>NW_027175932.1:102500-150000 GCF_023055335.1 Clinocottus analis
CAGTACTGCAGTCAGTACACAGTACTGCAGTCAGTACACAGTACTGCAGTCAGTACAAACAGTACTGCAGTCAGTACAAACAGTACTGCAGTCAGTACAAACAGTACTGGAGTCAGTACACAGTACTGGAGTCAGTACACAGTACTGCAGTCAGTACAAACAGTACTGCAGTCAGTACACAGTACTGCAGTCAGTACACAGTACTGCAGTCAGTACAAACAGTACTGCAGTCAGTACAAACAGTACTGCAGTCAGTACACAGTACTGCAGTCAGTACACACAGTACTGCAGTCAGTACACAGTACTGCAGTCAGTACACAGTACTGGAGTCAGTACACACAGTACTGCAGTCAGTACACACAGTACTGCAGTCAGTACACACAGTACTGCAGTCAGTACACAGTACTGGAGTCAGTACACAGTACTGCAGTCAGTACACAGTACAGCAGTCAGTACAAACAGTACTGCAGTCAGTACACAGTACTGCAGTCAGTACACAGTACTGCAGTCAGTACACACAGTACTGCAGTCAGTACAAACAGTACTGCAGTCAGTACACAGTACTGCAGTCAGTACAAACAGTACTGCAGTCAGTACACAGTACTGCAGTCAGTACACAGTACTGCAGTCAGTACACAGTACTGCAGTCAGTACACAGTACTGCAGTCAGTACACAGTACTGCAGTCAGTACACACAGTACTGCAGTCAGTACACAGTACTGCAGTCAGTACACACAGTACTGCAGTCAGTACACAGTACTGCAGTCAGTACAAACAGTACTGCAGTCAGTACACAGTACTGCAGTCAGTACACAGTACTGCAGTCAGTACAAACAGTACTGCAGTCAGTACACAGTACTGCAGTCAGTACACACTGGACACGACAGTGCTACAGTACAGCAGTACACATTGTACCAGTGATACCAGTGATGAGTCATCTACAGTACAGTAGTACAGTACTACACAGCAGTACAGTAGTACACAGTAGTACCGCAGTACAGCAGTACACGTTGTACCAGTGATACCAGTGATGAGTCATCTACAGTACAGTAGTACACAGCAGTACAGTAGTACACAGTAGTACAGCAGTACAGCAGTACACGTTGTACCAGTGATACCAGTGATGAGCTGCAGACTCACTGTGGACACCAGAGCAACCTGCCAGTCGTCCAGACGCCACTCACATCGGATCTCTGGAGAAACTACAGCCAGCAGCATGATCTCCATGGCCTCCACGATCTACACACATTACACACATTATACACACACACACTACACACACACACAGTATACACACATACACACAGTATACACACACACACGTGTTGCATTGTGGGAGGACCTACGTTGGCGCTGCCCATGATGACGAACAGCAGGATGTGGAAACGACCGAATCCGATCGTCTCAACAGCTTCTTCCACAGAGAACGTCTCTGTGGAGAAACCAGCATCATCATCATCACCACCACCATCATCACCACCAGACACACCTGAGAGGAGGGGGAGGGGCTTACCTCCAGGTAGAAACAACAAAGCCGACATCCCCACTAGTGCTGCTCTGAACTAAAATAATGTTGTATGATTTGTCAAAGCAAAGGCACACACACACACACACACACACACACACACACACACACACACACACACACACACACACACACACACACACACACACACACACACACACACACACACACACCTCTTCATGGCCTTCCCATGGCCACGTTGAACTGGAGGAATGACGTCACGGCTTATTGACGTCTGGCTCACCTTTCCGTGGGTTCTGGCTGCCCTGCACGTTGTCTGCAGGCTTCTGCTGCAACTCCACCTCCTGCAGATGGATGGCGCTCACGAGCTGGTTCTTCATGGAGTCCCTCATCCCGAGACCTGAACCCTGAATACTGCAATGTTCCAGATTCATTATTAATACATCAAATACTAATACAACACATTTCAGTTCCTGACTCAATAGAGACCCGACTGAACTAAACTAACTAACTTAACCAGACTAAACTAAACTAACTAAACCAGACTGAACTAACTACCTAAATCAGACTGAACTAAACTAACTAAACCAACCTAATGAAACTAAAATAAAATATCCAAACCGACTAAACTAAACACGATACATAATAAATTATATTAAAGAACATAAACTCCTCCGACTTTTGAATATTCTATATTTATTATAATGATCCAAACTGCATTTAGTTTATTTGCAGTCATTTGTAGTTTAAATTCAACAATCATAACTATGAAATGCATATTTAACTTAAAGAAAAGCTGTAATATTTAACAGCAGTGAACAGCAGTAATGTTCTATATTTCTGCTCCATAATTCTCTTACAATCAATCAAACAAAAGTTTTGATTTCTTTGTGAAAACAAAGCCAGCAGCTTTCAGCGCGTGAGCCTCAAACCAAACTCCATTCAGAAAAACGCTCATTTAAGGCCGGCTGTACCGCTGGAGTCCGGAACAGAAGAGCACAAGGAGGAAGCTCGGCGGCTCCAAGAGGAGGCTCTTTCCAGCCGGAAGTCCCGGAAGACACTCCCACTGGCCGCTGACTGGGTTTCGGTCAAGTTTTTTCCCAGTAATCCGGTTTATTTCAGGGAGAAATATTAAAATGGTCGGATTTTAAACGGGGTTTGGCGCAAACGTTTTCCGAGAGAAGGAGACGAATCTCCGAAAGACAAAGTTGATCATCGACGATAAAGAAGTAGAAGTATCAGAAGTAGAAGTATCAGAAGTAGAAGTATCAGTAGAAGTATCAGAAGTATAATCTACTCACTTTGTTTCAGTCCGTCGCGTCGCGTCTCATTCTGACCTCACTGTTTACCTGCAACACAGGTTACTGCTGACTGCAGGTGTGCCGGAAGTACTACGTCACCATGTCGTCACCAGGAGAAGAGGAGCTGGAGGAGGAGGAGCAGGAGGAGCAGGAGAGGTGAGGGTTCACAAGAAGCTTCAGATGAAAACAGTTTAAAGATGTTCTACATTTAATAATGTATATGTGTATACGTATATACACACCTACAGGTATTATTTCTCCATCCTCGTCATATTTCAGTCTTCTGGCTGCCACGTGTTCATATTCTGGAGGTCGGAAGCTTGAAAGATGCTAACCACGCGTAGCATCAAGCTCGGGATGTAAACATGTGTATGTAAACATGTGTATTTCCACTTTGTGATATTTATGGTTGCATTGTGTTATAAAGATGTAACCTGGACTCATGTGCAGTGAGTTGTGTGTTTCATGAGAGTGAGGAAGACCTCTTGATGAAGAGTTCTGCCCCCTGCGGCTTGAACTGGTGAACATATCAAATATAGTGAAGTAATTCATATTCAGGTTTGTTTGAACAACCTTTTGTAGTTTAATTCATTAATATCTTTTCTATCCTTGTTAAACATATTTACTTTATCCAAACTAAAGGATGTTTATTTAAACAATAATCCTCCATGTTTATATTGTCTGTCTATTTGATGTTGTTTAATTATAGAAGGATGTTTTGAACAGTTTTACCAATTAAAACAATCATTAATAAACAGAGAAAATAATAATAATTGTATCGCCTGTTCTCTTCTTCTCACATGTTATTAGCACATAAACAGTATTCTTTATAATCTTGTTCTACAAGTTTATAGGTATACTAATTAATTAATCAATTAATGAATTCACATTTTTTACCTTTCATTTGAATTAATGATGTTTGTTTGACTGTTTATTTCAAAAAAGAGATAATGGATCATTTATTTGAACAGTCAGAAGTTAATGTCGTGGAGGTCGGGTGTGTTTTCATGTCCTCTGCATCTCCGTCAGTGACGTCGCTCTGCATCACGGAGGAGGAGGAGGAGGAGGAAGAGGAGGAAGAGGAGGAGGAAGAGGCTGCAGTCACACATCAGAGCTGCAGCAGACTCGGCTGCATCGTCTTCTTCTCAACTTCAGGTATTTATTGACTGTGTTTGTCTTGATTTGTGTGGATGGTGTGCAGCGGCGTGAGGATGTTGTGCGGCAGGAAGGTCATTCGGAGGGAAGAGGAGCGTCAGAGCTGCAGCTCGGCACGACTTAAAGGGACAGTCCCACATTCTGGGCCGTTCAGGTCGCGTGGGAATTTCAGGTGCCAAACAAACATGGACGCCAGAGTGCATCATCAGAGAGACTTCAGCCCAAATGTACCAACACAAGATGTCCACGAGACATAAATGCAGCTTAAAACAAGGTTTGCTTAGCTTAGCATTAAGACTGGAAGTAGGGGGAAACCGCTAGGACGCACCCCAGGACGCACCCTAGGACGCACCCTAGGACGCACCCTAGGACGCACCCTAGGACGCACCCTAGGAACAACTCTACCACGTACCAAGAGAAGAAATGATTGGCTCAGAACAACTAGCCAATCATTGACGAGGAGCTGAACTTTTAATAAAACAACATGAACTCCCAAGATGCATTTCACCAGCAGATATCCAATCACAGAACTTGACATTAACTGTTGAGAAAACTGATAAAGCATTCACCAAACCTCTGGCTTTGTCTCCATAGCAACTGAAGCCGAGGCTCATGGGTATTGTAGTGTTTAGAGACTAATTATAGAAATAATGATGAGAACATAAACCGCTGAACCGGATCCCTCATCAGTGAGGCGGCGATGTCGCAGTTCTCTCTCTGAACCTTCCTCTCCTCTTCCTTCCTTCCTTCCTTCCTTCCTTCCTCCCTTCCTCCCTTCCTCCTCTCCTCGCCCCTCATTCCCTGCTTCCCTCTTCCTGCCCTCCTCTTGCCTCCTCCCCTCCTCTTTCCCTTCATCCTCTCCTCTGCTTCCCTCCAGTCTGCATCATCTCTCGCAGCTCCAAGAGGATGGAGGAGCTGCAGCGGCTCAGCCGACCCGGAGCGTGAGCCTCCTGCCGGGCTTCCGTCTGCCTCACCCCTCAGTGTGGAGCTCTGATCCTCCATCGGCCTGTCTGTCTGTCTGTCTGTCTGTCTGTCTGTCTGTCTGTCTGCCTGCCTGCCTGCCTGCCTGCCTGCCTGCCTGCCTGTCTGTCTGTCTGTCTGTCTGTCTGTCTGTCTGTCTGTCTGTCTGTCTGTCTGTCTGTCTGTCTGTCTGTCTGTCTGCCTGCCTGCCTGCCTGCCTGCCTGCCTGCCTGCCTGCCTGTCTGTCTGTCTGTCTGCCTGTCTGTCTGTCTGCCTGCCTGTCTGTCTGTCTGTCTGTCTGTCTGTCTGTCTGTCCTCCAGCTGACAACATGGACGGTCTGCGGCTGCCGCCCGTCATCGAGGAGGTTCTGGATCCATCCGGTCAGAATAATAAATATTAAACATCTCAACAACTCTGTGATACTTTGTTATAACTTTATTGATCCTGTAACGTCATACGTTGGTTTACGGACAAATATCTGCAGAAAGATATTAGTTATGAACTGATGAATGACCTCTCTCAGTTATCGATGTTACCTCTTCACCTTTGTTTTGTTAAAACGTGACCTCTCTGTCTGTGATGAAGACGAGCTGTGTGAGCTGAAGGTCACCTCGGCAGAGACCCTGACGGCCAAAGAGAGGGAGTCCCTGGAGGAGGAAGAGGAGGAAGAGGAGCTGAGAGCTCAGGTGTTGCAGCTGCTGATGGATCTGGAAGAGACCAGAGAGACTTCTCAGAGACACCAGGAGGGACTCCAGGAGCTGCAGGGTCAGAACATGGGCTCCTCTTCATCTCCCCTCCTCCTCCTCCTTCTGCTCCTCCTCATCTTCCTCCTCTCTCTCCTCAGGTCTGTTAGAGGACGAGCGACTGGCGAGCGCTCACCAGGCTGAGAGTTTCACCAGACAGATCCAGAGACTGCAAGGTTAGGAGACTTAACTTAACTAAAACAACGTTAACTTAACTAAACTTCCTCTTCCTCCTCCTCCTCCTCCTCCTCCTCCTCTAGCTCAGCTCCGGTCCGTCCAGGAGGAGATGGACCGCCTGGAAGAGGAGAAGGAGGGCGAGCTGGAGGAGGTGCAGGAGGAGCTGCGCTCGGCTCAGGAGGAGGTGCTGATGCTGCAGCAGGGAGCCGAGGAGGCGGCGGGGGAGAGAGAGAACGACATCGCCTCCCTGCAGGAGGAGCTGTGTCGCCTGAGGGCGGAGCTACAGCGCCTCCATGCCAGCCATGACACAGGTGAGTCAGGTGGACAGGTGAGACAGGTAGACAGATGAGTCAGGGAGACAGGTAAGATAGGTGAGACAGGTAGACAGGTGAGACAGGTAGACAGGTGAGACAGGTGAGACAGGTAGACAGGTGAGACAGGGAGACAGGTAAGACGGGTGAGACAGGTAGACAGGTGAGACAGGTAGACAGGTAGACAGGTGAGACAGGTGAGACAGGTGAGACAGGGAGACAGGTGAGACAGGTAAAAATAATAATAATGAACCTGTTTGTTAGTTCAAAGCTCACAGGTAGACAGGTGAGACACAGGTGAGACACAGGTTGACAGGTGAGTCAGGTTGACAGGTGAGTCAGGTTGACAGGTGAGTCAGGTTGACAGGTGAGACACATGTAGACAGGTGAGACACAGGTAGACAGGTGAGTCAGGTAGACAGGTAGACAGGTGAGACACAGGTAGACAGGTGAGTCAGGTAGACAGGTGAGACACATGTAGACAGGTAGACAGGTGAGTCAGGTAGACAGGTGAGACACATGTAGACAGGTGAGACAGGTAGACAGGTGAGAGACAGGTAGACAGGTGAGACACAGGTAGACAGGTGAGACAGGTAGACAGGTGAGACAGGTGAGACACATGTAGACAGGTAGACAGGTGAGTCAGGTAGACAGGTGAGACACATGTAGGCAGGTGAGAGACAGGTAGACAGGTGAGAGACAGGTAGACAGGTGAGACACAGGTAGACAGGTGAGACAGGTAGACAGGTGAGACACAGGTGAGACACATGTAGACAGGTGAGTCAGGTAGACAGGTGAGACACATGTAGACAGGTGAGACAGGTAGACAGGTGAGACACAGGTGAGACACATGCAGACAGGTGAGACAGGTAGACAGGTGAGTCAGGTGGACAGGTGAGACAGGTGAGACACATGTAGACAGGTGAGACAGGTAGACAGGTGACTGATCATCTGGTATCACTGCTTAGGGGACAGGAGTCAGTCAGTGAGACAGGTAAAAATAATAATAATGAACCTGTTTGTTAGTTCAAAGCTCACAGGTAGACAGGTGAGACACAGGTGAGACACAGGTTGACAGGTGAGTCAGGTTGACAGGTGAGTCAGGTTGACAGGTGAGTCAGGTTGACAGGTGAGACACATGTAGACAGGTGAGACAGGTAGACAGGTGAGTCAGGTAGACAGGTAGACAGGTGAGACACAGGTAGACAGGTGAGTCAGGTAGACAGGTGAGACACATGTAGACAGGTAGACAGGTGAGTCAGGTAGACAGGTGAGACACATGTAGACAGGTGAGACAGGTAGACAGGTGAGAGACAGGTAGACAGGTGAGACACAGGTAGACAGGTGAGACAGGTAGACAGGTGAGACAGGTGAGACACAGGTAGACAGGTGAGTCAGGTAGACAGGTGAGACACATGTAGGCAGGTGAGAGACAGGTAGACAGGTGAGAGACAGGTAGACAGGTGAGACACAGGTAGACAGGTGAGACAGGTAGACAGGTGAGACACAGGTGAGACACATGTAGACAGGTGAGTCAGGTAGACAGGTGAGACACATGTAGACAGGTGAGACAGGTAGACAGGTGAGACACAGGTGAGACACATGCAGACAGGTGAGACAGGTAGACAGGTGAGTCAGGTGGACAGGTGAGACAGGTGAGACACATGTAGACAGGTGAGACAGGTAGACAGGTGACTGATCATCTGGTATCACTGCTTAGGGGACAGGAGTCAGCTGAAGGAGTTTTTCTCGTTGACTGATGAACGTCAGTTTTTAAACGACGACAACAAAGATCTGAACATCAAAGTGGAGCAACTGCAACGAGACACGTGAGTGGTCCACCCAGCTGTCAATCAACCTGCTGCTGGTTCATCATCAGACCACTGTGTTGGTCAACAGCCACTCCTTCAAATCTCCCGACAGGTGTGACCACGTGTACCTGGCTGTCACTGACCGTGAGGTGAAGGCGGACTCTTACATCACCCTGTCTCAGTCCGGTCCAGACCTCCAGGACCACCAGGACTTCCAGGACCTCCATGACCACCAGGACCTCACGGACCTCAAGAACCTCCGGGACCTCCAAGACCCGGCCTCCTCATGGGTCTGCAGCTCAGAGCTCAACCTCCTGCAGGTCCAGCTGAGACGATCGAAGGAGACGTCCCTCAAAGCGCAGACAGACGTGAGTCCACCTCGAGGAGCTTTAATCCACTTCCTGTCTCACCAGCAACAACATCTGTGACTACATTCGTGTTCCATCATGCCTTTCATGTCACACTCATGTTCCATCATGCCTTTCATGTCACACTCATGTTCCATCATGCCTTTCATGTTACACTCATGTTCCATCATGCCTTTCATGTTACACTCATGTTCCATCATGCCTTTCATGTTACACTCATGTTCCATCATGCCTTTCATGTTACACTCATGTTCCATCATGCCTTTCATGTTACACTCATGTTCCATCATGCCTTTCATGTTACACTCATGTTCCATCATGCCTTTCATGTTACACTCATGTTCCATCATGCCTTTCATGTTACACTCATGTTCCATCATGCCTCTCATGTTACACTCATGTTCCATCATGCCTTTCATGTTACACTCATGTTCCATCATGCCTTTCATGTTACACTCATGTTCCATCATGCCTTTCATGTTACACTCATGTTCCATCATGCCTTTCATGTCACACTCATGTTCCTGTCTGTAATCTGTGGATTCAAACCACATTTAATTTGAGTTTATGTTGAATTTAAATACACGTATCAAGCTGTGTAATTGTATGTGGATCAAATGAATCTCCTTGTTGTTGGCGCCCTGTGGGGGACAAACCGAGGAACAACAACCCATTACGTTCTGAAGCGCCGCTAAACGCCTTTGGCATCTCTATTCTGTGATTTCTTGTGTTGGTCAAAAAGACTGTCAATCAATCTGCAGTGAATGTACTCGCTGATATACTAGTATAAGTATACTAGATACTGCGTGCTCTCGTCACACACTGCAGGCTACGTTCACTGATAGAGTGATGCTCTCTGGCCCGGGGACCCGTAAAGGTCCAGACGGTTCCAGGTGAATGAGTCCGTCTCACCTCTGCCTGTCTGTCTTCCTGTCAGTGCAACGGTCTGAGGGGCGAGCTGGTGGAGCTGCAGCAGCTGTATGACGGCAGCCAGCGGGAACGAGCGGCGCTGCAACAGGAGCTGCAGCGCTGCAAGGCCCAGCTGCAGACGCTCCTGGCCGGGAAGTCCCAGGTGAGAGGTCAAAGGTCCACGGCCCTTCTATAAACGGGGCGCTCTGCTGCTCTTCTGGTTTCTGAACTTCCTCTCAACATCTGTCGCTGCCGGGCACTTTGTGTTCCTCATCTGTCTGTTTCTACTTCTTCAACCCGTGGCTTCCCTCAGGATCTCAGAGGTTTACTCGCCGATCAGAACTGATCGGAAAACAGCGAAGCGCATTGACAGCGGAGGTCCGTCCGATTGGCTGAAAACACATCATGTGTGGAAGTGTTCAGTCCACACAGAGTCTGTTGGCCTCACCAGTGTCCAGAGCACCACAAATCTGACTCTAGTCTGAGGCTCGAACTGAAGTGTCAAAATCATAGAGGCAGCATCCATCCATAAGGGCTGCATCCATCCATAGAGGCAGCATCCATCCATAGAGTCAGCATCCATCCATAAGGGCTGCATCCATCCATAAGGGCTGCATCCATCCATAGAGGCAGCATCCATCCATAAGGGCATTATCCATCCATCCATAGAGTCACCATCCATCCATAGAGGCAGCATCCATCCATAAGGGCTGCATCCATCCATAGAGGCAGCATCCATCCATAAGGGCATTATCCATCCATCCATAGAGTCACCATCCATCCATAGAGGCAGCATCCATCCATAAGGGCTGCATCCATCCATAGAGGCAGCATCCATCCATAAGGGCATTATCCATCCATCCATAGAGTCACCATCCATCCATAGAGGCAGCATCCATCCATAAGGGCTGCATCCATCCATAAGGGCTGCATCCATCCATAGAGGCAGCATCCATCCATAAGGGCACCATCCATCCATCCATAGAGACAGCATTCATCTATAGAGGCACCATCCATCCATAGAGGCAGCATCCATCCATAAAGGCATTATCCATCCATCCATAGAGTCACCATCCATCCATAAGGGCACCATCCATCCATAGAGGCAGCATCCATCCATAAGGGCACCATCCATAGAGGCACCATCCATCCATCCATAGAGACAGCATTCATCTATAGAGGCACCATCCATCCATAGAGGCAGCATCCATCCATAAGGGCACCATCCATCCATAAGGGCATTATCCATCCATCCATAGAGTCAACATCCATCCATCCATAGAGTCAGCATCCATCCATAGAATCAGCATCCATCCATAGAGGCAGCATCCATCCATAAGGGCACCATCCATCCATCCATAGAGACAGCATTCATCTATAGAGGCACCATCCATCCATAGAGGCAGCATCCATCCATAAGGGCATTATCCATCCATCCATAGAGTCAACATCCATCCATAAGGGCTGCATCCATCCATAAGGGCTGCATCCATCCATAGAGGCAGCATCCATCCATAAGGGCACCATCCATCCATAGAGGCACCATCCATCCATAGAGGCAGCATCCATCCATAAGGGCACCATCCATCCATAGAGGCACCATCCATCCATAAGGGCATCATCCATCCATCCATCCATAAGGGCACCATCCATCCATCCATAGAGGCAGAATCCATCCATAAGGGCACCATCCATCCATAGAGGCACCATCCATCCATAAGGGCACCATCCATCCATCCATCCATCGAGGCACCATCCATCCATAGAGGCAGCATCCATCCATATGGGCACCATCCATCCATCCATCCATAGAGGCAACATCCATCCATCCATAGAGTCAGCATCCATCCATAGAGGCACCATCCATCCATAGAGGCAGCATCCATTCATCTATATAGGTACCATCCATCCATAGAGGCAGCATCCATCCATAGAGGCACCATCCATCCATAGAGGCACCATCCATCCATAGAGGCAGCATCCATCCATAGAGGCACCATCCATCCATAGAGGCAGCATCCATCCATCTATATAGGTACCATCCATCCATAGAGGCAGCATCCATCCATCCATAGAGGCAGCATCCATCCATAGAGGCAACATGCATCCATAGAGGCAGCATCCATCCATAGAGGCACCATCCATCCATAGAGGCAGCATCCATCCATCTATATAGGTACCATCCATCCATAGAGGCAGCATCCATCCATCCATAGAGGCAGCATCCATCCATAGAGGCACCATCCATCCATAGAGGCAGCATCCATCCATAGAGGCACCATCCATCCATCCATCCATCCATAGAGGCAGCATCCATCCATAGAGGCAGCATCCATCCATAGAGGCACCATCCATCCATAGAGGCAGCATCCATCCATAGAGGCAGCATCCATCCATCTATATAGGTACCATCCATCCATAGAGGCAGCATCCATCCATCCATAGAGGCAGCATCCATCCATAGAGGCAGCATCCATCCATAGAGGCAGCATCCATCCAAAGGGGCACCATCTATTCATAGGGGGGCATCTATCTATTTGGACAGCAAACCTTCCATAAGGACACCTTTTGGTTTTCTTATCTTGGCTTTCTGAGATTTGACTGGAGATTCTCCTGCCTTAAAGTGGACAGAGAACTGGAATTTGGTGCCAAGTCTTAAGACTAAACTTGGGATTTTCCTGTCTACATGTGAGTCTTGACTTCTCTGCTCCTCGCCATTCTATCATTCACTTACGTTCTTGTCCTCCACAGTTGTAGTTTACCTTAAGGTAAACATTTCCCCCACACTGCAGTGCTGCAGATCGAAGTGATTGCAAGGCACTTCTTCCAAGTGTTGACAGAGATCTTTAGATGACTAGATGTAGATGTTTTGAAGTGTTCTGAGCTGCTTCGGTGGTGAAACATTGATCCCAGAGCTCTCCATCTTGTCTTCATCCATCTTTTATGTCTTCTTCTACTTGCCTGCTCTTTCTGGTTCCGTCTTTCCTTCATCGTCATGTTTTTATCCCTTTGCTTTGTTTTCACACAAACTTTTCAATTATCTTGATCAAATTCTCTGTTGATTTGATGGTTTTGATGCTTAGCCTGCCTGCCTTTCTATCCATTAGTTTATTTGTCTTTTGTTGTTTTCCTTTCCCACCGCTCGCCTTTCTTCCCGACACGTTCTGACTTTATGGTTTATGACTTTATGGTTTTATTTAAGCTACCACACTCTCCATGCCCCCCTACACTCCTACCTTTTGTCTTTTCCCCAGAACTGCACTGGTCCTTCTGAGCTCCCTGTCCTCTCCACCCCCTTCATAGGAATGATTGTTATAGTGGCCTTGATTTGGTGCTGGTGGGAGGAGCTGGCGTCCTAGAGAGGACCAGGTATGGCCACGCCCTTCTTTCTCTACCAGACGCCCTGTTTCTCTTAGCATCAAAGAGAGATCACGGGCTAAGTGCCTCTAAAACACGGTGCACACCACGACATGAACACAGATGCTTGAAGCTCTGCAAGATCTTTTTCACAGTGTGAACGTGGTAGATTTGTTGATTGATTAATTCATATCATAAATGTTTTTTGAATTTTTCTAAAGTAATTAAATAAATTATTTTAGAATAATCACATGTCAATGGTTTCATGAATCAACTTCAAATCCTCCTCATGAAAGTTGTAGAAAATCTCAGTTTGTGAAGTTTTCTTTTTTTCCATTTATTGTTCATCACGTTTTGGAGTCCAAGGCTCTCTTCTTCTTCTTCTCTTCTTCTCCTCTTCTTCTTCTCTTCTTCTCCTCTTCTTCTCCTCTTCTTCTCTTCTTCTCCTCTTCTTCTCTTCTGCCTTCCTTCCTTCCTTCCTCTTACCCTTGTTCCATGTCTTCGTCAGGGCGGGGACACCGAGGGCTGGAACCTGGCGGTGGCAGCGATGGCCGTGGCGGCCATTGTGGTTCTGGTGTTACCCGGCTTCACCAGGGCTTGAGGACGACACGGGAAGTGACCTCATGGGAACTCTGGGATGGCCGCCCTCGTACGTGTTGCTATCCTGATGGCTGCTTGTCGTTTTTCCCCTGAAGGCGTAAGTGAGTTGTGGAGGGAAAAGCAATAAGACGTGAAGAAGTCTTCCAGAAAGACTGAACTCTTCCTGCAGGAAGTCAGGACTCGTCCTCGTAGCTTCATGACCCAGAAATCCAACAGGAAGTGTTCATCTGCCATTATTTCAAATGTTTTCCATTGTGAAAAAAGAAATCCGCTTGAAGCTGGATCCTTTCCTGCTGAGACTTCAATGAAAGCAGTAATACCACAGTTTAAGAATATTATAAACATCCAAACATCTTTATATTATCTTGAGTATTATAATATATATTGTTTTAAAATAATTCAGCATGTCTATATGCTGGTTGAGAAGCTTTTTAATCTTTAAAGTCATCATATTTTATATGTCTTGCATGTACAAGTTTAACTTTCAGAGTAAAAAACAACTTAAGTTGTTAATTAAATGTTGTGAATGTAGCAAAGAGAATATTTCAATCAAAAATGTTTTGGACTATCAAGACGTGTAGAATAGTAAAGAACAAGAACGTCCAGTACTTCAGTACCGTACTTTTGTAAAAGTATTCATTTATTTTCCAGTAAATGTCCTAATGAGGAGTCGGCCGTTGGGTTTCATGTTCAGATTTCAGAGAAGAAGAACTCAGACTTCTGCACATTGTTTATTCTTCAGCGTCCAATCAGCTTCATTTATCTTACAATTAATTGATGAATCATTTGGTTTGTAAAAGCCAAAAAGTCTTCCATTTGTAAACATCGTATGCAGATCAAAGTAGCACATATTTTGTAAATCAATAATCAGAACAACACATTTTTATTATTTGTTCTCTGAAATTCTTGGCCTTATTTTTCCATAGTGGAGTGATGTCATCAGTACAATCATATTTTAGCTGTCGGCAGCAGAGAGGAGGATCCATTGACTTCCTGTTATTTACCGTTGATGTGCATTAACCCGTTTGTTTTGTAGCATGAGAAAAACAGCAATTTAAGGAACTAATCAGTTTATTTGACCTAGCTAACCCTTTACAGATGTATTTAAAACGTCTGTATTTGTATGTTTATTGGATGTTCATTTCCAGCTGGAAAACAACACTTTCTAAATCTGAAAAAAGCTCTTTGTTGTAGCTGCATCCTCCTGAAGAGAGATTATTTATCACGACTGTTTTTACTGTGCCAGTTTTAAGCTCAGATCATTGGAGAGATATTTTTGCACATCAGACGAGGAGTTAATTACAGACGGAGGGTTTTGAGGGATAGAAGAGGACCAGGAACGAGCCTTCAGATAACATTCACTACCATTGAAACGAGGCAGACTGAGGTTGTTATTAATAATAATAATGAATTATAGATTACTGAGGCGGCCTCTTCTTCAGGTGAAAGCTTTGTACAAAAAGACAGAGAAGTGGCTGATGATGTATGTAATATGTTTGTAAACACTGAAGAGAAGAGGACCTCGCATGCAGCCTTGTAGGACGCCTTTATTTTTGCTTTCTTGGCTTGGAACCATAAAACAGCAGCTACTTGAGTTGTAACTTACAGATGGACATAAAAAATAATAAATAGATCATAATTAGATCAAACAATCAGGCTTTGATGCGGCGTTGATCACATCTCAAAGTCCAGAGAACCGAGTTCAGTCGGTCGAGACTCAAAGATGTCATGTTGCTTTTACGTGATGTTCATATTTTATGTTTTAACCTTTTTATTGGGGGCAATTCCTCTTTTGTGTTTTAGCTTTTCAATGGATTCTCAGAGACTATTTACACTTAATGGTGACCAAATAATCATAAAATATAATCAGACGCTGAAATGACTGTGAACACGAATACTATCTTGATTTGTGATGATGCATGTGACCAAATATTAACGGCTTGAAAATAAAACACATTCCAGTTTACATACAAGCACCAGTAATATGACGCGGGTGAGAATTTAACTTCATGTCGAAATGTCTGAAACATTGTGCTGAATTAGAAAAGGTTGAAACAGGATGAATGGTGACGATGAGGTAGCATTAGCTTGACACAGCAGGTCTTTAATAAATAAAATTAGAAAATGTATTATTCATTTGAGGAATGACTATATATATATATATATATATATATATATATATATATATATATATATATATATATATATATATATATATATATATATATATATATATTTATTTATTTATTTATTTATTTGTTTGAGGAATGAATATATATATATATATATATATATATTTGTTGTAAAAACATAAATGCTTCCTGAAGCTGCATGCTAACCTCAATCTGTACTTCTGTGTCTTTCTTAGTTGTTACTACTGACTAATAGTTTGTACTGTTCATGAAATAGTTCCACTTAGTCGTGGGCTAACAAACGTTAGCAGTCTTAGTCGTGGGCTAACAAACGTTAGCAGTCTTAGTCGTGCGCTGACAAACGTTAGCAGTCTTAGTCGTGGGCTAACAAACGTTAGCAGTCTTAGTCGTGGGCTAACAAACGTTAGCAGTCTTAGTCGTGCGCTAACAAACGTTAGCTGTAGACGTCAGTGTTGCATGTTAGATTTAGAGAAGTACCACATTTGCGTTAAACTAGCCGAGTAGATTGAGACGCCGGAGCAGCTGTGGAGTTCATTTAGCATTTAGCATGAGCGCGGTGAACTAAATTCATCCGTTCCATTTTATTACTATTTTTGTAGATACAAGTTAAAAAAGTCAGATGTTTTAAAATCTTTTGGTCACATGTTTCAGTTTCCTCTCTGTATCCAGTGCAGACATAGGACATGTCTAGCTTAGCTTAGCACGAAGACTCGATACAAGGGAAGCATGCTAAGCTAGCCCAACCAAAAGAGGAAAGAAAATGCGTTTGAAAAAACTCTGATTTACATGTAATATGTTGTCTTTGTTATAACTGGTGTTCAGCTGACAAATGTTACGTTAGTTTAATAACTTTGGCTAGTTATAGTCAATTAGCTAGAAAAGGTTTTTCCGTTTTAGCTGCTAGCTTTGTAGTTAGTCGCTGTTATTAGAGCCATTTAAGCAGTTTTGGGCTTTTTTGTGGGCTATTGTTTGTGTTACGCCAAAATGTGTTTAGCTTAAAGAAAAAACAAATCACCTTTAGCCTCGCACAGCACCAACCAGGTGGGGAAACATACATACCCCTCTGTCTTTGTGCTAAGCTCGGCTAACAATGTCCTATGGCAAAGGCATGACCTGCCCTCCTCAGCTTCTGATTGGCTAACCCTGACCGATCTCACTGCTGGTGCCTAAACCCAACCAATCCAGCTGACCCAGGCAGCGAGTTCCAGCCAATCAGAGGACGAGGAGGGCGAGCCGGTTTGAACTTCCTGAGATCACTTATTACTGCGTGGTTGTGTCACGGCTGCATTTCTGTGGGTTGGTTTGGCTTTGAGGCCGGTTCCTTCCAGTGTTTCAGGTGCTTCAGGTGTTTCAGGTGTTTCAGGTGTGCTGTGCGAACTCTGCTTTTAGTTCGACGTCTACACTTTGAGTCTGGCTGCTGTTCTCATGGTGGGTTGTTCTCGGTGTGTCTGGTTGTATCCGTCACGCTTCTGCACAACATTATTCTTTGAATATGTTTTTGTTTCGGCGGGATGAGTTTGTCAATGAAGCTTGCACATTTTGTAATTGACCTGAGAAATAAAAAGTATTTTTCCTTGTCTCTAGTGTCCCCTGTAGTTTAGATACACATTTATATAGTTATATTACATTATATTGGTACTTTAGGTTATTAATACTGTTTTTATTATTACAGTGCGCATCATGAGCCGGTCACAGCTCTATAATTATGTTTTACTCTCATGAAGACATCTGATCTCTCAGCAGAGGAAGAGGAGGATGGTGAAGATGAGGATAGAGATATTTTAGATATTAGAGATATTTTAAGTGTCACTGCAACAACACACCTCTTCATACTATCATCATATTTCTGACTCTGTATCTTCATGAAGCCTTTATAAACTCTAGCTTGTATCATCATGACGTCATCAGGAGGAACATGTTGAATACAATCAGCTGCTAATAATTATTATCGTTTCACTTTGTTTTTCTCAGATGACGTCATGTTTTCTCTCCACTTTCTTTGTGGGTGGCTTTCCACTCCCCCCCCCCCCCTCCCTCTCCACCCCCCCATTCCGCCTTCTCCGGTGGGGACTAAAATACCCGGAGGTGTCACCGTGACATGGAGCCCCGGGCCCTGCGGTGGCGGGTCCAGCGTGTGTGTGTGTGTGTGTGTGTGTGTGTGTGTGTGTGTGTGTGTGTGTGTGTGTGTGTGTGTGTGTGTGTGTGTGTGTGTGTGTGTGTGTGTGTGTGTGTGTGTGTGTGTGTGTGTGTGTGTGTGTGTGTGTGTGTGTGTGTCTGGCATGGCCCCGCCCCCTGCCCCGCCCCCCGCCCCGCCGCCACCAATGAGCCGCGGCCCTCCATCTCTGTCGGATTAGCCGCTGTACTTGTTTATGGCCATGGAGCGCGCATTCCTGGGACTCCGGCAGAGTGACGCCGAGCTTTTTAAACCGCGGATCCGCTTCCCCTAGAGCCGCAGTCCCGACCTCTGCAGGCCGCCGTCTGCGCGTCTCGACCTGGACTCAGAAGCGAGTCCGCCCGCAGGGAGAGCGCCTTGACTCCTTCTGGTTCCTCCGTCACGTGTTTTGTTCCAGGAGGACTCGCGGAGTCCGGATCTTCCCGTACCAGGAGCGCACGCTTCCACTCACTTTGGTGAAGTGGGTCCCTCCCAGCAGGCTGCCCCCCCCTCCCTTTCCCTCACGCCCCCCCGTGCTCCTCTTGTTCCTTTCCTTCCTCGCTCCCCTCCGTGACGTACCGGCAGCATGATGAGCAGCAGCGGCTTCTTGGAGCCGCAGCTGCCGCCGCACTTCTACCAGAGCGGTGCGGAGCTCTGCGAGGAGGAGGAGGAGGAGGAGGAGATGCCGGCCACCGAGAAGGACCTGGCCGAGGACGCCCCGTGGAAGAAGATCCAGCAGAACACCTTCACCAGGTGGTGCAACGAGCACCTGAAGGTCCTGAACAAGCGGATCCACGACCTGCAGAAGGATCTGAGCGACGGGCTGAAGCTCATCGGGCTGCTGGAGGTGCTGAGCCAGAAGAAGATGTTCAGAAAGTACCACTCCAGACCCAACTTCCGGCAGATGAAGCTGGAGAACGTGTCAGTGGCTCTGGAGTTCCTGGAGCGGGAACACATCCGACTGGTTTCCATCGGTGAGTTGAGTGAAGAGTTGTTGAGGGAGGCAGCGCGCGCACACCTGCCCGTCTGGGCACCTTTACGCACGTTTTACGCACGTTTTACGCAAAATAAACTGCTCGTGACCGCTACAAACTATAAACATCTTTTTAGACTCCACCTTGAATAAAGAAATCAGCTCTTTGGTAGCTTTAGGTCTGAAATGTCTCTTACTGATAACACTTTGTAGTTTGACTCCATTTAAGAAGTTGTTCTTTCCTGATTCTTGCTGTTGTTAGTTTGTTGTCATGCTGAAGGAACTTGTTGTGAGTCTTTCTGGATAAAAGCTTCAGCGAAATGAAATGTAATGAAAAGCTGCGTCACACACGGTGAGGTCAGGCTACATTAATAATAATAATCATAATAATTATTATGATTATTATTGAGGGCCTCATGTGGAGGGTCTCATATAGAGGGTCTCATGTGAAGGGTCTCATGTGGATGGTCTCATATGGAGGGTTTCATATGGAGGGTCTCATGTAAAGGGTCTCATATAGAGGGTCTCATATAGAGGGCGTCATATGGAGGGTCTCATGTGGATGGTCTCATATAGAGGGTCTTATGTGGAGGGTCTCATGTGGAGGGTTTCATGTGGAGGGTCTCATGTGGAGGGTTTCATGTGGAGGGTTTCATGTGGAGGGTCTCATGTGGAGGGTCTCATGTGGAGGGTCTCATGTGGAGTGTCTCATATAGAGGGTCTCATGTGGAGGGTCTCATGTGGAGGGTCTCATGTGGAGGGTCTCATGTGGAGGGTCTCATGTGGAGTGTCTCATATAGAGGGTCTCATATAGAGGGTCTCATGTGGATGGTCTCATGTGGAGGGTCTCATATAGAGGGTCTCATGTGGAGGGTCTCATATAGAGGGTCTCATGTGGAGGGTCTCATGTGGAGGGTCTCATGTGGAGGGTATCATGTGGAGTGTCTCATATAGAGGGTCTCATGTGGAGGGTCTCATATAGAGGGTCTCATGTGGAGGGCCTCATGTGGAGGGCCTCATGTGGAGGGTCTCATGTGGAGGGTCTCATGTGGAGGGTCTCATATAGAGGGTCTCATGTGGAGGGCCTCATGTGGAGGGTCTCATGTGAAGGGTATCATGTGAAGGGTCTCATATAGAGGGTCTCATGTGGAGGGCCTCATGTGGAGGGTCTCATGTGGAGGGTCTCATGTGGAGGGTCTCATGTGGAGGGTCTCATATAGAGGGTCTCATGTGGAGGGCCTCATGTGGAGGGTCTCATGTGGAGGGTCTCATGTGAAGGGTCTCATATAGAGGGTCTCATGTGGAGGGTCTCATATAGAGGGTCTCATGTGGAGGGTCTCATTTGGAGGGTCTCATATAGAGGGTCTCATATAGAGGGCCTCATGTGGAGGGTCTCATGTGGAGGGCCTCATGTGGAGGGTCTCATATGGAGGGCCTCATATGGAGGGTCTTATGTGGAGGGTCTCATATAGAGGGTCTCATATAGAGGGTCTCATGGGGGGTCTCATGGGGGGTCTCATGCCCCTGTGAGACCCCCCTCCTCTCCCCTCCGTGTGATTGAAAGGATTGACGGCAGACAGCTGAGCTCTGCTCGGCCTCCACCAACAGCTGCTGGAAATAGACTCAGAGAGGAAACCATGATCCACTTCAGTCCAGATCCTCTTTGATAGGAATACATAGTGGGTTGGTTCTAGACCCACTCAGCTGGACTCCAGTCAGAACCAAGACCTGAACCCAGACCCAAACTCAGACCTGACAGAATCCAGACTCAGACCCGACTTCAGTTCACTTTCCCGTGAGAGTTTGAACCTTCCTCCGAAACCAGAGACCAGAAGGTTGTTGGTTCTCTTTTTGAATCCACTGACGTTGTAACTTTGACCAGTTGACCCGAGACACAAAGACGAGAGGTCGGACCTGTTGGTCTGTTTACGCTCCTGTGGGCCGGCCACCGATCAGAACCATCAGACCACATGCTCTCTCTCTGGGCTCATGTCTCTCTCCCAGTCTGTAATGGTTTCCATGTGTTGCGGCCGTCAGCCCTCAGGAATGTCCCCTCCTCTATACACTGACGCTCCACACAGTCTTTGTTTTACAGCGAGTCGGTTCCGGTGTTTGGCTCATTTGACCTTTAACCTTTCATTAAAGCTTCAGCTGGAGACAAACTCAAGTCCCAGCAGTGAAAGCTTTAGTCGTGCTTGTTCCATTGTTCTAGTACTGGACGTTATATCTTCATGATGAAGAGTTTTATTAGCGGTTTGATCCGCCATTAGGCGCCCGTAGTGGTCCACACCTGCTCCAGCAGCTGTTTCCAGTTCAAAGCAGCCTCACTGGTCTGGTTCATTGTATCGTGGTATCGTATTGTAAGTATTGTATCGTAGGTATCGTATTGTAAGTATTGTAAGTATTGTGTCGTAGGTATCGTATTGTAAGTATTGTATTGTAGGTATCGTATTGTAAGTATTGTAAGTATTGTGTCGTAGGTATCGTATTGTAAGTATTGTGTCGTAGGTATCGTATTGTAAGTATTGTATCGTAGGTATCGTATTGTAAGTATTGTGTCGAAGGTATCGTATTGTAAGTATTGTATCGTAGGTATCGTATTGTAAGTATTGTATCGTATTGTAAGTATTGTATCGTATTGTAAGTATTGTATCGTAGGTATCGTATTGTAAGTATTGTATCGTATTGTAAGTATTGTATCGTATTGTAAGTATTGTATCGTAGGTATCGTATTGTAAGTATTGTATCGTAGGTATCGTATTGTAAGTATTGTATCGTATTGTAAGTATTGTATCGTAGGTATCGTATTGTAAGTATTGTATCGTATTGTAAGTATTGTATCGTATTGTAAGTATTGTATCGTAGGTATCGTATTGTAAGTATTGTAAGTATTGTGTCGTAGGTATCGTATTGTAAGTATTGTGTCGTAGGTATCGTATTGTAAGTATTGTATCGTAGGTATCGTATTGTAAGTATTGTGTCGAAGGTATCGTATTGTAAGTATTGTATCGTAGGTATCGTATTGTAAGTATTGTATCGTATTGTAAGTATTGTATCGTAGGTATCGTATTGTAAGTATTGTATCGTATTGTAAGTATTGTATCGTAGGTATCGTATTGTAAGTATTGTATCGTAGGTATCGTATTGTAAGTATTGTATCGTATTGTAAGTATTGTGTCGTAGATATTGTATTGTGAGTATCGTAGATATTGTAGGTACCGCATGAACAATCAACGTGTGTTGTTGGTTCCCGGCTCAGTGGAAGATGCAGAGATCTGGTTGTCAAGCATAAAAACAGCAGAAGCCAGAGTTTCTGCTTCGTCCGAGTTGTTCTCACACTTCATTCACTGCAACACCTGCACTCATTCTGCTGCAGAAGGTGTGTTGGATCAGATCCCCGTCAGGTAACCTG
The DNA here is from genome assembly GCF_023055335.1 of Clinocottus analis. Lineage (NCBI taxonomy): Eukaryota > Metazoa > Chordata > Actinopteri > Perciformes > Cottidae > Clinocottus > Clinocottus analis. The sequence continues at coordinate 124,370 of NW_027175932.1, forward strand.
AAAGGTAAAAGGAGGTCAAAGGAGTCTTCATGCTGTCAAAATACTGGCATGTTTCTGTTCCTGCAGGTCGTTTCTCATTGAACAACGTTTGTTGGTTGCTTGGTTTCAGATGTGACTTCACCTTCTTTAGTGCGTAACGACACAGGCAGCAGCTCACAGGTCAGAGGTCACGTTCATGTCTCAGGAAACTGAATCTCTCGCTGTCCAGTAAAACGTTTGTTCTTAGAGACAGTTTTGTGTTCTCAAAGGCTGCTTTCATGGATCACATGGTCTTCACCTGGGGGGCTCCAGCCGCTCATGAGGAACATGTGATCGGGTGAAAGCTCTGGAGGAACCAACGAGAGGACCTGAGTTTGTGTGATCAGAGAGGTTCATGTGGCTGAACTTCAGCATTTATAACCTGTAAATACTGTAAACGCATTGGGAAATAAAACAAGCTTCAAACACACTGGGCCTTACGTTTCCCATGGTGCACCTGGATATCGCTATTGTTGAAGCCTGTGACATTACTGTGACATCAGCATCGGGGTTAGAACTGCTCTACAATCCAGATCAGAAGCAGCTGACTGTCACACTGCTGCCTCGTCTTCATCAGCATCTTCATCATCTTCATCAACAACAAAGCTTCTTGTGACGGCCACAAGTCACGGGGTGAATGCAGTCTGTGTGTGAGGCAGAGAGTGTGTGTGTGTGTGTGTGTGTGTGTGTGTGTGTGTGTCTGTGTGTGTGTGTGTGTGTGTGTGTGTGTGTGTGTGTGTGTGTGTGTGTGTGTGTGTGTGTCTGTCAGCTGTCGTCACAGTTGGTCTGAAGCATTTCAACCAACAGCTGAAGTTCAACAGATCGACACAAACTATATTATTAATCAGTATAAGTAACTAAAGGAGAGCAGTACATTTTATACATATATATATATATATATATATATATATATATATATATATATATATATATATATATATATATATATATATATATATATATATATATATATATATATGTGTGTGTGTGTGTGTGTATATATATATATATATATATATATATATGTGTGTGTGTGTGTATATATATATATATATATATGTGTGTGTATATATATATATATGTGTGTGTGTATATATATATATGTGTGTATATATATATATATATATATATATATATATATATATGTACGTGTGTGTGTATATATATGTACGTGTGTGTGTGTGTGTGTGTGTATATATATATATGTGTGTGTATATATATATATATATGTGTGCGTGTGTATATATATATGTACGTGTGTGTGTGTGTGTGTGTGTGTATATTCATCTGTGAGAAGTTCCCGTGTGAAAACATCTCGTGTAAATGCAACAGAACGAACAAACTTCAGCTGCTGTTTCCTGGGGAAAGATTACAGCGTCGCCCCGACACCTCGTTTCCTGTCTGAGCAACTCGTCTTCCTGAGGAGCTCAAAGAGGGAAAATATGATCACACACACACACACACACACACACACACACACACACACACACACACACACACACACACACACACAGGTCAGGAGAGAGAATGTAGAGACTTTAAAGAACCGGAGGTTCAAACATAAAACATAACTTTAAACTCTCAACGAAACACTGAAAAAGCTTCAGCAGCAAGAGATGAATAAACTCTGTGTGTGTGTGTGTGTGTGTGAGTGTGTGTGCGGCTGTGTGTGTGCGGCTGTGTGTGTGCGGCTGTGTGTGTGCGGCTGTGTGTGTGCATGTGTTTCCTATTTAAAGTGACCTCATTCCTCAGCCCGGGGCCTGGATGACATCATCCTCTCTGCTGTTGATGGATGAAACTTTCACATGAACAACAGCTTCCTGACACCTCAAAGAAAAACAATGTGAAGCCGTGAGCTTTTATTTTGGCGAGTAGATGTGAAGAACAGGAAACCGAGTCGCACCAGCTGATTACCACTCGATAAACCTGGACAGCGGTGCAGTTCTCTGTTTAATGATCACAACACAAGATGTTGAGTTTAAACTAACTAAACTAGCCCCGCCCCCTCAGACTCTAAAGCCATCGTGGACGGGAACCTGAAGCTGATCCTGGGTCTGATCTGGACCCTGATCCTGCACTACTCCATCTCCATGCCCATGTGGGAGGACGAGGATGACGAAGACGCCAAGAAGCTGACCCCCAAGCAGCGTCTGCTGGGCTGGATCCAGAACAAGGTGCCCCAGCTGCCCATCACCAACTTCCACCGAGACTGGAGGGACGGCAAGGCGCTGGGAGCTCTGGTGGACAACTGCGCCCCCGGTAGGTCCACAGGCCTCTTCCATGAGTCAGAGAACAGAAGAAGCTCAAACGTCGTCCATGTTGGACTCGGTTCTCTGCTGAGTCTCGGGTCGTGTTTCGGGCTCTGAACTCTGTGCTGCCTTCAGGTCTGTGTCCAGACTGGGAGACGTGGGATCCCAGCCAGCCGGTGGAGAACGCCAGAGAGGCCATGCAGCAGGCCGACGACTGGCTCGGAGTCCCTCAGGTAACTGCCCCTTTACCTGGATCAGGCCACGCCCGCAGATATTCCGCCTGCAGGAAATATGACGAATATTACAGGTTTTTGTTTAAACTACCAAAATCTCATTTTAACATTCAATATGTTAGATTTAAATCTACGTGCAGGCCATTATTTGTATTCTCCTCCATTCTGCAGATATCTTTATCGTTTTAGTCTGTAAAGAGCGGAGAGGCTCTGATGGCTGCTGGAGCAAATCAAACTAACTGAACAACGAAGTCTACTAACTTAACTAACTAACTTACTGAACTAATTAACTAACTAGCTGACGGGAATATGTATCTGCATAAAAATCCTTTATGTATTTATTATCCTATGTTAGTTTGATAAACTTTTACACATAAACGTTCAGACCACCACATGAATAATCATGAGCGGACAGATGATGAAGCCTTTTGGTTTCAACAATAACCGAGGCGGCGTTCCTCAAGGCTCCGCCCTTGGTCCTCTTCTGTTCCACAGATAATAAACACGCGTCAATATCTGGCCACAATCATGCAGATTTACATAATAGAACTCATTTAAAATCCTGCAAAGAAGACAATAAAACCATAATTGTTTTTGGAGCAAAGAAGAACGATGAGAAGTCTCCTTCAATCACTGAATCGATCAATTTGATCAAATTCCTTCAATTGATTCTAATCTTCTCATTTCACTTTCATTCACACGTCTTTTTTAATACTTTCTGATTAGCTTGTTGTTGAAAGCTTTCAGAAAATATAATTTTAAACTAAAATGCAGGACTTTTAGTGTGAATGATGCTTTTACTTCAGCGGGGCTTTAGAACCTCTTCCTGTTCCTGCAGTAAAGAAGCCACTGAGACGTGAACCCATAACGCGCCGCCTCGTTGCTCTGCAGGTGATCGCTCCAGAAGAGATCGTGGATCCCAACGTGGACGAGCACTCCGTGATGACCTACCTGTCCCAGTTCCCCAAGTCCAAGCTGAAGCCCGGGGCCCCCCTTAGGGCCAAGACCCTGCACCCCAAGAGGGCCAAAGCCTACGGACCCGGTGAGGAACCGGCACGGACCCAAAGTCTTCTTTGTACTGAGAGATGTTCTAGTTCTTAAAGAAGAACTTCTCTTTTACTTCTGGATCAAACAACTAGTCAAATATTATGTCCGTTGATTCAGATTCAAAGTATTTGTGACCATGATTTTGATGATTGATCATTTTCAATTTGAGAAATTTAAAGAGATAATCACTAGAAACTGAACTTATACAGAACATTCAAACCATTTTGATACCTACAAACAGTATTTGCAGGAGTCTTTCATTCCCTGGCTTTCTACTGTGGACATGGTCTTCTTCAGTTTTGTTCCTCTGATGCGTCTCAGGTCTCGAGCCGCGAGGGAACGTGGTCCTGAAACCTGCAGAGTTCCTGGTGGAGACGGTGGAGGCCGGACTGGGAGAGGTCCTGGTCTACGTGGAGGACCCAGAGGGGCATACGGAGGAGGTGGGCCTCTCTTTGCACCTCCATGGGACTCTTTTGCACCTCCATGGGACTCTTTTGCACCTCCATGGGACTCTTTTGCACCTCCATGGGACTCTTTTGCACCTTCCTCTGATGTTTAGTCAAACCCTCAGCTGATGGTTTCTGTGTTTCTGTGTCCTTCAGGCCCGAGTGATCCCCAACAACGACCAGAACCGGAGCTACTCGGTGGTCTACCTGCCCAAAGTGGAGGGACTCCACAAAGTAGGAACCATGTGGTGCTCATGTGATGCGGTTCAGTCCAGTTGGTCTTTAGTTCCTGCTTTAGTTCCTGCTTTAGTTCCTGCTTTAGTTCCTGCTTTAGTTCCTGCTTTAGTTCCTGGTTCAGTTCCTGCTTTAGTTCCTGCTTTAGTTCCTGCTTTAGTTCCTGGTTCAGTTCCTGCTTTAGTTCCTGCTTTAGTTCCTGCTTTAGTTCCTGCTTTAGTTCATGCTTTAGTTCCTGCTTTAGTTCCTGCTTTAGTTCCTGGTTCAGTTCATGCTTTAGTTCATGCTTTAGTTCCTGCTTTAGTTCCTGCTTTAGTTCATGCTTTAGTTCATGCTTTAGTTCCTGCTTTAGTTCCTGGTTTAGTTCCTGCTTTAGTTCCTGCTTTAGTTCCTGGTTCAGTTCCTGCTTTAGTTCCTGCTTTAGTTCCTGCTTTAGTTCCTGCTTTAGTTCCTGCTTTAGTTCCTGCTTTAGTTCCTGCTTTAGTTCCTGCTTTAGTTCCTGCTTCAGTTCCTGCTTTAGTTCCTGCTTTAGTTCCTGCTTCAGTTCCTGCTTTAGTTCCTGCTTCAGTTCCTGCTTTAGTTCCTGCTTCAGTTCCTGCTTTAGTTCCTGCTTTAGTTCCTGCTTTAGTTCCTGCTTTAGTTCCTGCTTCAGTTCCTGCTTTAGTTCCTGCTTTAGTTCCTGCTTTAGTTCCTGCTTCAGTTCCTGCTTCAGTTCCTGCTTCAGTTCCTGCTTTAGTTCCTGCTTTAGTTCCAGCTTCAGTTCCAGCTTCAGTTCCTGCTTTAGTTCCTGCTTTAGTTCCTGCTTTAGTTCCAGCTTCAGTTCCTGCTTCAGTTCATGCTTCAGTTCATGCTTCAGTTCCTGCTTTAGTTCCTGCTTTAGTTCCTGCTTTAGTTCCTGCTTCAGTTCCTGCTTCAGTTCATGCTTCAGTTCATGCTTTAGTTCCTGCTTCAGTTCCTGCTTTAGTTCCTGCTTCAGTTCCTGCTTCAGTTCCTGCTTCAGTTCCTGCTTTAGTTCCTGCTTTAGTTCCTGCTTCAGTTCCTGCTTCAGTTCCTGCTTTAGTTCCTGCTTTAGTTCCTGCTTTAGTTCCTGCTTCAGTTCCTGCTTCAGTTCCTGCTTTAGTTCCTGCTTCAGTTCCTGCTTCAGTTCCTGCTTTAGTTCCTGCTTTAGTTCCTGCTTTAGTTCCTGCTTTAGTTCATGCTTTAGTTCATGCTTTAGTTCCTGGTTCAGTTCCTGCTTTAGTTCATGCTTTAGTTCCTGCTTTAGTTCCTGCTTTAGTTCATGCTTTAGTTCCTGCTTTAGTTCCTGGTTCAGTTCATGCTTTAGTTCATGCTTTAGTTCCTGCTTTAGTTCCTGCTTTAGTTCATGCTTTAGTTCATGCTTTAGTTCCTGCTTTAGTTCCTGGTTTAGTTCCTGCTTTAGTTCCTGCTTTAGTTCCTGCTTTAGTTCCTGCTTCAGTTCCTGCTTTAGTTCCTGGTTTAGTTCCTGCTTTAGTTCCTGGTTTAGTTCCTGGTTTAGTTCCTGCTTCAGTTCCTGCTTTAGTTCCTGCTTTAGTTCCTGCTTTAGTTCCTGCTTTAGTTCCTGCTTCAGTTCCTGCTTTAGTTCCTGGTTTAGTTCCTGCTTTAGTTCCTGGTTTAGTTCCTGGTTTAGTTCCTGCTTCAGTTCCTGCTTTAGTTCCTGCTTTAGTTCCTGCTTCAGTTCCTGCTTTAGTTCCTGGTTTAGTTCCTGCTTTAGTTCCTGGTTTAGTTCCTGGTTTAGTTCCTGCTTCAGTTCCTGCTTCAGTTCCTGCTTTAGTTCCTGCTTTAGTTCCTGCTTTAGTTCCTGCTTTAGTTCCTGGTTTAGTTCCTGGTTTAGTTCCTGCTTTAGTTCCTGCTTTAGTTCCTGCTTTAGTTCCTGCTTTAGTTCCTACTTTCGTCAGAAAAGATCACAACATTCTCTTTGGGTTCATCATCACAGTTTGTTTGCGCTCTTGGTTCCTTCTTGTTCTGGTTTAAGGAACCAGGAGTCTGGAAGGTGTCGCGGTTCTTCTTCTGCAGACTAAAACCTGATTGATTGAATCCGTCTCAATCGGAGCCAACAGATTCCTGGTGACTTTATCCCCCAGTCATGAAGCCGCTCCTCCCCAGGTGAAGGTGCTGTTTGCTGGTCAGGACATCGACAGAAGTCCCTTCATGGTGAACGTTTCGAAGGCGATGGGCGACCCGACCCGGGTTCAGGCCCGCGGGCCGGGACTGCAGCAGGCGGGCAACGTGGCAAACAAACCCACCTACTTTGACATTTACACGGCAGGTAATCCCACATGCTGTACGGCACAGTTATCGCCGATAACGCGTTATGTCATAAAATATGTTTCTCTTTGAGATAATATAAGACAACATAATGTAAGATTAGATAATCTCATATGAGATTACACTTTTACTTTTTTTTACCGAGACTCTCATCGGCAGTCTGGCAGAAGCCACTTCGTCCTGCGGCGTGTGAACGTCTCGCTGTGCGTCTGTGCGTCTGTCCGTCCTCCAGGGGCCGGCGCCGGAGACGTGGGCGTCGTCATCGTGGACGCCGACTCTCGGAGGGACACAGTGGAGATTGTGTTGGAGAACAAAGGCGACAGTATCTTCCGCTGCACATATGTGCCCGTCCTGGAGGGACCGCACACAGTGCACGTGACCTTTGCCGGACAGCAGATTCCCAGAAGTCCTTTCACCGTGCACATCTCAGAGGGTAGCGTGTTACACTCTGACCTTCCTCTGACCTTTGTGTTACACTCTGACCTTCCTCTGACCTTCATGTTACACTCTGACCTTCCTCTGACCTCCGTGTTACACTCTGACCTTCCTCTGACCTTCGTGTTACACTCTGACCTTCCTCTGACCTTCATGTTACACTCTGACCTTCCTCTGACCTTCATGTTACACTCTGACCTTCCTCTGACCTTTGTGTTACACTCTGACCTTCCTCTGACCTTCATGTTACACTCTGACCTTCCTCTGACCTCCGTGTTACACTCTGACCTTCCTCTGACCTTCGTGTTACACTCTGACCTTCCTCTGACCTTCATGTTACACTCTGACCTTCCTTTAACCTTCGTGTTACACTCTGACCTTCCTCTGACCTCCGTGTTACACTCTGACCTTCCTCTGACCTCCGTGTTACACTCTGACCTTCCTCTGACCTTCATGTTACACTCTGACCTTCCTTTAACCTTCGTGTTACACTCTGACCTTCCTCTGACCTCCGTGTTACACTCTGACCTTCCTCTGACCTTCGTGTTACACTCTGACCTTCCTCTGACCTTCATGTTACACTCTGACCTTCCTCTGACCTCCGTGTTACACTCTGACCTTCCTCTGACCTTCATGTTACACTCTGACCTTCCTCTGACCTTCATGTTACACTCTGACCTTCCTCTGACCTTCGTGTTACACTCTGACCTTCCTCTGACCTTCATGTTACACTCTGACCTTCCTTTAACCTTCGTGTTACACTCTGACCTTCCTCTGACCTCCGTGTTACACTCTGACCTTCCTCTGACCTCCGTGTTACACTCTGACCTTCCTCTGACCTTCATGTTACACTCTGACCTTCCTTTAACCTTCGTGTTACACTCTGACCTTCCTCTGACCTCCGTGTTACACTCTGACCTTCCTCTGACCTTCGTGTTACACTCTGACCTTCCTCTGACCTTCATGTTACACTCTGACCTTCCTCTGACCTCCGTGTTACACTCTGACCTTCCTCTGACCTTCATGTTACACTCTGACCTTCCTCTGACCTTCATGTTACACTCTGACCTTCCTCTGACCTTCGTGTTACACTCTGACCTCCCTCTGCATTTAAATAGGATCATTAGGCGACGTTAACCAGAAAGTAAAGTGCATGTGTTTCTAATCAGAGCGTCACATTGAAATCTGACGTCCAGACGGATTGAGGGACTAACACCAGAGTCTGCAGGTTAGTCGGAGGCCAGGTCTGATTGGACAGTTGCTACTTGCTGGGTTTTATTGGCTGAAGCTGGTCTACTGGTCTGATGGTCTACTGGTCTACTGGTCAGATGTTCTGATGATCTACTGGTCTACTGGTCTACTGGTCTGATGGTCTACTGGTCTACTGTTCTGATGGTCTACTGGTCTGATGGTCTGATGGTCTGATGGTCTACTGGTCTACTGTTCTGATGGTCTACTGGTCTACTGGTCTACTGTTCTGATGGTCTACTGGTCTACTGTTCTGATGGTCTACTGGTCTACTGTTCTGATGGTCTACTGGCCGACTGTTCTGATGGTCTACTGGTCTACTGGTCTGATGGTCTGATGGTCTACTGGTCTGATGGTCTACAGGTCTGATGGTACGAGTGGGAAGGGGGGCGACTGTAGTCTGCCTGCACTCTCCTCTGGTTTCCTTACAACTGAAAACCCTCCCTGACCTCCTGAACGGGGTCTGCTTACTGCCGAGCAGCTCTTCTTCTTCTTCTTCTTCTTCTTCTTCTTCTTCTTCTTCTTCTTCTTCTTCTTCTTCTTCTTCTTCTTTTGTTTAGAAAATGGTTTCAAGATCTTTCTGGAGACTTCCTACTGAAGGGTTAGGGTTGGCATTGTGTTTATTCTGGTGCATATATAACTATGATTTTAATAAGTCCTCTCTTTGACCTTGGGAGTCGGTCAAGGTTAAACTCTACTGGTGTGTTTTCATGTGTTCATCTTGTGTTTAGTATTAACATTGAAGACACTGTGCATTCCATTGTAACCCCTCTGACCGCGTCTCCTTCTGATTGGTCCTCAGCATGTAACCCCTCTGACCGTGTCTCCTTCTGATTGGTCCTCAGCATGTAACCCCTCTGACCGCGTCTCCTTCTGATTGGTCCTCAGCATGTAACCCCTCTGACCGCGTCTCCTTCTGATTGGTCCTCAGCATGTAACCCCTCTGACCGTGTCTCCTTCTGATTGGTCCTCAGCATGTAACCCCTCTGACCGCGTCTCCTTCTGATTGGTCCTCAGCATGTAACCCCTCTGACCGCGTCTCCTTCTGATTGGTCCTCAGCATGTAACCCCTCTGACCGCGTCTCCTTCTGATTGGTCCTCAGCATGTAACCCCTCTGACCGCGTCTCCTTCTGATTGGTCCTCAGCATGTAACCCCTCTGACCGCGTCTCCTTCTGATTGGTCCTCAGCATGTAACCCCTCTGACCGCGTCTCCTTCTGATTGGTCCTCAGCATGTAACCCCAACGCCTGCCGGGCGTCGGGCCGCGGTCTGCAGCTGAAGGGTCTGAGGGTGAAGGAAGTGGCGGAGTTCAAAGTTCACACGAAAGGAGCCGGCAGCGGAGAACTCAAAGTCACCGTGAAGGGACCAAGTGAGACCCGGGACCTATACTTTGAAATGCACCTGCACTGTTCCCCATGAGACCTTTACTTTGAAAAGCTCCCCTGTCCCCCATCAGGCCTGTATTTTGAAAAGCTGACGGCTCTGTTCTGCTTCAGAGGGCCTGGACGAGCCGGTGAAGCTGCTGGAGGTGGACAACGGGACGTTTGAGTGTAACTATTACCCCGTGATGACGGGGAAACACCTGGTGACTGTCACCTGGGGAGGACACGGCATCCCACGCAGGTGAGCCAGAACCTCCATCACAACTATGAGGAACCCAGTATGGAACCATGAGGGACTCCAGAGGCTTAGATGTGATGGATATAGATGAAAAACATGTAACATATAAAACGTGCAATATATTACATATTCCATTACTTCCTTTGAATGCAGCATAATGACACATGTTTTATATTTCATATTTCGTTCTGGATCACAGTTTCTGTGTGTGCTTTCAGTCCGTTCGAGGTGCAGGTGAGTGAGGAGGCGGGGCCTCAGAAGGTGAGGGCCTGGGGTCCGGGTCTGGAGACGGGGATGGTGGGGAAGAGTGCCGACTTTGTGGTGGAGGCCATCGGCACGGAGGTGGGAACTCTGGGTACGTCACGGGACGCCAGGGACCAATCAGACACACTCACTGAATGATTGACAGGTGGCTGGGGGAGGGGCTTCAAATGGGTTGCTGCTGGTCCAGAGAAACAACTACAACTGAATTAATATATATTAACAAAACAAATATATAAATATGTATGTATGTATGTATGTATGTATGTATGTATGTATGTATGTTTGTATATAAAGTGTCTAATTCCACGTGCATCACCGGCTCTCTCAGGTTTCTCCATCGAGGGTCCGTCTCAGGCGAAGATCGAGTGCGATGATAAAGGCGACGGGTCATGTGACGTGCGCTACTGGCCGACGGAGCCGGGCGACTACGCCGTGCACGTGATCTGTGACGACGAGGACATCAAGGACAGCCCCTTCATGGCTCACGTCCTGCCCGCCGCCAGCGACGTCTTCCCAGAACACGTGAGCGCCGCCGGTCCTCGCACTGCTTTCCCTGCCGGGCTGCCGGTGCTGACCTGTCCCGGTCCTCAGGTCAAGTGCTCCGGTCCGGGTCTGCAGCCGCTGGGTTGCATCGTCAACAAGCCCGCCGACTTCACCATCGACACCCGGGCGGCCGGCCGAGGGGACCTGAAGCTCTACGCCCAGGTGAGGGTCTTAGAGGTGGTCTCCTCTCTCGTGGCGGCCGGTGAGTGGAGCTCAGTGAGCGTTTGTGCTTCCAGGACGCCGAGGGCTTCCCCATCGACGTCCAGGTCACCGAGAGCGGCGACAGCACCTTCCTCTGCGTCTACGTCCCCACCAAGGCCATCAAGCACACCATCATCATCACCTGGGGCCAAGTCAGCGCTCCCAACAGCCCCTTCAGGGTAAAGCACCGACACACCGACACCCTGGTCGGGGGTTCGATCCCCTGCAAGCCCAAAGTACCACAGTGTGCGAGAGATGACCGTTAATAACTAATCTGTCAAGACAAATTCATCATGAAACTTTTCATGTTTTATTGTATTTGCATGGAAATATACACATTTGGTTTATTAAGTACAGACAGTAGTTCTACAGAGTTCTAGTGGACCGAGGATAGAACCTTCAGGAACTCCAAACACTCACTCCAAACATCCAAAAACAGTGAGAGAAAAACATCCTGATGATAGTTTCCTCTCATGTGTTTATGACTTGAATAAAGTTTTTGCCAAGATAATCTCTGCAAATAGAATTGTGTAATACTCATATCGGCCACAAGGGGCTGAAGTGCACCACTTGCTCGTGTTCATGAACTCTAAACACATGCTACATACATAAAACATACAGAACAGATAAAACTCACCTGGAAGGGAGCATGAGATAGTGGTGCACTGGCGCCCCTTGTGGCCAACACAAGTATTACAACAACAGTCTTAACCGAGGCTTCAGGGTGCGATGAGCGGAAGAGGACGGAGACCAATGCACCCTGCGGGCGAGGTTACGAATACGGCTGATATTCATATTAATAATCGTGGCCGTCGCTGTGACCAGGTGCTGATAGGAGAAGGCAGCCATCCAGAGAACGTGAAGGTGTACGGGCCCGGAGTCGAGCAGGCGGGCCTGAAGGCCAACGAGCCCACCTACTTCACGGTGGACTGCAGTGAGGCCGGACAGGGTGGGCCGCGGTCCTGGTCCAGCATGAGACCAGCTTCCTGTCTTTGACCCTCTTATTACATTACGTTACATTACATTATATTACATTACATGATGTCCCGTCAGGTGACGTCAGCATTGGGATCAAGTGCGCTCCGGGTGTGGTCGGTCCGGCGGAGGCCGACATCGACTTCGACATCATCAAGAACGACAATGACACGTTCACGGTGAAGTACACGCCGCCGGGCGCCGGCCAGTACACCATCATGGTGCTGTTTGCCGACCAGGTGAGAGACAGGCCACGCCTCGGAAACACTTAAATATTCATATTCATATCATTATATGAACACTAGACGGCAACCAAACCTCCCTCGCCTTTTCATGTGTTGACAGGAAATACCCATCAGCCCCTTCAGAATAAATGTGGATCCTTCACATGATGCAACTAAAGTCAGAGCAGAAGGACCCGGACTCAACAAGACAGGTGACACGCCTCCAGGTGTGAGGCGGGTCGACACTTAAGAGGGCATCCTTTTCAACCTCTTTCTCTCTCTCTGCCCCCCCCCCCCACACCCCGCCTCTCCCCTCCTGTAGGAGTTGAAGTGGGGAAGCCGACCCACTTCACCATTTACACAAAGGGAGCCGGCAAAGCCGAACCGGAGGTCCGCTTCACCGGAGCAGCGAGAGGCGAAGCGGTTCGAGACTTCGAGATCATCGACAACCACGACTACTCGTACACGGTCCGCTACACCGCCGTGCAGCAGGTGAGCCGGCGGTCCGGTTCCCACCGCTCGTCCTCACGAGGCAGGAGGTTCACTGTACTTTGTCTCTCAGGGCCTCACGTCCGTCACGGTGAGCCACGGAGGAGACCCCATCCCCAAGACCCCCTTCAGCATCAGCGTGGCCCCCCCGCTGGACCTGGGCAGGGTCAAAGTTCAGGGTTTGAACAACAGTGAGTACATCTGTAGTTTAAACAGTTCTTCAAGAGGGCTGATTCATTCTTCCGACAAATCTGGATTTAAATCCTGAATATGAGGAGACCAGTATAGAACCTTGAGGGACTCCAGAGTCATACATACAAAATTAAACATGTTTAACAAATAAATAACATATAAAACAATTTCGAGAACCAAAGCTTCACTTTTCTGAAGCATGAAAAGATTTGTTGGTTTTAAAACCTCCCGGTCTCTCACCAAAGAGGTGGACGTTGGGAAAGACGAGGAGTTCACCGTCAGCACTCAAGATGCCGGCGGTCAGCGAAACCTGGACGTCAGGATCACGTCCCCGTCTCGTCGACAAATCCCCTGCAAGCTGGAGTCGGGCTCGGCCAATGAGGTCCACACGGTGCAGTACATCCCCCCAGAGGAAGGCCAGTACCGGGTGGACGTCAGCTACGACGGAAACCCCGTACCAGGAAGCCCGTTCACCGTGGAGGCCGTGATGCCCCCCGACCCATCGAAGGTGAGATCAAAGCCTCCTTCAAAGAGGTCTTACTAAACTGTTGAAGGTCTTACTAAACCGTTGAAGGTCTGAGTAGATATTTGTAGGTCTTACTACACCTTTGAAAGTCTGAGTAAAGACGATCCAGGTAAGTGTACCTTTCTCTTATTCTGAGTACTAAACATGTTTACTTGGTCTATCAAGTCAAGAATCTATATTTATATATTAATGGATATTAACTTATTAACTCTCTTGGCCCGTTTACCCTCCAGGTCCGAGCCTATGGTCCGGGTCTTCAGGGGGGCGTTGTGGGTAAACCGGCCCCCTTTGCCATCGACACAAAGGGAGCTGGTACCGGTGGTCTGGGCTTGACGGTGGAGGGACCATGCGAGGCCAAGATCGAATGCCAGGACAACGGAGACGGATCCTGCTCCGTGTCCTACCTGCCCACTGAGCCCGGCGAGTACGCCATCAACATCCTGTTTGCAGAGCGGCACATCCCCGGATCCCCCTTCAAGGCCGCGGTGCAGTCGGCGTTCGACCCCAGCAAGGTCACGGCCAGTGGGCCGGGCCTGGAGCGAGGGAAGGTCGGCGAGGACGGGTCCTTCACGGTGGACTGCTCGAAAGCCGGAGAGGCCGAGCTCACCATCGAGATCATTTCCGAGTCCGGAGCCAAAGCCGAGGTCCGCGTCCAGAACAATGGCGACGGGACCTACTCCATCACCTACATCCCACAGGTCCACGGCACGTACACCATCACCATTAAGTACGGGGGGCTCGCCGTGCCCGAGTTCCCCGCCAGACTCCAGGTGGACCCGGCCGTGGACACCAGCGGGGTGAAGGTCCACGGCCCCGGAGTGGAACCCATAGGTGAGGCCGGCTTTCTGCTCCGGTTTACTTATGAAGTTACAGAAGTTATGAAGTAAAACTGTCACATACTAAAGTATTCACAGATGACATGTATTCCCCACGTAAATATATGTAATATAAATCAATCTTCAACTTACTCATTTAACATATTTTAATACAGCATTTTGGTTCAGAAGCTGAAGATAAATTATTGTGTACATTAATCTTTTCAAAACTCTTGATTACTAATTAGGTTGATTTATACATTGGACATAATGAGGCTGTTATTGAAGCAGATGTAAATACTATAAATAATGTGAATAACGTGCTTTAAAGCCACACGTCCAGCTCTGTGCTGATCTCCATGTTGAAGCTTCTCGAGCTTCTTCATGTGATCAACGCTTTGAATCAGATCCAGTCATCGGTCTCAGCGTTCTCGTGCTCGTTCTCTGCAGGCGTCCTGAGGGAAGTCACCACACACTTCCTGGTGGACGCCCGCTCGCACCACAAGAGCGGCGGCAGCCTCGTCAAAGCCGGCATCTCCAACCCTTCAGGCATCACTACGGACGCCTACGTCACGGACAAAGGGGACGGGACCTACCGGGCGGAGTACACGCCCTACGAGGACGGTGAGGCGCTCTGGGCCTGGGGATGAGGGAATCATTGAGATGGTTCATCAAACGACCCGTTCTCCTAAAGCTTGTTTTGCTCTCTCAGGAAAAGAAAATAATTCAGCAATTGAAAACCAACAACCTGTTTGCTTTGTACTTTAAAACCTGTTTGATCACAGAAAGTCTAAAATGTGTTTCTTCCCATATGCAGCAGAGAACTGATAGATAACGGCAGAAACCTGTAAGGAAGGTGTAGCTTAATTAATGTGGCCTGTCTGTGAAGGGGTGGTGGGGCTGCTGGTATTAATAGCTGCAGTCTGTCTGTGGCAGCAGATGGTTTTCCACTGATAGTAATGTATGACATGCTGGAGCCCAGTGCATTGTGGGACATAAATACTCTTTCCTGTGGAGGCCTCAGTCAGACGAGGATTCAAAATAAGAAGTGATTCTCTGTCTTTCGTCTTTCAAAGGTGGTCTCACAGGTGATGTACATTGGCACCCTCTGCTGGATAACAGGTCCAAATATACCATTGTGATTTCATCCCTGAGGTTCTGCGATATATCGGAGGACCGAAGTCCCACTAGTAGCCTCATGGAGGTCTTTTTTAGACCACTTTGTTTGACTCAACTCTGATCAAACAAAACAAGACCCGCCAACATGCTGAATATTTCATGCTGCGCTCACCTGTCTGCCTGCAGGTCTGCATCTGATTGAAGTGTTGTTTGATGAGGTCTCGGTGCCGAAGAGTCCGTTCAGGGTGTCGGTGACGGAAGGTTGTGACCCCAGTCGAGTCCGAGCCTACGGTCCGGGTCTGGACGAAGGCCTGGTTAGCAAACCAAACCGCTTTACCGTCGAGACCAGGTGACTTTACTGTCGCTCTTAAGATCAAAATCAAACCGTTCTGAATATCTCAGACCGAGTTCTAACCCCTTGTCTCCCCCTCAGAGGTGCTGGCACTGGAGGTCTTGGTTTGGCCATTGAGGGTCCATCTGAGGCGAAGATGTCCTGTAAGGACAACAAAGATGGCAGCTGTAGTGTGGAGTACATCCCCTTTACTCCTGGAGAGTATGACGTCAACATCACCTTTGGAGGCCTTCCTATCCCAGGTAATGGTCTGAACCAGGACGCTGGTCCAGATTTTTTTAAACAGCAGTGACTCATAACCTCTGTGTCTATTGCAGGGAGCCCATTCCGGGTCCCAGTGCGAGAGCTGGTGGATCCCAGTAAAGTGAAATGTTCAGGTCCCGGCTTGGGAAGTGGAGTCCGAGCCCACGTCCCTCAGACCTTCACTGTGGACAGCAGTAAGGCCGGAGTGGCTGCCTTGGAGGTCCACCTGTACGGACCCACAGGTAAGACCTTTAGAAAGTCACCTCACTGGATGGTTTGCTGCAGTCCAACTTCGCTGAATCAGGAACCTCCTCATCATTAAGAACAAATGCATCTCTCTGAAATATAAACCTGCTGTTCAGGCTGCACATTGTGTACGAGGCCGTGGAGGCCAAAGCTCTGGACAGTTCATTATATCATTTAGACATCAAGATGGACCAGGTCCTCGTCTTGTGTTGGCCTAAAGACCTTCCAGGTCCTCGTCTTGTGTTGGCCTAAAGACCTTCCAGGTCCTCGTCTTGTGTTGGCCTAAAGACCTTCCAGGTCCTCGTCTTGTGTTGGCCTAAAGACCTTCCAGGTCCTCGTCTTGTGGTGGCCTAAAGACCTTCCAGGTCCTCGTCTTGTCTTGGCCTAAAGACCTCCATGTCCTCGTCTTGTGTTGGCCTAAAGACCTTCCAGGTCCTCGTCTTGTGTTGGCCTAAAGACCTTCCAGGTCCTCGTCTTGTGTTGGCCTAAAGACCTTCCAGGTCCTCGTCTTGTGTTGGCCTAAAGACCTCCATGTCCTCGTCTTGTGTTGGCCTAAAGACCTCCATGTCCTCGTCTTGTGTTGGCCTAAAGACCTCCATGTCCTCGTCTTGTGTTGGCCTAAAGACCTCCATGTCCTCGTCTTGTGTTGGCCTAAAGACCTTCCAGCATATACTTAGGACTTCTTTGAACCCGTCCCTGTAGAAGTCAAGGGAGGCAAATTTTCCATCAGCTTTAGAGTCTAAACGGTGAATAACTCTGTTTGCCCTCCAGGTGTGACCGAGCCACTCAGCATCACCGACAACGGAGACGGCACTCACACCGTCAACTACACTCCTGCTGACGACGGCCCGTACACGGTGTGTGTGAAATATGCCGAGCAGGAGGTCCCTCGCAGGTCGGTGCCAAACACGTGTGCATGAAGAAGGCCTAATTGTACTGGTTTAGGTTGACCTTCCAATCCGTCTCCTTTTAGTCCTTTTAAGATCAAGACGTTACCGGCTCATGATGCCAGTAAAGTCCGAGCCAGCGGTCCAGGTCTGAATGCGTCCGGAGTTCCAGCCAGTCTGCCGGTGGAGTTCACCATCGACGCCAGAGATGCCGGAGAGGGACTGCTCACCGTTCAGATTCTGGTGAGTCTCAGATTCTGTCCTGACTCCTGAGGTTTGGTCCACCAGAGTCTGCTAGCGTCTGATAAGGTTGACTAGAGGTTGCTATTTTCCCTCTTCTGAACTGTTGTTGTCTCACTGACTCTCTTAACCCTGATCCCAGCTCTCCATGTGACTTCCTGTCCCCGCTGCACCCCTGCAGGGTCCGGATGGGTGCAGGCGCGATGCCTCAGTGTTTGTGGAGGACTGGGGCAGGAGGGTGTGGGAGACTCATATAGTAAAGAGAACCATCCCCTTCAGTATTCATAAGAGGGGCTGTGTAAGACCTGGACTCTGTCCTCCGTCACCTTGTCTCACATCCCCCCTCTTTCCTTCCTTCCTTCCTTTTTTCATTCCTCCCTCCCTCCTTGTTCCCTTAAAACAGGACACGATGATCCTCTAATAAAATTAATAATAATAAATAAAAAAGTAGGAAACCATTAAGTAGCAATAAAGAAAATACGGACCAAGAAGAATTAAAGTAAATTTGTTTTAATCTTCTCAAAGTTAAATGGAGTCTTGTTTTAAGCCCCTCCCCCTCTGTGAACTGACCTCCATCACTTTGTTTTAGTTCACTGACAGATGTTCACTTCTCCTCTAACTAGAGTTCTTAAACCTCTCCCTCTTCTTCCTTCTCTTCGTCCTCTTCTTATTTCTTCTCCTCTTCCTCTTCTCAGCTTCTTCCTTCTCATCCTCTTCCTCCCTCTAGTGAGTAATTAGATCCTCAACATGTTCATGTTAGATACGTACATGTTCAACATGAATCACATGTTCAAAACCAGCAGAAGAAACCTGACCGAGGATCTGAGGCAGACTCGTTGCTCTCGGTAGGAAACCGACGATGCTGCTTCAGGTGCCGTCGTGCTTCGCAGCGCTCTCATTTCCTCCCTGACTTCCTGTCTGCAGGACCCGGAGGGGAAGCCCAAGAAGGCGAACATCCGGGACGGCCGGGACGGGACCTACACGGTGGCCTACGTCCCCGACCTGCCGGGCCGCTACACCATCAGCATCCGGTATGGCGGGGACCAGATCCCGTACTCGCCGTACCGCGTCCACGCACTGCCCACCGGGGACGCCAGCAAGTGCCTGGTCACAGGTAGGACTCCGGCCACCGCTCACCTGGCAGCCAATCAGATGACATCGTCTGAAACTAAGTCTTGTTTTCTTTCAGTTTCAATCGGGGGACACGGACTGGGTGAGTTATGAGTTATTACTTGAGTTATGGCCTCATCTTTATATTACCTGAGTTATGACCTCATCTTTATATTACCTGAGTTATGGCCTCATCTTTATATTACCTGAGTTATGACCTCATCTTTATATTACCTGAGTTATGGCCTCATCTTTATATTACCTGAGTTATGGCCTCATCTTTATATTACCTGAGTTATGACCTCATCTTTATATTACCTGAGTTATGACCTCATCTTTATATTACCTGAGTTATGACCTCATCTTTATATTACCTGAGTTATGATCTCATCTTTATATTACCTGAGTTATGACCTCATCTTTATATTACCTGAGTTATGATCTCATCTTTATATTACCTGAGTTATGATCTCATCTTTATATTACCTGAGTTATGATCTCATCTTTATATTACCTGAGTTATGATCTCATCTTTATATTACCTGAGTTATGATCTCATCTTTATATTACCTGAGTTATGATCTCATCTTTATATTACCTGAGTTATGGCCTCATCTTTATATTACCTGAGTTATGATCTCATCTTTGTATTACCTGAGTTATGATCTCATCTTTATATTACCTGAGTTATGACCTCATCTTTATATTACCTGAGTTATGACCTCATCTTTATATTACCTGAGTTATGACCTCATCTTTATATTACCTGCTCTAAGATTCACCTTATTGGTGATTGGTCACCAGGACTAGCCTCTACTTGGTCACCAGGACTAGCCTCTACTTGGTCACCAGGACTAGCCTCTCCTTGGTCACCAGGACTAGCCTCTACTTGGTCACCAGGACTAGCCTCTACTTGGTCACCAGGACTAGCCTTTACTTGGTCACTAGGACTAGCCTCTGATTGGTCACCAGGATTAGCATCTGATTGGTCACCAGGACTAGCCTCTACTTGGTCACCAGGACTTGCCTCCACTTGGTCACCAGGACTAGCCTCTACTTGGTCACCAGGACTAGCCTTTACTTGGTCACCAGGACTAGCCTCTACTTGGTCACCAGGACTAGCCTTTACTTGGTCACCAGGACTAGCCTCTACTTGGTCACCAGGACTAGCCTTTACTTGGTCACCAGGACTAGCCTCTACTTGGTCACCAGGACTAGCCTTTACTTGGTCACCAGGACTAGCCTCTACTTGGTCACCAGGACTAGCCTCTACTTGGTCACCAGGACTAGCCTCTACTTGGTCACCAGGACTTGCCTCTACTTGGTCACCAGGACTAGCCTCTACTTGGTCACCAGGACTTGCCTCTACTTGGTCACCAGGACTTGCCTCTGATTGGTCCTCCGCCTTGTCAGGATCAGGTATCGGCCCGACCATCCAAATTGGAGAGGAGACTGTCATCACCGTGGACGCAAAGGCTGCTGGGAAAGGCAAAGTGACCTGCAAGGTGTCGACCCCCGGCGGGGCGGAGCTGGACGTGGACGTGGTGGAGAACTCTGACGGGACGTTTGACATTTACTACACGGCTCCAGAGCCCGGGAAGTACGTCATCACCATCCGGTTCGGAGGGGAGAACATCCCCGACAGCCCCTTCCACCTGCTGGTGAGCCTGAGACCAGAGACCAAAGCAAGGTTCCCCTGCTTTCTACCACGAACAGGTTCTCTTCAGGGGACCGGGGGCCAGAAACCAGGGTCTAGGAACCAGGGTCTAGGAACCAGGGTCTAGGGACCAGGGGCCAGAAACCAGGGGCCAGAAACCAGGGGCCAGAAACCAGGGTCCAGAAACCAGGGTCCAGGAATCAGGGTCCAGAAACCAGGGTCCAAGAACCAGGGTCTAGAAACCAGGGTCTAGAAACCAGGGTCTAGAAACCAGGGGCCAGAAACCAGGGTCTAGGAACCAGGGTCCAGGAACCAGGGTCTAAGAACCAGGGTCTAAGAACCAGGGTCTAGAAACCAGGGTCTAGAAACCAGGGTCTAGAACCAGGGTCTCGGAACCAGGGTCTAGAAACCAGCTTCTAGGAACCAAGACCTGGTTGCAGATCTGCAGGACCTCGAAAACATTACGTATCTATATTATTTTAAAAGGTGTTAAAAGGTTGGCGACCACTGCGTCAATGGAGGCACTTGTGTTATTGCATGGAGGTGTGTGTGTGTGTGTGTGTGTGTGTGTGTGTGTGTGTGTGTGTGTGTGTGCTCCCTAAAGGCTCTACCTTGTTCCCTGTAGGCGAGTGATCCCGTCCCACTAACAGAGGAGCCATGTGAACAGTCCCGTGTGGGCTCCTCCCCTCACTGGGTACACCCTGTTATTATATCTGAGACATGCACACACACACACACACACACACACACACACACACACACACATGTATGTGTGTGTGTATGTGTGTGTGTGTGTGTGTGTCCTCTTCACACTAAGCTGACTCGTGATTGGTCCTCGTGGCTCGGCATGCAGCTGCATGTTTAACTCGTCTCACTAACAGATCTAAGATCAGAACTTGAAGTAAGTAAATACTCTTTCTGCGCCTTTTCTTTTTATATTTAATTCTTCTTCTTTTTTATTATTATTAATTTATTTTTGGTTATTTTAATTGTATTTGTTTATTCTATAATTTATATTTTATATTTAATTATTCACGATCTGATTTCCATAACCAACTAGTTAAAAAGTTTTGTCTGATCCTCTCTCTCCGCCTATCAACCGTCTTCCTCCTCCTCTTCTTCCTCCTCTTTCTCCTCCTCTTCCTCCTCCCTAACGTTCCCTCTGGCTCTGGTTTAGGCCACCGATGATGTCATCGGTCCTGTGGAGGCAATGGAGCCGGAGCTCCGCCCCTTCAGCCTGGTCATTCCCTTCACGGTGCAGAAAGGAGAGATCACAGGTGAGACATGCACCTTTTACACCAGAAACAACAACTCACCTCAACGTGTTCTTCAAGGAACCTTTAAGAACACACGCGTGTTCCATCAGGAGGAAACCGTCTCCTGGTTGGGGACTATTTCCTGTGGTGGATTAATTTGGTGCTCCAGTATGTGTGTGATTGAGTCTACATGATGATGATGATGATGATGATGGTCCTCCAGGTGAGGTGCGCATGCCGTCCGGCCGCACCGCGAGTCCTCACATCACCGACAACAAGGACGGCACCGTCACCGTCAGATACTCCCCGACGGAGCGAGGCCTGCACCAGATGGACATCAAGTACTCCGGAGACCACATCCCAGGTGACCCTCACACCTGTTCACTCTGAGAACCACATCCCAGGTGACCCTCACACCTGTTCACTCTGAGAACCACATCCCTGGTGACCCTCACACCTGTATACTCTGAGAGGATGTTTCTCTTCGGCCTCAGCCGGAGCATCAGGGCCGAACCAATCGGAGAGCGGAGCATCATCGGCAAACAGCCGGACCAGCAGGAACGAGACCTGCTCTGTGTTCACAAAGGGCTGTGAACACAGAGCAGGAACGAGACCTGCTCTGTGTTCACAGCCCTCTGTGCTTTCTCTCCACAGGAAGTCCACTCCAGTTCTACGTGGACGCCATCAACAGCGGTCACGTGACGGCGTACGGCCCCGGCCTGAGTCACGGCACGGTGAACCGACCGGCCACCTTCACCATCGTGACGAAGGACGCCGGAGAGGGTACTAGCAACACCCAACGCTAAGCTACCGCCAGGGCTTTTATTTTGAAACATTGGCAGGAAGAAGCAACTTACAGGGTTCTTATGGTCATTGGAAACCTGGAAAAGTCATTGAATTTTAAAATAGTTATTTCTAGGCCTGAAAAAGTCTTTGAAAAAAATAAAATCCCGAAGGTTTTGTAAAAGTCATAGAAATGTGTTCTGCATGAACATAACAGATTTTCATGACTTTTCCAAAACTTTTGGGCGTTGATTTAGTTTAAATAATGAATCTGCTTTTAAATGAAAGAGGCTCAAAATATCAGCAGCATACATACAGGCATCTATACAAATGTTTATTCTTTTAATCAAACTATTGTCTCTCATTCATTTGAGTCATTTAAGGTTTACTGTATGCTTTGAATCCTCATTGTTAGTTTAGATACTACATTTTATCACTTTGTACTGTTTACACACACATTTCACACAGTGTTTGCTCATGGGCACTTGGCTTGAAGTCATGAAAATTTGGTTAAAAGTCATGGAAAAGTCATGAAAATATGGTGAAAAGTCAAGTCTTGGAAATCCATTGGTCAAAATGTGCATGAACCCTGAACTTCACGCGTCACACTGAGTTCATGTCTCAGTCCAGGTGTGCGCTTCATCGGGTCTCTCTCTGCAGGGGGTCTGTCGCTGGCCGTGGAAGGTCCATCCAAAGCCGAGATCAGCTGCAAAGACAACAAGGACGGGACCTGCACCGTGTCCTACCTGCCCACCGTCCCCGGAGACTACAACATCATCGTCAAGTTCGATGACGAGCACATTGCCGGCAGCCCCTTCACCGCCAAGACCACCGGTACCAGAATCCTGCACGGGTCCAGTCCATTCAGTTGGTTCTGTAGAGCCCTCAGAGGGCTTTACAATCTATACACATATAGGAGGCGAAAGAACGAGGACCTGGGTCCAAGTGGAACCAGGACTAGGGTCCAAATTAACCCAGGACCATGAGGGTCCAGATTAAACCAGGACCAGGATGATGTACCCCTTTGTAAATGTTGGCCTGGGTTAATAACCAGATTGTCGCTGGTTCTTCCTTCTGATTCTTCTTTCTGGTTCTTCTTTCTGGTCCCGGTCGACCTTCAGGTGACGAGTCCATGAGGACGTCTCAGCTCAACGTCGGCACGGCAACAGACGTGTCCTTGAAGATCATGGAGACGGACCTGAGCGTTCTGGCGGCAAGCATCAGGGCGCCGTCGGGCAGCGAGGAGGCGTGTCTGCTGAAGAGGCTCCCCAACAGACACATCGGTGAGTGGGGGAACGGCGGCAATCACGACTCTCAAAGAATAAAAAGCAATGCTAACAAAGAATGCTAACAATGAATGCTAACCACACCATGCAAATGTTACTCGCACCTGAAAGGGGGCGTGGCTTATATCCATAAAAACAGTTACCGTTTCCGCCATCCACCACGGAAATAACCACTATTTCTGCTTTAAACTTGTTGTGTAAATTCCACATACGTGGGAACATCAAACTAGCGTCACATGATTTTTTTTGCTAGAGTTGGAAAATGTCAATTCGCGCAAATTTGCGCGTTATTCGCACTGCATCGCGGAAAATGTGCTTATTTGCAACCTATTACGTCCGTGCATGGACTTTGCATGTAATCTGCTCGCGTGTCAAATTCGCAACGCGTTTGGTGTGAACGCAGCATAACAGCTAGCTTCACGTCGCTAACTCTGGAAACAGGAAATGTGGGACAAATATTCACAATGGCTACGATTAGCTTCTTGAGCTAAAGGGATCTTAAGGACTTCTTTAGACTTGAGCTGAACGACGTTGAGACAGAAACCAACATGGCTGCCGGCTGTCCGACCGCCCTCCTTTCGCCTGCAGGGATCTCGTTCACGCCGAAGGAAGTGGGCGAGCACGTGGTGAGCGTGAAGAAGAGCGGGAAGCACGTGACCAACAGCCCCTTCAAGATCCTGGTGGGCAAGTCGGAGATCGGTGACGCCAGCAAGGTGCAGGTTTACGGCCAGGGGCTGGTGGAGGGGCACACCTTCGAGGTGGCCGAGTTCATCGTGGACACCAGGAGCGCAGGTACCATCAGAACCTTTATCAGACCAGATCCACGTCAAAACCTTTATCTAGACCAGATCCACACATCAAAACCTTTATCCAGACCAGATCCACACATCAAAACCTTTATCAGACCAGATCCACACATCAAAACCTTTATCCAGACCAGATCCACACATCAAAACCTTTATCAGACCAGATCCACACATCAAAACCTTTATCCAGACCAGATCCACACATCAAAACCTTTATCCAGACGTGATCCCCATGTCTTCGCAGGCTACGGGGGTCTGGGCCTGTCCATCGAGGGCCCCAGTAAGGTGGACATCACCTGTGAGGACGTGGAGGATGGAACCTGTAAAGTCACCTTCTGCCCCACCGAGCCGGGGAACTACATCATCAGCGTCAAGTTCGCCGACCAGCACGTGCCAGGTATGGACCAGCATGCTCTCTGTAATTGGAGACCAGGTACGAGCCGCCAAACAAACAAACAAACAAATGTTGTTCTGGCGCCGACAGGAAGTCCGTTCACCGTGAAGGTGTTTGGAGAAGGCCGGATGAAGGAGAGCATCACCAGGAGGCGCCACGCTCCCTCCATCGCTAGTGTGGGCAGCACCTGTGACCTCAACCTCAAGATACCAGGTGAGACTCCTCTCCTCCTCCTATTCCTCTTCTTCCTCTTCTCCTCTTCATCCTCACCTCCTGCCCCCCCACAACCCCTCCTCTCCAGGCAACTGGTTCCACCTGGTCTCGGCCCAGGAGCGGCTGACCCAGACCTTCACCCGCAGCACTTACACCCGGACGGAGCGCACAGAGATCAGCAAGACTCGAGCCGGGGAGACCAAGAGGGAGGTGCGGGTGGAGGAGAGCACGCGGGTGGGCGAGCCCTTCAGGGACGCCTTCCCCTTCCTGGGGAGGGAGGCTCTGGCCGGCTTCAGCGGCCCGCCTCCTGCTGCTGCTGCCGCTCTGCAGGAAGGTGAGGGGGTGAGAGAGTGAGGGGTGAGGGGGTGAGAGAGTGAGGGGCGAGAGGGTCTGTGTGTTCAGTCTTAATCTGTAAACATTGTCAATATTTTTGTCTCCACCAAGGGGAGGCGGGCCCCCAGGAGATGACGGGCGTGGTGACGAGCCCAGCAGGAGAGACAGAGGAGGCGGAGATCATCCAAGGGGAGGACAGCTCCTACAGCGTCCGCTTCGTGCCTCAGGAGACGGGCGCTCACACGGTGACGGTGAAGTACCGCGGCCAGCACGTCCCAGGAAGCCCCTTCCAGTTCACCGTGGGGCCCCTGGGGGAGGGGGGGTCCCACAAGGTGCGAGCAGGAGGAACCGGGCTGGACCGAGGCGTGGCCGGGATCCCAGGTGGGCTTTGCTGTTGATGATGTCACACTTAAGGTGCGCAGGCGCGTTGGTTCAAAATGTAAAGAGCTGATGGTTCTGTGTCCTCAGCCGAGTTCAGCATCTGGACCAGGGAGGCCGGAGCAGGAGGTCTGTCCATCGCCGTGGAGGGACCCAGTAAGGCCGAAATCTCCTTCGAAGACCGGAAGGACGGATCCTGTGGAGTCGCCTACGTGGTCCAGGAACCCGGTGAGACCCGCACACAGATCCTGGATCAGATTTAATGATGCGTACATTAAGAAT
>NW_027175932.1:155000-157500 GCF_023055335.1 Clinocottus analis
TTTAACTTCAACACTTAAAAGTTAAAGTTAAAGTGTTAAAGTTTAACACTTTAACTTTAACACTTAGAAGTTAAAGTGTTAAAGTGTTTAACTTTAACATTTTAACTTTAACACTTAGAAGTTAAAGTGTTAAAGTGTTTAACTTTAACTCTTTAACAATTTAACTTTAACACTTTAACTTTAACACTTAGAAGTTAAAGTGTTAAAGTGTTTAACTTTAACTCTTTAACACTTTAACTTTAACACTTAGAAGTTAAAGTGTTTAACTTTAACTAACTTTTAAGTGTTAAAGTGTTTGTCGTCCACTGAGAGCTCAGCTCGTTGTGCAGCCTGACAGCAGCAGGAAGGAAGGACTTTCCCTCAGACTCGGGGAGGAAGCAGCCGCTGGCTGAAGAGCTGCAGCACTGCAGAGTAGTGCTGCAGCAGTACTAGTAGTATAGTACTACTAGTATTATAGTACTAGTAGTATAGTACTACTAGTACTAGAGTAGCTGAAGAGACTAAAACCAGAAGAAGAACCAGTTAGTAATTTATATATTTAGTTTACGGACACTTTTTGATTCAGTCCTTCTCCCAGTCCTCCCAGTCCTCCTAGTCCTCCTCCCAGTCCTCCCAGTAATCCCAGTCCTCCTCCCAGTCCTCCCAGTAATCCCAGTCCTCCTCCCAGTCCTGCTGGCCTTCTTGTCTTCCTTTGTGAACACTTATAATAACAATAATTTTTCATGCAGAAAGAGAGAGGGGGCGCTATATATAGACATTGGAGAATGAAGGAGGAGTTATTCTGAGGCTAATGGGAGGAAGAGGAGGATGAGGAAGAGGAGGACGAGGAAGAGGAGGAGGAATAGAAAGAGAAGGAGAACTTTCTTCTTCAGTTCACGCATCCCTGGATATGAATATGTTTCTGCTTCTGAAAATTAAAGCTGTAACTCTGGTTCATTTATTCAGGCGCTAACGGAACATTAATGAATTAACAACAACAGTTTTCTTCTGCTTGTCTTCAGCAGACAAACAAACAAACACGTGGAACTAAAGAGATATCAGTTATTAAATATGAACGTGTAAGACCTCACGTCTCTGACAGACGTGCTGATGCAGAAAAATTGTATTTCCCTCTTCGTCCTCTCCGTCCTGTTCCAACTCACATATGCAGCTCAGCTGAGTTATGGTGGTTATGATCAAAAGGGGGCGGGGCTATTTCTGCCTGGAGGAGAAAACGACCAACGAACGCTCACACTCATAATACTCATAACTTGAAATCTATGTGGACAAATTACTCCAGATTTGCTGAACATGTGCACATTGCATCCTGTTACACGCACAACAAATATCGTACAATTTAAACACTAGGGGGCGCTACAGTAATTCGGAAAATTTGGGCCTTTTTGGCACTTTTGTGGTTTTCAGCGTTTGTACATTTACGAACTTCATACAATATTTATGGGATGGACTTAACTTCTGTTCCAGGATGATCTGAAGACCATATGAGCTTATTAAGTTGTGATATTTATGAGTTTTGGTCCAACTAAATATAATTGATATTGACTTAGTATTCATCTTATTATTATAAATGTACTTGAGTATTAGTACTCAAGTACAGTGTTGAGGTACTTGTACTTCAGTGTAGAGGTACTTGTACTTCACCTGACGAGACTAATGAGATTATTACATATCCATATGTTTTATTATTGATTATAAAGTCTTCAAACGATGAACACATGGACGTTATAACATGACATGTTCGTGCTTTTATATTATTGTGTATGGTTTATGTTTTATGGCTGGAGACACATGGAATGTAACGTTGGTGAGTTTGGTTGTTCAGTCTGAAGATGAAGAATCCATACAATAAATAATAAATCTGATGGAAGAAGAGGAATCCTCTCCTGAGCTCAGGCTCCTTTCCTGTTTGAAGCTCCTCAGCCCCAGAGGCTGCTGGGAAGGCGTCCAGGCATCGAGCCACCGGCTCAGCTCTTGTTGTTCTGGTTCTTCTTCGTCAGCAGCACTCCAACGCGCGTCCCGCGGCCTTCTGGGAAAAGAAGCTTCTGTGAGCGACATCCGACCAAAACGTCCCACAGCCAATCTGAGACAGTCACCACTCCACGAATACTGCAGCAGATATATATATATATATATATATATATATATATATATATATATATATATATATATATATATAACCTGGATCCAGAACCCTGCTACCAGATGCAGCTCCTGGTTTCACAAACATAACAGCACAAACTTAACATTTAGGACCTGAAAACCTTAGATTGTTTTCATCTGTACCCATGAAGACAGTCAGAGACGTCCTTCAGGTCAGAGACGTCCTTCAGGTCAGAGACGTCCTTCAGGTCAGAGACGTCCATCAAGTCAGAGACGTCCTTCAGGTCAGAGACGTCCTTCAAGTCAGAGACGTCCTTCAGGTCAGAGACGTCCTTCAGGTCAGAGACCTCCTTCAGGTCAGAGACGTCCTTCAAGTCAGAGACGTCCTTCAGGTCAGAGA
>NW_027175932.1:162500-165000 GCF_023055335.1 Clinocottus analis
CCTCAAGGGGCGAGGAAGCACCTCCTCAAGGGTGCAGGACAGACCTCAAGGGGCGAGGAAGCACCTCCTCAAGGGTACAGGACAGACCTCAAGGGGCGAGGAAGCACCTCCTCAAGGGTACAGGACAGACCTCAAGGGACGAGGAAGCACCTCCTCAAGGGTACAGGACAGACCTCAAGGAGAGAGGATGCACCTCCTCAAGGGTACAGGACAGACCTCAAGGAGAGAGGATGCACCTCCTCAAGGGTACAGGACAGACCTCAAGGGGCGAGGAAGCACCTCCTTAAGGGTACAGGACAGACCTCAAGGAGAGAGGATGCACCTCCTCAAGGGGAGAGGACAGACCTCAAGGGGAGAGGATGCACCTCCTCAAGGGTACAGGACAGACCTCAAGGAGAGAGGATGCACCTCCTCAAGGGGAGAGGACAGACCTCAAGGGGAGAGGATGCACCTCCTCAAGGGGAGAGGACAGACCTCAAGGGGAGAGGATGCACCTCCTCAAGGGTACAGGACAGACCTCAAGGAGAGAGGATGCACCTCCTCAAGGGTACAGGACAGACCTCAAGGGGAGAGGATGCACCTCCTCAAGGGGAGAGGACAGACCTCAAGGAGAGAGGATGCACCTCCTCAAGGGTACAGGACAGACCTCAAGGAGAGAGGATGCACCTCCTCAAGGGGAGAGGACAGACCTCAAGGAGAGAGGATGCACCTCCTCAAGGAGAGAGGATGCACCTCCTCAAGGGGAGAGGATGCACCTCTTTAAGGAGAGAGGATGCACCTCCTCAAGGGGAGAGGACAGACCTCAAGGAGAGAGGAGGCACCTCCTCAAGGGGAGAGGATGCACCTCTTTAAGGAGAGAGGATGCACCTCTTTAAGGAGAGAGGATGCACCTCTTTAAGGAGAGAGGATGCACCTCCTCAAGGAGAGAGGATGCACCTCTTCAAGGGGAGAGGATGCACCTCCTCAAGGAGAGAGGATGCACCTCCTCAAGGGTACAGGACAGACCTCAAGGAGAGAGGATGCACCTCTTTAAGGAGAGAGGATGCACCTCTTTAAGGAGAGAGGATGCACGTCCTCAAGGGGAGAGGATGCACCTCTTTAATGAGAGAGGATGCACCTCCTCAAGGAGAGAGGATGCACCTCTTTAAGGAGAGAGGATGCACCTCTTTAAGGAGAGAGGATGCACCTCTCTAAGGAGAGAGGATGCACCTCCTCAAGGGGAGAGGATGCACCTCTTTAAGGAGAGAGGATGCACCTCTTTAAGGAGAGAGGATGCACCTCTTTAAGGAGAGAGGATGCACCTCTTTCAGGAGAGAGGATGCACCTCTTTCAGGAGAGAGGATGCACCTCTTTCAGGAGAGAGGATGCACCTCTTTAAGGAGAGAGGATGCACCTCCTCAAGGGGAGAGGATGCACCTCCTCAAGGGGAGAGGATGCACCTCTTTCAGGAGAGAGGATGCACCTCTTTCAGGAGAGAGGATGCACCTCTTTCAGGAGAGAGGATGCACCTCTTTCAGGAGAGAGGATTCACCTCTTTAAGGAGAGAGGATGCACCTCTTTAAGGAGAGAGGATGCACCTCTTTAAGGAGAGAGGATGCACCTCTTTCAGGAGAGAGGATGCACCTCCTCAAGGGGAGAGGATGCACCTCTTTAAGGAGAGAGGATGCACCTCTTTAAGGAGAGAGGATGCACCTCTTTAAGGAGAGAGGATGCACCTCTTTAAGGAGAGAGGATGCACCTCTTTCAGGAGAGAGGATGCACCTCTTTAAGGAGAGAGGATGCACCTCCTCAAGGGGAGAGGATGCACCTCCTCAAGGGGAGAGGATGCACCTCTTTCAGGAGAGAGGATGCACCTCTTTCAGGAGAGAGGATGCACCTCTTTAAGGAGAGAGGATGCACCTCTTTCAGGAGAGAGGATGCACCTCTTTCAGGAGAGAGGATGCACCTCTTTCAGGAGAGAGGATGCACCTCTTTAAGGAGAGAGGATGCACCTCTTTCAGGAGAGAGGATGCACCTCTTTCAGGAGAGAGGATGCACCTCTTTAAGGAGAGAGGATGCACCTCTTTCAGGAGAGAGGATGCACCTCTTTAAGGAGAGAGGATGCACCTCCTCAAGGGGAGAGGATGCACCTCCTTAAGGAGAGAGATGTTTTCTGGCAGACGAGGTCGTCCAGAAGACAAAGCTGTGTCGTGATTGGCTGGAATGGAAATCGACTCGGCAGATAATTAACACTCGCGTGTCGCCGGATCGGTTTAACACCGTGGATCTCTTCACGCGAACAAGCCACATCTCCCAGAAGGCCGAGCGGTGGTGTGAGAGACGAGGGCGAGCCAGCTGATCCTTCTCTCTGTTGTTTGTAATTGAACCCTCGCAGCTCATTGAATTATTCACATCAGAGCAGCACGAAGCATTCATGACCCGACCGGGGCTGCAAGCCCAGAACACCACGCTGTCTGTCTGCCTGCCTGCCTGTCTGTCTGTCTGTCTGTCTGTCTGTCTG
>NW_027175932.1:167500-172500 GCF_023055335.1 Clinocottus analis
TCACAGACACACAGACTCACAGACACACAGACTCACAGACACACAGACACACAGACTCACAGACACACAGACTCACAGACTCACAGACTCACAGACACACTGCATTCATCATAACCAGTTTGCTTTAAAGTCATGGAAACCCTAATTAAAGAACACTCTAAAAGAACTGAGGCTCTGTTTCAATGCTACCACCAGGAGGCGCTAGTGGAGTCTCACGTCCTAAGTGCCTGTTCAATGCTCCACCTTTGACCTCTAACCCCCCGACGGCCTCTAACTTCCTGACACGGTTTCCGCCTCAGAACCACGAGTTCGTGGACGAGAAGCTGTCCGAGTCGAGCAGCCGGGAGGCCGCTGTGGTGAAGCAGCTGTCTCGCTCTCCCTCCTCTTCCTCCTCCTCCTCCTCGCCTCGCGGCCTCGCCTGCTGCGCCCGCCGGGAGAGGAAGACCTCCCACGTCTCCAACCTCAACATGTCCGCAGGTCTGCGCGGCGGCGTCCGGATCCAAGAGAGGCCGCTCGCCAACAGGTAGGATGCGTTGTTGGTGTCCTGGTGGTTCAGTGGAAGAGGACGCAGAGGGAGCCGGGTCCGAAAAGGTCTCAGCATCTCTCGGGGGCTCGAAGGAGGTCCAGGGTCCTTGAAAAGGGGCCTGGTTTGGTTGACGAGGTTCCAGGAGTCCCATAGTTAATTACTTGCTAGCTTTCTGTGTATTAAATAAACCCAGTGACCCAGTAGGACCAAGTGACCCAGTGGGACCAAGTGACCCAGTGGGACCAAGTGACCCAGTGAGACCATGTGACCCAGTGGGACTATGTGACCCAGTGGGACCATATGGCCCAGTAGGACCATATGGCCCAGTGGGACCATGTGACCCAGTGAGACCAAGTGACCCAGTGGGTCCAAGTGACCCAGTGGGACCATGTGACCCAGTGGGTCCAAGTGACCCAGTGAGACCATGTGACCCAGTGAGACCAAGTGACCCAGTAGGACCATATGGCCCAGTGGGACCATGTGACCCAGTGAGACCAAGTGACCCAGTAGGACCATATGGCCCAGTAGGACCATGTGACCCAGTGAGACCAAGTGACCCAGTGGGTCCAAGTGACCCAGTGGGACCATGTGACCCAGTGGGACCAAGTGACCCAGCGGGTCCAAGTGACCCAGTGAGACCATGTGACCCAGTGGGACTGTGTGACCCAGTGGGACTATGTGACCCAGTAGGACCATATGGCCCAGTAGGACCATATGGCCCAGTGGAACCATGTGACCCAGTGAGACCATGTGACCCAGTGAGACCATGTGACCCAGTGAGACCATGTGACCCAGTAGGACCATATGGCCCAGTGAGACCATGTGATTCAGTAGGACCATATGACCCAGTAGGACCATATGACCCAGTAGGACCATGTGACCCAGTGGGACCATGTGACCCAGTAGAACTAAGTGACCCAGTGAGACCATATGACCCAGTAGGACCATGTGACCCAGTGGGACCATGTGACCCAGTAGGACCATGTGACCCAGTAGGACCATGTGACCCAGTGTTCCTGTGGAGCAGGAATCCAGACTATGTCCGGTGGGTGGTCTGGGTGCTGAACTGGGACAACTGGCGAGCAGCTTGAGTCTCCAGCTGTTCCTCCTCTCTGCTGCTCCTCTCATGTTGTCATTATTATACCTCCATGAATCTGACCTCTGGCTTCATGTTTGTGAGTCGAGCGGCGGCAGCGTGAACGCTGGGCCACTCTGCTGCCGCCGAGGGTTTGATGCCTCTTCTTCCTCTTCTTCCTCCTCTGACCTCTGTTTCCTCCCTTCTCTGCAGTCGCTCCAGTCTTAACGCTAAGTTGGAGGAGACGGTTCCTCTGACCTGTGAGCGTCTGTACGTCACCGCCGCCATCAGCACGCCGCCGCTGCCCAGCGCCGCGTCCTCCGGCTCCATCGACTACTCCCAGGCCAACATTGTCACGCCCCAACGCCCTCTAGGGGACGCCCCAACGCCCTCTAGGGGACGACCCTATGCCCTCTAAGGGACGACCCTATGCCCTCTAGGAGACGCCCCAACGCCCTCTAGGGGACGACCCTATGCCCTCTAGGGGACGACCCTATGCCCTCTAGGGGACGCCCCAACGCCTTCTAGGGGACGCCCCAATGCCCTCTAGGGGACGCCCTCTAGGGGACGCCCTCTCGGGGACGCCCCAATGCCCTCTAGGGGACGCCCTCTAGGGGACGCCCTCTAGGGGACGCCCTCTAGGGGACGCCCTCTAGGGGACGCCCTCTCGGGGACGCCCCAATGCCCTCTAGGGGACGCCCTCTAGGGGACACCCTCTAGGGGACGCCCTCTAGGGGACGACCTCTAGGGGACGACCCAACGCCCTCTAGGGGACGCCCTCTAGGGGACGCCCTCTGGGGGACGACCCAACGCCCTCTAATGGACGCCCTCTAGAGAACGACCTCTAGGGGACGCCCTCTAAGGGACGCCCTCTAAGGGACGCCCTCTAAGGGACGCCCTCTAAGGGACGACCTCTAGGGGACGACCTCTCGGGGACGACCTCTAGGGGACGACCTCTAGGGGACTTCTTCTGTACGCTAACGCTCAGCTAACGCCTCGTTGGATCACTTGTGTCTTCCTCCTGTCTTGGAGGGAATGTTTCTCTTCCGGAAGTGAAGATCTGAGAAGAAGGGTAGGGTTAAGGGTCTTTATGCTATGCTAGGCTAACGTAACAATCCTCTCAGCAATAAAGTCAACAATTATTTGCTAAAAGGTCTGTTTATATTTATCTTTGCTGAAGTCATGAAAGATACTGTTTGATCTAGTGATCCTTCTAGTGTGTAAGTTCTTATTTCTAGATATCAATAATTGATTGAAAGCTTGAGACGGTGGTCTCGTCTGTGAGTGCTTCATTAACAGCTGAACGATTGATTGATTTATTATTTGAAAATTCCTTTTGGAGTGAAAATGCAAATGGCCGTCCCTGTGAGCTTAATTATTAAAAGAA
Source organism: Clinocottus analis (assembly GCF_023055335.1). NCBI lineage: Eukaryota > Metazoa > Chordata > Actinopteri > Perciformes > Cottidae > Clinocottus > Clinocottus analis. The sequence goes on from NW_027175932.1 coordinate 170,489, forward strand.
AGACATAAAGATTATTATTGTTATTATTATTACTGTTGCTGGTGCACATGTGCTGTACGTGTTATTTATGGTAGTCTTAAAATAGTTTCCATAGGACTTGGGTTCGGGTCGCATGCATGCGTTACGTCTTGTAAAGAAATGAGGACGTTTGATTTGTTTCCGCTCGTGTTGTTTGAACAAAATATATGAATTATTGAGGAAAATATTGAAAAAGAGACGCTTCCGTGGGAAGGAGTAAATGAAATAAAACATTTTCTTTTTAAATCACTAAAACAATTCTGGACTATTAATAAACCTCTTGGTTGAACAATTCTCAACGCATTTGTTGTGAACGCAGCACAAGACGGTCATGAGATACTGCACACAAAGCTGTGAGCCGCCTCGCTCTGGTTCTGCAGACGTGCAGATGCAGACGTGCAGACGCAGACGTACAGACGCAAACGTGCAGACGCAGACGTGCAGACGCAGACGTGCAGACGCAAACGTGCAGACGCAGACGTGCAGATGCAGACGTGCAGACGCAGACGTACAGACGCAAACGTGCAGACGCAGACATGCAGACGCAGACGCAGACATGCAGACGCAGACGTGCAGATGGCAAAAGGTGTCTCCCGGTCCTTGGAACGCCTGTGTGCACTTTTACTTCTTTATACTTTGAAAAGTAGTTAAACTGCAGACTTAAACTTAGAAACACTTAGAAATACCAAGAGAACACATTTTTGGAGACCCAATTAATGGCCATCTTTCAAGATGGCTGAGAATTGGTTCACTTATATTTGTTGATTTTTCCACTAAATGTCCAATTACATCATTATATTAGTGTTATAGTTTTGGATAATTATTAAAGAATATTGTATTACCTACCTTTAAATCAGAAAAATACAAACAGTTTCATGAAGAAAACACATTTTTGGAGGCCCGATTAGCGGCCATCTTGAAAAATAGTAATAATATATCAATAACGCATAAATAATAAATATCAAATACTCCATTAAAGACTTACATACTTTCTTTTTAGTGAAATAAACAGGAAACCCACACACGTCTAGAGCGGTGACCCCGCCCGCCTCACCTGCAGGGGCTGGTGACTAAATCAAACTTCCCGCTATGCCGCGTTAATGTCTAGTAGTTATTATTAATAAATATTCAACACCATGCACATGTTCTCCTGAAAACACTCATGTCCCCTTCCAGAGGACAAACTCCCAGAATCCTTTGTGTTCGTCAGGTGTCTATTCTTTCTCTTCTAGTCTCAGCACTCACATTTATTTATTGTTCCTCTCACAACAACCTGAGATCACAGTGACGTCACGAGAACGGGACCTCGACCAATCAGACGATCCATGTGTCACTGTGAGGGGGCGGGGCCATGTGTCTCTGTGAGGGGGCGGGGCCATGTGTATCTGTGAGGGGGGCGGGGCCATGTGTCTCTGTGAGGGGGTGGGGCCATGTGTCTCTGTGAGGGGGCGGGGCCATGTGTCTCTGTGAGGGGGGCGGGGCCATGTGTATCTGTGAGGGGGCGGGGCCATGTGTCTCTGTGAGGGGGGCGGGGCCATGTGTCTCTGTGAGGGGGCGGGGCCATGTGTATCTGTGAGGGGGCGGGGCCATGTGTATCTGTTAGGGGGCGGGGCCATGTGTCTCTGTGAGGGGGCGGGGCCATGTGTATCTGTGACGGGGCGGGGCCATGTGTCTCTGTGAGGGGGGCGGGGCCATGTGTATCTGTGAGGGGGCGGGGCCATGTGTCTCTGTGAGGGTGGCGGGGCCATGTGTCTCTGTGAGGGGGCGGGGCCATGTGTCTCTGTGAGGGGGCGGGGCCATGTGTCTCTGTGAGGGGGCGGGGCCATGTGTCTCTGTGAGGGGGGCGGGGCCATGTGTCTCTGTGAGGGGGGCGGGGCCATGTGTCTCTGTGAGGGGGCGGGGCCATGTGTATCTGTGAGGGGGCGGGGCCATGTGTCTCTGTGAGGGGGGCGGGGCCATGTGTCTCTGTGAGGGGGCGGGCCATGTGTATCTGT
>NW_027175932.1:177500-182500 GCF_023055335.1 Clinocottus analis
CGGTCCCGACTGTTAGCCTAGCTTCACCGTGGTAGCCTAGCTTCTCCGTGGTAGCCTAGCTTAACCGTGTATTCTAGCTTCACTGTGTTAGCCTAGCTTCTCCGTGGTAGCCTAGCTTCACCGTGGTAGCCTAGCTTAACCGTGTATTCTAGCTTCTCCGTGTTAGCCTCGTTTCACTGTGTCGTCTGCCCCGCAGTGATCGAGCAGCTGCCCATGGACCTACGGGACCGGTTCACGGAGATGCGGGAGATGGACCTACAGGTGCAGAGTACGTACAGCGGCCCCCGGGGGTCAGAGCACGGGCCTCAAACCCGGTGACCGGCAAAAAGCCGGACGCAGTTAACACGGGAGCGTTTATTTGCGCAACACCTCCCGCCCATAACCCGAGTTACATTCACACATTGTCACTTCCGCTATTCGAGCTCACAGAGGCGTATCACGTGACTGTGGCTTTAATGACCCGGATGTAAAGCAGCATCAATAACAATCAACACACGTAACTTAAACACATATTTACACATCAGGGACATACATGTATCATGTTTATTGTGTTTATTGTGCATTTACCAGATGAATCGTACTGTTTAACCATATGGGGCCTTTAAGTTGCTGTGTGCAGGAGTTCATGAGCAATAAGTTGCTCATATCTCATTGTCCAGCCTGGTGAGCGCCTGAGGGTGAAGGTCTGAGGGTGAACGCCTGAGGGTGAATGTCTGTGTTCTCCGTCTCAGATGCCACGGATCAGCTGGAGCAGAAAGTGATCGAGTTCTTTGTTGAGGCCAAAAAGAGCAAACCGGAGTGGAGAGACGAGCAGATGGAGGTCATCAAGAAGGTCAGAAGGTGTTCCATCATCACGTGACTCTCCTGTGAGCGAACAGGAAGTGTTTCATCATCGTGAGCTAACAAGGAGCTTCTCTGTTTCAGGACTACTACAAAGCTCTGGAGGACGCCGACGAGAAAGTCCAGCTGGCCAATCAGATCTATGATCTGGTGAGTCAAGAAGAGTGTGTTGTTTCTGTGTGTGTGTGTGTGTGTGTGTGTGTGTGTGTGTGTGTGTGTGTGTGTGTGTGTGTGTGTGTGTGTGTGTGTGTGTGTGTGTTGTTTCTCTGTATGTGTTGTTTCTCTGTGTGTTGCTTGTTGTTCACTTGAACGTCCACTAGATGTCAGTGAAAGACTTCCTAACTTTAGTGTGTGTGTGTGTGTGTGTGTGTGTGTGTGTGTGTGTGTGTGTGTGTGTGTGTGTGTGTGTGTGGATCTCCAGGTGGACCGTCACCTGCGTAAACTGGATCAGGAACTGGCAAAGTTCAAGATGGAGCTGGAGGCCGACAACGCTGGTATCACAGAGGTGCTGGAGAGACGTGAGTGATGAAGAGGAGGATGAAGAGGGTTGATGTGGGACTAGAGAGGATGAAGATGATGAAGGTTGATGTCTCCTCCTCTTCCTCAGGGTCTTTAGAGATGGACAGTCCGTCTCAGCCGGTGAACAACCATCACGCCCACACGGCCACCGAGAGTGAGTATCAGACAGCAGCAGCAGCACCAGTACACCCACCAGCAGCACCAGTAACTGTGTGTGTGTCTGTGTGTGTGTGTCCAGAGAGGAAGTACAGCGCTCCCTCTCATCACACCACTGAACACGTTCCAGAGAAGAAGTTCAAGTCTGAAGCTCTGCTGTCCACCTTGACGTCTGACGCCTCCAAGGAGAACACGCCAGGTGTGTGTGTGTGTGTGTGTGTGTGTGTGTGTGTGTGTGTGTGTGTGTGTGTGTGTGTGTGTGTGTGTGTGTGTGTGTGTGTGTGTGTGTGTGTGTGTGTGTGCACTAAGTGTGTACCTGTGTTAATGTGTGTGTGTCCCTCAGGCTGCCGCACTAACTCCTCCAGCGTGTTCAGTGTGAGCTCCTCTCAGCCGCTGGCGTCCTACAACATGAGCTCTCTGCCCGCCGGGCCGGGAGCCGGAGCCGGAGCCATCACCATGGCAGCTGCCCAGGCTGTGCAGGCCACTGCCCAGGTACACACACACACACACACACACACACACACACACACACACACACACAGACCCAGAGGTAACGCCTGTGCCCTCTGCAGATGAAGGAGGGCCGCAGGACGTCCAGCCTGAAGGCGAGCTACGAGGCCATCAAGAACAACGACTTCCAGCTGAGCCGAGAGTTCTCCGTGTCCAGAGAACCTGCCGGGTTCTCCTCCTCCGCCCTGGCCTCCACCCTCACCCAGACGCTGCCGCCCAGCACGACCTCGGACTCCCGGGGGCGCAAGTCCAAGTGAGGAGACGTGTGCGCGCGCACACACACTCACACACACTCACACACACCCTCCCCCCTCCTGGCTCCATGTGTTAACGTCCTCCTCCTCCTTTTCCTCCTCCTCCACCAGAAGCAGCATCAAGTCTTCCAGCCACCAGTCTTCGTCCTCGTCCTCCTCTTCCTCGCTGTCGTCCTGCTCGTCTTCGTCGGCTCTGGCTCAGGAGCTTTCCCAGCATGCATCAGCGCTGCCAGAGGCCGAGGCCAGCAGCCAGGTGGACTGGACCTACGACCCCAACGAGCCGCGCTACTGCATCTGCAACCAGGTACCGATATTAATGCTGATAAGACTGGTCATTATTAATATTAATGCTAATAAGACTGGTCATTATTATGAATATTGATGTCATGGTGATGACACACCTCCTGTGTTCCAGGTGTCGTATGGAGAGATGGTGGGATGTGACAACACAGACGTGAGTAGTACTGATTTATTATTCATTAGTTATTAGTGTCATTGGATACGTCATGAGGAGGTAACAGACTGGGTCTCCCACTGGTCCCACTGGTCTCACTGATCCTACTGGTCTGTCTCCCACTGGTCCCACTGGTCCCACTGGTCTCACTGATCCTACTGGTCTGTCTCCCCAGTGCCCCATCGAGTGGTTCCACTACGGCTGTGTGGGTCTCACCGAGGCCCCCAAGGGGAAGTGGTTCTGCCCCCAGTGCACGGTGGCCATGAAGAGGCGAGGCAGCCGCCACAAGTAGACCAACTGGTCCAGTTTTACCAGCTGGTCCCGGTCCCGTCAGCTGGTCCCGGTCCAGCTGCGTGGCTCCAGGCTGCTTTGAGTCCTGATGGTGTCCCGCCTGAAGAGTTTCACTGAAAGATTAAAGTTGTGATTGTGAAGACGTCGTTTGGTCCTTTATGCTGCACTCACTCACTCACTCACTCACTCACTCACTCACACTCTCTCTCTCTCTCTCTCTCTCTCTCTCTCTCTCTCTCTCTCTCTCTCTCTCTCTCTCTCTCTCTCATGACATCTGGTCCAGGAGCTTCAGGAACAAGTGAAATGAAGTAGAACCTTCACAGAGAAACATAGAACTAGAGGAACCTTTCAGGAGAGAACACCAGGTCATGTGACCAGAACCAACCATGTGATGCCATGGCACCTCTACTGGTATTATAGTACTATGACCTCTACTGGTACTATAGTACTATGACCTCTACTGGTACTATAGTACTATGATCTCTACTGGTACTATAGTACTATGACCTCTACTGGTACTATAGTACTATGATCTCTACTGGTACTATAGTACTATGATCTCTACTGGTACTATAGTACTATGACCTCTACTGGTACTATAGTACTATGACCTCTACTGGTACTATAGTACTATGATCTCTACTGGTACTATAGTACTATGACCTCTACTGGTACTATAGTACTATGACCTCTACTGGTACTATAGTACTATGACCTCTACTGGTACTATAGTACTATGACCTCTAGTGGTACTATAGTACTATGACCTCTCTAGTGGGGTAATATGGTACTATGATCTCTAGTGGTACTATAGTACTATGATCTCTCTAGTGGGGTAATATGGTACTATGACCTCTAGTGGTACTATAGTACTATGATCTCTAGTGGTACTATAGTACTATGATCTCTCTAGTGGGGTAACATGGTACTATGATCTCTCTAGTGGTACTATAGTACTATGATCTCTCTAGTGGTACTATGGTACTATGATCTCTCTAGTGGGATAATATGGTACTATGACCTCTAGTGGTACTATAGTACTATGATCTCTAGTGGTACTATAGTACTATGATCTCTCTAGTGGGGTAACATGGTACTATGATCTCTCTAGTGGGGTAATATGGTACTATGATCTCTCTGGTGGGGTAATATGGTACTATGATCTCTCTAGTGGGGTAATATGGTACTATGATCTCTCTAGTGGGGTAACATGGTACTATGATCTCTAGTGGTACTATAGTACTATGATCTCTCTAGTGGGGTAACATGGTACTATGATCTCTCTAGTGGGGTAATATGGTACTATGATCTCTCTAGTGGGGTAATATGGTACTATGATCTCTCTAGTGGGGTAATATGGTACTATGATCTCTCTAGTGGGGTAACATGGTGCTATGATCTCTCTAGTGGGGTAATATGGTACTATGATCTCTCTAGTGGGGTAATATGGTACTATGATCTCTCTAGTGGGGTAACATGGTACTATGATCTCTCTAGTGGGGTAATATGGTACTATGATCTCTCTAGTGGGGTAATATAGTACTATGATCTCTCTAGTGGGGTAACATGGTACTATGATCTCTCTAGTGGGGTAATATGGTACTATGATCTCTCTAGTGGGGTAACATGGTACTATGATCTCTCTAGTGGGGTAATATGGTACTATGATCTCTCTAGTGGGGTAACATGGTACTATGATCTCTAGTGGTACTATAGTACTATGATCTCTCTAGTGGGGTAACATGGTACTATGATCTCTCTAGTGGGGTAATATGGTACTATGATCTCTCTAGTGGGGTAATATGGTACTATGATCTCTCTAGTGGGGTAACATGGTTCTATGATCTCTAGTGGGGTAATATGGTACTATGATCTCTCTAGTGGGGTAACATGGTACTATGATCTCTCTAGTGGGGTAATATGGTACTATGATCTCTCTAGTGGGGTAATATGGTACTATGATCTCTCTAGTGGGG
>NW_027175932.1:185000-187500 GCF_023055335.1 Clinocottus analis
TGTGTACTTCAGTATGTGTGTACTTCAGTAGACTGACTGGAGTCAGACAGGAAACAGGAAGTGAGCCAAAGCTTTTCAACAGCAAAACATCAACAGACTGCAGATCAGACTGAACACAAAGAAACACACACACACACACACACACACACACACACACACACACACACACACACACACAGAGTATTTTTCATGGTTTTATAATCATCTGATTATATTTTGATGATTCAAAGATCTTGATCTCCACTTTACTTTGTGCTAAGCTAACAGTTTCCTTTTCCTTTGATCTTTGTGCTAAGCTAACAGTTTCCCCCTGCTTTCAGTCTTTGTGCTAAGCTAGGCTAATATTGTCCTTTTTCTCTGGTCTTTGTGCTAAGATAGGCTAACATTGTCCTTTTCCTCTGGTCTTTGTGCTAAGCTAGGCTAACATTGTCCTTTTCCTCTGGTCTTTGTGCTAAGCTAGGCTAACCCAGATTGAACAGTGGTCTCCTTGCCCCCCTCAGGTGCAGGTCCGGGCTCAGAGCCCCGCCCAGCGGGCCGTGGTGCTGACGGGGCGCCGGCCCGCCTCCGACCCCGAGGTGGCGCTGTACCAGCAGGTTCTGCAGCAGCTGGACTACGAGGTCCAGATGGCCCGATACGCCGAGACCAGCAGCCACGGTCTGTTTCTACTGGTTCACACGCACGCACGCACGCACGCACACGCACACGCACACGCACACGCACACACGCACACGCACACACGGTCTGCAGGATGTCCAGACCTCCGTTCAATCAGCTGTTTAGTTCAGGACCAGGTCACAACCTGATGATTGACAGCTGAGTAAACAGAGGGGGGCAGGACCTGATGTTTATACCAGGAGGAGGAGAAGGAGGAGGAGGAGGAGCAGGAGGAGCAGGAGGAGGAAGAGGAGGAGGAAGAGGAGGAGAAGGAGGAGGAGCAGGAGGAGCAGGACACCCTGACATCAGGAGGTCCTGGTTCATATGTTTTTTATGTTTTAATGATTCAAACCTGTGTACTTCTTCTTCAATACAATAGTATTATATACAGTATAAATACTTTCACTTCAACTGGAAACAAAACAAACTGATTCACACTGTTGCTCTGTCGCGTTGCTCTGTCGCGTTGCTCTGTCGCGTTGCTCTGTCGCGTTGCTCTGTCGCGTTGCTCTGTCGCGTTGCTCTGTCGCGTTGCTCTGTCCTGTGTTGTTGGAGAAACTTCTCTCCAAAGATCAACACTCTGGAATGTTTGGTTTCCTGTTTCCTCCTAAATCACTTCCACATGTTTCCTTCTGCCCATATTTGGTCAGACATATTTAGACTGCTGCTGTCTGTCTGTCTCTCTGCTGTCTGTCTCTCTGCTGTCTGTCTCTCTGCTGTCTGTCTGTCTGTCTCTCTGCTGTCTGTCTGTCTGTCTCTCTGCTGTCTGTCTCTCTGCTGTCTGTCTCTCTGCTGTCTCTCTGCTGTCTCTCTGCTGTCTGTCTCTCTGCTGTCTGTCTCTCTGCTGTCTCTCTGCTGTCTCTCTGCTGTCTGTCTCTCTGCTGTCTGTCTCTCTGCTGTCTGTCTCTCTGCTGTCTGTCTGTCTGTCTGTCTCTCTGCTGTCTGTCTGTCTGTCTCTCTGCTGTCTGTCTGTTTCTCTGCTGTCTGTCTCTCTGCTGTCTCTCTGCTGTCTGTCTGTCTCTCTGCTGTCTGTCTGTCTGTCTGTCTCTCTGCTGTCTGTCTGTCTGTCTGTCTTTCTGCTGTCTGTCTCTTTGTCTCTCTGCTGCCTGTCTGTCTCTCTCCAAGCAGTAACTTCCTGTCTGTGTGGTTACAGGTGTGAGGGGGTGGAGCCTGTTGCTGTGTCTCAGGAGCTCAGAGAGAAGCTGTCTGAGGAGAATCTCCTCCTCTCACCTGCAGCGTCATCAGAGGGTGAGACTCACCTGTCCACCAGTCACACGCTCACCTGTCCACCAGTCACACGCTCACCTGTCCACCAGTCACACGCTCACCTGTCCATCAGTCACACGCTCACCTGTCCATCAGTCACACGCTCACCTGTCCATCAGTCACACGCTCACCTGTCCATCAGTCACACGCTCACCTGTCCATCAGTCACACGCTCACCTGTCCACCAGTCACACGCTCACCTGTCCACCAGTCACACGCTCACCTGTCCATCAGTCACACGCTCACCTGTGTCCGTGTCCTCAGGTGAACCTGTTGCCCAGGATGATGGAGGCCTTCTCTGATGCAGGTGGAGGACTGTGTCACTTCTACTCTCAATTACACCTAACAGGTGAGTCCCACAGGAAACAGTTCACATGTTACCTGTCCAGGTGAGTCCCACAGGAAACAGTTGAAAGTTACAAAGCTACCACAATCACGTGATTGATATTCGTCCAATCAGATGAGTCATTTACTTTTTTCAAAATAGGAGCTCACTGCCATTCAAGATAGATTCACCTGAGACTGAAGTTCCTTTTGCGGTTGACAGGTGTGACAGGTGTGACATGTGTCCGCTAGCAGC
>NW_027175932.1:193295-200795 GCF_023055335.1 Clinocottus analis
TTTGTTGTGAACCGAGACACCGGCGTGCAGAATGTGACACGTGTGTGTGTGTGTGTGTGTGTGTGTGTGTGTGTGTGTGTGTGTGTGTGTGTGTGTGTGTGTGTGTGTGAGTGCGTATGCTCTGATGTCGGGTCCAGACGTGGCGGCTCCCACGAGCTAAAGGTGCTCTGGTTTATTTGACCTCTGACCTCTGGAGCCGGAGATCTGTGACACCAGAGAAGAAGAAGAACGCTTTGATTTAAAGAGGAGAAGAAGAACGCTTTGATTTAAAGAGGAGAAGAAGAAAGTTGTTTAAACAAAGACATCTCTGAATTGAACATGAACACAACGACAGTCTTCAGCACATGAACAAGGAATCGAGTGTATTTCTGATTCATTTAACGGTGTTTTCATTGAAAAACAATGAGGCATTGTGTGTGTGTGTGTGTGTGTGTGTGTGTGTGTGTGTGTGTGTGTGTGTACATATGTATACATGTGTGTATCTGCTCGTGTCCCCGTGGGCAGGACTGTGCTCTGCGGGTCCAGCCCGGTCGCTCTTGTGGACTGCAGCCTCTCATCAGGACTCCTCAGAGTTCCCTTCAGACCTGCAGCTCAGGACACGCCCCAGGTATGATGTCACTTCCTGTCACTTGTGAAGGCGCCACGTGGCCTTCCTGCTCTCACCTGTCTGTCTCACCTGTCTGTCTCACCTGTCCCAGGTCGGTGGGTGGTTCCGTGTCTCAGCTGTTCTGACAACAGGACGTGTGATTGGAGGGAGGTTGCCTGGCAACCAGACAGCTGTTATCACCCGCTGGTGGACCGGCCCCTGCTGCAGGACTGCCTGAGGGACCGGAAGGTGAGGTCCACCATGTGGTCCACCATCTAGTCCACCATGTGGTCCGCCATGTGGTCCACCACCTGGTCCACCATGTGGTCCTCCATGTGGTCCACCACCTGGTCCACCATGTGGTCCTCCATGTGGTCCACCACCTGGTCCACCATGTGGTCCGCCATGTGGTCCTTCATGTGGTCCACCACCTGGTCCACCATGTGGTCCTCCATGTGGTCCACCACCTGGTCCACCATGTGGTCCTCCATTTGGTCCACCACCTGGTCCACCATGTGGTCCTTCATGTGGTCCACCACCTGGTCCACCATGTGGTCCTCCATGTGGTCCACCACCTGGTCCACCATGTGCTCCTCCATGTGCTCCTCCATGTGGTCCTTTATGTGGTCCACCACCTGGTCCACCATGTGCTCCTCCATGTGGTCCACCACCTGGTCCACCATGTGGTCCGCCATGTGGTCCTTCATGTGGTCCACCACCTGGTCCACCATGTGGTCCTCCATGTGGTCCACCACCTGGTCCACCATGTGGTCCTCCATTTGGTCCACCACCTGGTCCACCATGTGGTCCTTCATGTGGTCCACCACCTGGTCCACCATGTGGTCCTCCATGTGGTCCACCACCTGGTCCACCATGTGCTCCTCCATGTGCTCCTCCATGTGGTCCTTTATGTGGTCCACCACCTGGTCCACCATGTGCTCCTCCATGTGGTCCTTTATGTGGTCCACCACCTGGTTCACCATGTGCTCCTCCATGTGCTCCTCCATGTGCTCCTCCATGTGGTCCTTCATGTGGTCCACTACCTGGTCCTTCATGTGGTCCTCCATGTGGTGCAACCCCTGGTCTGGGTCTGAGTCCTCGCGTCTCTCCCCAGGTGCTGTTCATCGGCGACTCCACCAATCGTGGGATGATGTACTTCCTGATGGAGCGGCTGAACTCCAGCCTGGAGGACTGGGGCAAAGCTCACGACACGCTGGTCTACAGGAACCTGAACGGGGGCCAGACTCTGGTCAGCTACTCGTACTACCCTCAGTTCTGGTTGGAGAGGACCAGGAGGCCCACCTTCAGGCAGGCGCTGCTGCAGCTGATCCACAGGTGAGACCGGCCTCAGCACGAGTCATCGTCAGAGGACAGGTGAGGGTCTGGAGCTGATGAGTTTTCTCCCTGAAGGTCACGACCTCTGGTAAACTCTAACCTGACCGCCCTGGTGGTGGGAGGAGTCCAGTGGCTCACCACCAATCACCTGAGGACAGTCAGAGAGGTGCTGAGCAGGTGAGCAATAAATACACCTCAGGATATACACTTCAAACTTTGTTCAATGTTTTATTGAGAGTTTGTGAGAGAAAGTGTCACATTAAACACTCACATGTTGTATTTTTGCAACATCCTTTGCCAGACTGAGTTTAGCCTGTTAGCATGCTAATTGTAGCAGGAGGCTAGCATGTACTCGGTTGCTAATGTGCTTGCTAACTGGTTTGGCCTTCATCTGCAGAGATGTTTGTGTTTTTTGTCTCACTTTGTAATCTTTTCAGAGGTAGCTTCAGAGACATGTTCATAAAGTTCCAGTGAGTGGAACATATTATATTATTACCATGTTACACATTAGTGCATGAGCATCACTCAGAACCAGGGACCTGAACCAGGAGCGCATGCGTCGTCAGCATAAAGGGTCAAAGAATCCACCCAGGGGAAGAAAACCAGAGGACCGGACACGGGTCCCTGAGGGACTCCTGTTCTGAGTGCCATGTGGTAACTGGTCCACCTTTACGGGGCCCTGAACTTCCACTAGTCCAGAACTGAGGATTACAGGTGCTGAGGTTACTGGGTTTGGACCAATACTGTAACAACTCCTCCTCCTCATCCTCTTCCTCCTCCTCCCCCTCCTCCTCATCCTCCTCTTCTTCCTCCATCTCAGAGAGTCCCTCAGCGAGGTCCTGGTGCTGGTGAAATCTTTGGGGATGGGTTTTCATCTCCCGGTGGACGGGATCCGGTCTCTCAGTCTGGTAAGTTCCTGTTTCCTGTCCTCCACAGGAAGTAGAGAGCTTCTCGGCTCACGTGGATCTGTTCTTTCAGGAAGAGATCCAGGATCTCCACAGAGAGAACCAGAACATCATCGCCACAGCAAAGCATCATGGGTACGAGGCGATCGACACCTTCAGCATCACGATGGGTCGATACAAAGAGTTCCTGCAGGGCCGCTGCGCCTGCCACTTCCATGAGGTGATGCTGAACATCCCATAATCACATCCCATAATCACGTCCCATAATCACGTCCCATAATCACATCCCATAATCACGTCCATGGATCTCTGAGGAAGAGGCGGGAGGAAGCAGATCGTTTTCATTTCTACTCGTTTGACAGGTGGAGAAGTCGACGTCCTCCAGACGCTCAGACGACACGCCCAGATCCACCGGAGCCGGACCTGAGCTCAGTAGCCAATCAGGCGTGCCGGACCCGGACAAGGAGGCGCGGCCTAAAGCTACGTCCTATCACGTGAGAGGACCAGTGAACCAGGTGTACTCTGAGATCCTGCTGAGCCGCCTGTGTCCCAGGAACTTTTAGTTTATTTGGTATCCTAACTAGTTGCTATGCACATTAACTAGTCTCTGGTGCATACTAACTAGGTTTAGTGAACCATAACTAGTCTCTGGTGCATACTAACTAGGTTTAGTGAACCATAACTAGTCTCTGGTGCATACTAACTCTGTTCTCTGTACTCGTGCACACAGGAACGTCCTCTGTCATGTTCTAGAGGATTCATATCTCATATTTTATGTTAATGTTCTGTCTCTTTGTGTTAAAACCTCAGTTATTGACTTCATGATGTAAATATTCAGAACCAAAGATTCATGAAAACTGTTGATGTGAAGGAAACGTCTGCTTGATGCTTGAGCTTCTGTTCTACTGCTGGATATTGTGCCTTTAACATGTTGACCTGGAAAATACATGAACGTGTATATGAACGTATGAACATGTATATGAACGTATGAACGTGTATATGAACGTATGAACGTGTATATGAACGTATGAACATGTATATGAACGTATGAACATGTATATGAACGTATGAACGTGTATATGAACGTATGAACGTGTATATGAACGTATGAACGTGTATATGAACGTATGAACATGTATATGAACATGTATATGAACGTGTATATGAACGTATGAACATGTATATGAACGTGTATATGAACGTATGAACATGTATATGAACGTATGAACGTGTATATGACCGTATGAACATGTATATGAACGTATGAACGTGTATATGACCGTATGAACATGTATATGACCGTATGAACATGTATATGACCGTATGAACATGTATATGAACGTATGAACGTGTATATGAACGTATGAACGTGTATATGAACGTATGAACGTGTATATGAACGTATGAACGTGTATATGAACGTATGAACGTGTATATGAACGTGTGTATGAACGTATGAATATGAACGTGTGCTCCAACACAACAGTTCATCAAACAAAGAGGGAACGTCTTTTGTCCTTTTGACAACATGATTCAGTGTATTTCAGGAATGATTAATACAACTTTTAAGAATATAATTATTTCTTTCCAAAGATTTACAAATTAATCGTTTCTTTAAATACTGTGTAAATTGTATTTTTATACATTTTAATATATCTTTTTCATAAAAGTATCATAACACTGCTTTTCTATCCGATTCACTTCCTCTTTCCTTCACAATAAAGTTATTTCTCCACTGAAGAAGAAAATCATTTGGGAATAAATTCAATTAAATATTAATATAATTAATATTATATAATATTAAATCTCATTGTAAGTATTGAAGGAGGTCATTGAGAGCCGGTCCTCTGTGACGTCACTCTGGTCCTCCTTCCATCCAATTAGCGTCCGGCTGTGACGTCGTCTTCTGCATATGAACGCTGTGAGAACCAGACAGAGCTGCTCACTTCACCCGGAGAGAGAGCCCAGACCCGGACTGACAGCTGCTCCTGCACCTGGACCTGCTCCTGCTCCTGCACCTGGACCTGCTCCTGCTCCTGCTCCTGCACCTGGACCTGCTCCTGCTCCTGGACCTGGACCTCCAGAATCAGAATCAGCTTTAATGGCCATGTACATTCTCCCATACATGGAATTTGACGCCGGATTCTGCGCTTCGTACTTCTTTTCAAGCTAGATAACCTGGACCTGGACTTGGACGTGGACCTGGACCTGGACTCGGATCTGTTTCTAGAATGAGAGCGAGCCTGGCGTGCAGGTAGATGAAGAGGCCATGGCGGCGCGCTGTGGAGTCCGACACATGTGCACCCTGACCCTGCTGCTGCTGACCGGCTGCAAGGCCTCCTGGATGTGAGTACACCCAGAGACCTCTGGTCTCTCTCTCTCTTTATATATCTATATATAGATATATATATCTATATATTTATATATATATAGATATATATATATAGATATAGATATATAGATATAGATAGACAGATATAGATAGATACCTCCTGGTTGTTTCTGACAGGAACATTAACAATTATACATATTTACATGTATTACTAATACTACTAATACAATGTATTACTAATTACTGTATATATACATATTTAAATTATGTATATATGTATATATATATATATATATACATGTAGATGTATACATACATATGTGTGCATGTATATAGACACACAGATATATATATATATATATATATATATATATATATATATATATAGAAATTATATATATATATATGTGTGTACATATATATATATATATATGTATATTATAAATATATATATATGTATATATATATATATGTGCATATATATAGACATATATATATATATATATATATATATATATATATATATATATATATATATATATATATATATATATGTGTGTGTGTTTATATAGACTGTCATGTGTTTAAATAACAGTTCCATTTAGTTATCACAAAACAATCCAACAAAACTAAAACACACAGCAGCTGCCCCCCTTTAGGGGAGGCGGGGCCAGCAGCGCTGGAGGCGGGGCCAGCAGCACTGGAGGCGGGGCCAGCAGCGCTGGAGGCGGGGCCAGCAGCGCTGAGGCTGTTAATGATGAAATACTGCAGATGTAAAAACAGAAACACAACCAGCAGGTCACTCACCAGATGCATTAACCCTCTGTGAGGAAGGCGTCAGTAAATCCAACAAGTCTGTTCCTCAGGCTCCAGCCTGAGCTTCTACGTCTCGCTTGTAGCTTCTTCTTCTCCTTCTTTCGTATGCTGCCCCACTGGCCAATCACAGCGCATGTTGACGGTCACGCTGAGTTACTGACCAATCACAGCGCATGTTGACGGTCACGCTGAGTTACTAACCAATCACAGCGCATGTTGACGGTCACACTGAGTTACTGACCAATCACAGCGCATGTTGACGGTCACGCTGAGTTACTGACCAATCACAGCGCATGTTGACGGTCACGCTGAGTTACTAACCAATCACAGCGCATGTTGACGGTCACACTGAGTTACTGACCAATCACAGCGCATGTTGACGGTCACGCTGAGTTACTGACCAATCACAGCGCATGTTGACGGTCACACTGAGTTACTGACCAATCACATGTCCACACCACCTCTCAGGCGCTGCACATAAAGAACACGGCCATCTTGTCGAACTAAAGCTCTGATTGGTTGAAGTCCATGACAATCAACCGCAAAGTCCACTCCCCGTGTCCTTTAACCTGCAAAGGGTTAAACTGCTTTGCTCCCATAGAGACACAGGAGGAGGAATCTGATTGGATAATAGTCCCTATCTATCTATCTATCTATCTATCTATCTATCTATAGAAATATGTGAGCTGAACTGATACTGATTGACCTCTCACCTGTCTGCAGGCGATTGGGCTTGACCCCTTCTGGAGGTCTTTCTGGGGTCCTGGCTGGGGGCCCGGCTGGGGCCCCAGAGCAGCAGGATTGCGCCTCCCTCCCTCTCAGCCTCAAGCAGACGGAGTTGTGCCAGAAGAAGCCGTTCCTGCTGGCGGGCGTCCGGGTCGGCGCCCGACTCGCCATCGCAGAGTGCCAGAGCCAGTTCAGACACGAGCGGTGGAACTGCTCCACCAGCGAGGACCCCTCTGTGTTCGGACACGAGTTAACCAGCGGTGAGGACCATTACCCATGATGCAAAGCTTCAGCTTTCAGGTTCTGCTTAATTTGTTTCCAGTTCAACAATCTAAAAGTCTTGTTGATCACAACAGCAGAGAGTTCAGACTTTTATTTTAATAGAGAGCGGACGATTGAAAGGAGAATAACTGAAGAATTATGGCGACACAACATCATTCCATGCACACTCTGAAGGGAGGAGCTACTATGAAGGGAGGAGCTACCACGGTGGGAGGAGCTACTATGAAAGGAGGAGCTACCACGGTGGGAGGAGCTACTATGAAAGGAGGAGCTACCACGGTGGGAGGAGCTACTATGAAGAGAGGAGCTACCACGGTGGGAGGAGCTACTATGAAGAGAGGAGCTACCACGGTGAGAGGAGCTACTATGAATGGAGGAGCTACCACGGTGAGAGGAGCTACTATAAAAGGAGGCGCTACCATGGTGGGAGGAGCTACTATGAAAGGAGGAGTTACCACGGTGGGAGGAGCCACTATTAAGGGAGGAGCTACCACGGTGGGAGGAGCTACTATGAAGGG
>NW_027175932.1:205795-265795 GCF_023055335.1 Clinocottus analis
CTCCTGAGATTTCCTGAGGTTCTCCTGAGGTTCTCCTGATGCCGCCCCATGATTTGTTGTCTGAGAGAAGAAGGAAACAGATCAGCGTGAAGAAGTGATGACTTGTGGAGACAAGAGAGGACAGAAGATAAGAGTGAAGAACATGAAGTGAAGAGCAGGAAGTGAAGAGCAGGAAGTGAAGAGCAGGAAGTGAAGAGCAGGAAGTGAAGAGCAGGAAGTGAAGAACAGGAAGTGAAGAACAGGAAGTGAAGAGCAGGAAGTGAAGAGCAGGAAGTGAAGAACAGGAAGTGAAGAGCAGGAAGTGAAGAGCAGGAAGTGAAGAACAGGAAGTGAAGAGCAGGAAGTGAAGAGCAGGAAATGAAGAGCAGGAAGTGAAGAGCAGGAAGTGAAGAACAGGAAGTGAAGAGCAGGAAGTGAAGAACATGAAGTGAAGAGCAGGAAGTGAAGAACATGAAGTGAAGAGCAGGAAGTGAAGAACAGGAAGTGAAGAGCAGGAAGTGAAGAACATGAAGTGAAAAGCAGGAAGTGAAGAGCAGGAAGTGAAGAGCAGGAAGTGAAGAACATGAAGTGAAGAGAGGAAGAGGAGAGCAGGAAGTGAAGAGCAGGAAGTGAAGAACATGAAGTGAAGAGAGGAAGAGGAGAGCAGGAAGTGAAGAGCAGGAAGTGAAGAACATGAAGTGAAGAGAGGAAGAGGAGCGGTCTGTTTCCTCTCCGTGAACACAACGCCGAAGCGGCCTGTTGGCAGAGCATTGTGTTGAGTTGTGTAGTGAACGTTTGTGTGTCATCGTGAACGTTTGTGTGTCATAGTGAACGTTTGTGTGTCATAGTGAACGTTTGTGTCATAGTGAACATTTGTGTGTCATAGTGAACGTTTGTGTGTCATAGTGAACGTTTGTGTGTCATAGTGAACGTTTGTGTGTCATAGTGAACATTTGTGTGTCATAGTGAACGTTTGTGTGTCATAGTGAACGTTTGTGTGTCATAGTGAACGTTTGTGTGTCATAGTGAACGTTTGTGTGTCATAGTGAACGTTTGTGTGTCATAGTGAACGTTTGTGTGTCATAGTGAACGTTTGTGTGTCATAGTGAACGTTTGTGTTTCAGAGTGTCCTGATCGGGCCGACCGACCCTGCAACAATCGGGGAGTGTGTTCTGAAGGAATGGGCGGCAACGGGACCTGCAGCTGTCAGGTATCACATTACTATTAATGTTTCATTCATTATTAAAGGAAAACTACATTATATTTTTAACAAGTAGTTAACAATGTGTGTGTGTGTGTTTGTGTGTGCGTGTTTGTGTGTGTGTTTGTGTGTGTGTGTGTGTGTGTGATCAACTCAGGTGGGCTTTGCAGGAACTGCGTGTGAGGACTGTGCACCTGCTCGATATGGTCCCACCTGCAGCTCAGGTAACTTTTCAAATAACCCTTCTTCACCTTTATCTCGTGTTTCTGTCTCTGCAGTGTGTTCATGTGTTCTTCTTCTGTGGTTTCTGTCTCTGCAGTGTGTTCATGTGTTCTTCTTCTGTGGTTTCTGTCTCTGCAGTGTGTTCATGTGTTCTTCTTCTGTGGTTTCTGTCTCTGCAGTGTGTTCATGTGTTCTTCTTCTGTGGTTTCTGTCTCTGCAGTGTGTTCATGTGTTCTTCTTCTGTGGTTTCTGTCTCTGCAGTGTGTTCATGTGTTCTTCTTCTGTGGTTTCTGTCTCTGCAGTGTGTTCATGTGTTCTTCTTCTGTGGTTTCTGTCTCTGCAGTGTGTTCATGTGTTCTTCTTCTGTGGTTTCTGTCTCTGCAGTGTGTTCATGTGTTCTTCTTCTGTGGTTTCTGTCTCTGCAGTGTGTTCATGTGTCCACGGTCTGTGTGACTCAGGTTTAAAAGGCGATGGAAGATGCACCTGTTTCTCTGGATATAAAGGTCCAAACTGTGACCAAGGTCAGTCTATGATTCACCTGTTACCTGTCACCACCTGTCACCTGTTACCTGTCACCACCTATCACCTGTTACCTGTCACCACCTGTCACCTGTTACCTGTCACCACCTGTCACCTGTTACCTGTCACCACCTGTCACCACCTGTCACCTGTTACCTGTCACCACCTGTCACCTGTTACCTGTCACCACCTGTCACCTGTTACCTGTCACCACCTGTCACCACCTGTCACCTGTTACCTGTCACCACCAGTCACCTGTTACCTGTCACCACCTGTCACCTGTTACCTGTCACCACCTGTCACCTGTTACCTGTCACCACCAGTCACCACCTGTCTCCTGTTACCTGTCACCACCTGTCACCTGTTACCACCTATCACCTGTTACCACCTATCACCTGTTACCTGTCCCCACTTGTTACCTGTTAGCTATTACCACCTGTCGTCTGTCATATGTCACGTGTTACCTGGGCTCTTATTGTTTCTCTCATCACCTGTCACCTGGGCTGACACCTGTGTTGTGTTGCAGCTCTACCTGAGTGTGCGTCTCTCGCCTGCGCGCATGACTCTCGCTGCATGGAGGAGGCTCTGACAGGGAGGCTGGTGTGCCACTGTCTGCCCGGCTATCAGACATCAGGAGCTCAGTGTTTGTGTGAGTAGATGTTTCACACACTAATGGGAATAAGCTTCTGGAGGACCACCTGTAAGCAACAGGTGCAGCCTGACTGTTAGCTCCGAGGCTAACCGTTAGCTCGCAGCACCCAGTGAACTCTGTTGGTTGAGTGGATTGGTCCACTAAGACGTCTCATGGGGGACATGATGTGTGTCTCCTCAGCCATAAACCCTTGCCTCCAGCGGGTCTGCCACCCCGAGGCTTCCTGCGTCCACACCGGGCCGGACCAGCACCTCTGCGCCTGTAAGGAGGGCTACAGAGGGGACGGCCGGGTCTGCATGGCCGTGGATCCGTGTCAGACCGCACAGGGAGGCTGCTCGGTCGAGTCTGCCCGCTGCGTCTACGACGGACCGGGGAAGGTGAGGACATCAGGATCCGGATCAACATCAGGAACACAATCTGGATTAGAAACGGGATCAGCATGTCTGATTTAAGGTTTTATCGTGACGTATTGGTTGTCGATTGTGTCGTGAGCACTGCGGCCTCTAGGGGGCAGCAGAGCTCCTGTCAGCTCAGAGGAAACTCACCCTGTGTTCCCGCTCTGTGCTTCAGTCTCACTGCGAGTGCCTCCCGGGGTTCCAACACCTTCTGAACGGCCGCTGCAGCCTGAAGGAGGTCTGCAGACCGGATTCCTGCCACAAGAACGCCAACTGTACCACCGTTGCACTGGGAAGACTGGAGTCAGTGACTTTCTTCATTCTCTCTGTTCCCACTGAATACAGATGTTTCTAACATGCACTATCGTGCCCCCAGGTGCACCTGTCTCCAGGGCTACATTGGGAATGGGAAGGTTTGCTATGGGAACCTCATCCAGCGCCTGAACGGTCTGAACACCGAGCCGGGGGGACGCTGGAGGGGCCAGCTGAGCAATGCCATCACTCTGCTAGGTGTGAAGGTTCACGACTCTAGGACTCTGAACCTCTAGGACTCTGAACCTCTAGGACTCTGAACCTCTAGAACTCTAAACCTCTAGAACTCTGAACCTCTAGGACTCTGAACCTCTAGAACTCTAAACCTCTAGGACTCTGAACCTCTAGGACTCTGAACCTCTAGGACTCTGAACCTCTAGGACTCTGAACCTCTAGAACTCTAAACCTCTAGGACTCTGAACCTCTAGAACTCTGAACCTCTAGAACTCTGAACCTCTAGGACTCTGAACCTCTAGAACTCTAAACCTCTAGGACTCTGAACCTCTAGGACTCTGAACCTCTAGGACTCTGAACCTCTAGGACTCTGAACCTCTAGGACTCTGAACCTCTAGGACTCTGAACCTCTAGGACTCTGAACCTCTAGGACTCTAAACCTCTAGGACTCTGAACCTCTAGGACTCTAAACCTCTAGAACTCTGAACCTCTAGGACTCTAAACTTTAGACCTTCAACTTGACATTTTATATTGTGGTTCAGGTTTGAGGGTTTCCATTAATAATAATATTATAATAATATTTTAAATAAATCTTAAACGTGACACATTTAAGATGATTTATATATGTGTATATTGAATGAAATGGAGATGAAACATAATTGGATTTGCTTGTTTTCAGGTTCTGTTTCGTGGTCCTTGCAGAATTTGGGTCCTTTCACTCTTTTTGTCCCAATCAATAAAGGATTCAGGGGAATTTCCGTAAGATTACGTTGATCTTCTGACAGAAGTTATTAAGTTTTATTTTGGATTGTTTACTCCTGTTATCTTTGTTTACTCCTGTTATCTTTGTTTACTCCTGTTATCTTTGTTTACTCCTGTTATCTTTGTTTACTCCTGTTATCTTTGTTTACTCCTGTTATCTTTGTTTACTCCTGTTATCTTTGTTTACTCCTGTTATCTTTGTTTACTCCTGATATCTTTGTTTACTCCTGTTATCTTTGTTTACTCCTGTTATCTTTGTTTACTCCTGATATCTTTGTTTACTCCTGTTATCTTTGTTTACTCCTGTTATCTTTGTTTACTCCTGATATCTTTGTTTACTCCTGTTATCTTTGTTTACTCCTGTTATCTTTGTTTACTGATATCTTTTTATTTCAAGTTCACTTCAGAAACAAACTCGTCGATGAGAACTTTGACTACTGTCTGTCTGTCTCTCTGTCTGCCTGCCTGTCTCTCTGTCTGTCTGTCTGTCTGTCTGTCTGTCTGTCTCTCTGTCTGCCTGTCTGTCTGTCTGCCTGTCTGTCTGTCTGTCTGTCTGTCTGCCTGTCTGTCTCTCTGTCTGTCTGTCTGTCTGTCTGTCTCTCTGTCTGCCTGTCTGTCTGTCTGTCTGTCTGTCTGCCTGTCTGTCTGTCTGTCTGTCTGTCTGTCTCTCTGTCTGCCTGTCTGTCTGTCTGTCTGTCTGTCTGCCTGTCTGTCTCTCTGTCTGTCTGTCTGTCTGTCTGTCTGTCTGTCTGTCTGCCTGTCTGTCTGTCTCTCTGTCTGTCTGTCTGTCTGCCTGTCTGTCTCTCTGTCTGTCTGTCTGTCTCTCTGTCTGTCTGTCTGTCTGTCTGTCTGCCTGCCTGTCTGCCTGCCTGCCTGTCTGTCTGTCTGTCTGTCTGTCTGTCTGTCTGTCTGTCTGTCTCTCTGTCTGTCTGTCTGTCTCTCTGTCTGTCTGTCTGTCTGTCTCTCTGTCTGTCTGTCTGTCTGTCTGTCTGTCTGTCTGCCTGTCTGTCTCTCTGTCTGTCTGTCTGTCTGTCTCTCTGTCTGTCTGTCTGTCTGTCTGTCTGCCTGCCTGTCTGCCTGCCTGCCTGTCTGTCTGTCTGTCTGTCTGTCTGTCTGTCTGTCTGTCTGTCTGCCTGTCTGTCTCTCTGTCTGTCTGTCTGTCTGTCTCTCTGTCTGTCTGTCTGTCTCTCTGTCTGTCTGCCTGTCTGTCTCTCTGTCTGTCTGCCTGTCTGTCTGCCTGTCTGTCTGTCTGTCTGTCTGTCTGTCTGTCTGTCTCTCTGTCTGCCTGTCTGTCTCTCTGTCTGTCTGTCTGTCTGTCTGCCTGCCTGTCTGCCTGCCTGTCTGTCTGTCCAGATGAGGTCTCTGACATCAGACCCTTCCAAAGCTGAATACCTGTGTAAGATGCACCTGGTTGCCGGGGTGATGCCCGTTGACACTCTGAAGAAAACAAACATCTTCTTCACTTTGACCGGAAAATCGGCTGAGACAGAAACATTGGTAATAATTATAATAATGCAATAATAATACCCCTAAGAATATCAATAGCTTTACATCTATTCATAATACTACTACTACTAATGATAATGATAATGTTGGCTGGTAACTTCTCGGTGTCTCCTGCAGGACTCTCTGACGACGATACGGATCCACGGCAGCAGGAAGAGAGGCGAGATCGTCCAGCCGGACCTGGTCGCGTCCAACGGGATGATCCACATCATCAACAAGCTGATGGACAGCGTTGCTCCCACAGTGCCGAGCAACAAACAAGTAAAGCAAACACACTTCCTGTTCCACTGGTTCACTCGTTCATTGGTCGTTAACATCTGGTTTGTTTCCTCAGGAGAACCTGATGAAGATCATTTCTGACTACGGAAAGTTTAACAAGTTCAAGTCGTTGTTAGAGGTGCGTAGATTTCACTCATCACATTGCTGCTCTCCAGAGGATAAACCTCTCAGGTTGCTCTCATTGCTGCTCTCCAGAGGATAAACCTCTCCGGTTGCTCTCATTGCTGCTCCCCAGAGGATAAACCTCTCAGGTTGCTCTCATTGCTGCTCCCCAGAGGATAAACCTCTCAGGTTGCTCTCATTGCTGCTCTCCAGAGGATAAACCTCTCCGGTTGCTCTCATTGCTGCTCTCCAGAGGATAAACCTCTCCGGTTGCTCTCATTGCTGCTCTCCAGAGGATAAACCTCTCCGGTTGCTCTCATTGCTGCTCCCCAGAGGATAAACCTCTCCGGTTGCTCTCATTGCTGCTCTCCAGAGGATAAACCTCTCCGGTTGCTCTCATTGCTGCTCCCCAGAGGATAAACCTCTTAGGTTGCTCTCATTGCTGCTCTCCAGAGGATAAACCTTGGACCAATGGACTTTTTTCAGTTCAGTAGGCGTATGTTAACTGCTGAAGGTTCTATGAGTGATTCTGGACTCTGGGCTTTGGGTTTTGCTGGGTCCGGTTCAAGATCAAGTTCAGGATTAAGATCAAGTTCAGGATTAAGATCAAGTTCAGGATCAGGATCAGGTTCAAGTTCAGGATCAGCACAGGAGGTTTATGAAGCATGAAAGTCTGAAGTAATACACACCGATGTAGAAAGCTCTTCATCGTCTGCATATTCTTTAATAAAGTCTTGTTTCTGTGCAGAAGGCCAACGTGGTCTCGGTCCTGGACGGTCCTGGTTCCATCACTATCTTTGCTCCCAGCAGTTTAGCCTTTGATGCCATGCCTGAAGGTCACCTGTCCTACCTGAGCAGCACTGTGGTCAGACTCTCTCTCTCTCTCACACACACACACACACACACACACACACACACGCACACACACACACACACACACACACACACACAAGACCTTCATACCTGTGGTCAGGGCCTCACGTGTCCCTCCAACTGGTTTCAGGGTCACAACAAGCTGGTGGAGCTGCTGAGGAACCACGTCGTGCCGTCCGCCGCAGTGAGTACCGCTTTAAATGTCACCTGACACCTTCTTAAATGTCACCTGACACCTTCTTAAATGTCACCTGACACCTTCTTAAATGTCACCTGACACCTTCTTAAATGTCACCTGACACCTTCTTGACGAATCAAACATCCTGACGAGGACTTGTGTCCCCGAAGCTGGACGTCTTCAACCTCGTGTCCGGTCCCAGAATCGTGACGATGGCCAATCAGGTTCTGACGATTAACGTGACGGAAAATGTGAGTTTAGATCGAAACGATCTTGTTTCAATTTTTTTGTCTCTCTCCTTCATTTCATTGACTCTGTCTCTCTCCTTCATTTCATTGACTCTGTCTCTCTCCTTCACTTTATTGACTCTGTCTCTCTCCTTCATTTCATTGACTCTGTCTCTCTCCTTCATTTCATTGACTCTGTCTCTCTCCTTCACTTTATTGACTCTGTCTCTCTCCTTCATTTCATTGACTCTGTCTCTCTCCTTCATTTCATTGACTCTGTCTCTCTCCTTCATTTCATTGACTCTGTCTCTCTCCTTCACTTCATTGACTCTGTCTCTCTCCTTCATTTCATTGACTCTGTCTCTCTCCTTCATTTCAATGATTTCGTGTCTCATCAGTTTTTAATCCTTTTCTTGAAACAAGATGGCCTCCAAACCAGAAGTGTAGAACAAGACGTTTGTTTTATCCGTGATTGTCGTTCAGCATCGTATGGCCATCAGAGCGTTGAACATATAACAATAAAGTAATCGTATGGCCATCAGAGCGTTGAACATATAACAATAAAGTAATCGTATGGCCATCAGAGCGTTGAACATATAACAATAAAGTAATCGTATGGCCATCAGAGCGTTGAACATATAACAATAAAGTAATCGTATGGCCATCAGAGCGTTGAACATATAACAATAAAGTAATCGTATGGCCATCAGAGCGTTGAACATATAACAATAAAGTAATCGTATGGCCATCAGAGCGTTGAACATATAACAATAAAGTAATCGTATGGCCATCAGAGCGTTGAACATATAACATTAATAACATAAGCGGGTCGTGATGTGTCAGGGTCAGATCTTAGTGGGCGGAGCCACGGTGTTGGAGGCGGCGGTGGAAGCGAACAACGGCTGTCTGTACGTGCTGGATGGAGTTCTGACTCCGCCCTCCATCACACCTGTGCTGCCTCACAGGTGTGATGTCATCGAGACCAAGGTCATACAGGTGAGCGGCGGCGGCGGCCATGTTTTTTGCAACTCCCTTTAGTCCGACTTTTGTAAGTTATATTTTTATCCTCGTTCACCTCACGACATCTTGAACACCGACTTAATGTGTACTTTATGTGTACTTTGTGTGTACTTTATGTGTAGTTTATATGTACTTTGTGTGTACTTTGGCACTAAGACGGACATAAATCACAGTCTCAACTCTAATTATGACACGAAAATGTCTCAGTGATTATCTGATTAACTCCACGTGAAATGTGTTATTGTGGTGATTACATATATTACACATATATCACACATATACCACACATATATTACACATATATTACACATATATCACACATATATCACACATATATTACACATATATTACACATATACCACACATATATTACACATATATTACACATATATTACACATATATCACACATATACCACACATATATTACACATATATTACACATATACCACACATATATTACACATATATTACACATATATATATCACACTTATATTACACGTATATATCACATATATATCACACATATATCACACATATATTACACATATATTACACATATATTACACATATACCACACATATATCACACATATTACACATATATATTACACATATATCACACATATATCACACATATATATTACACATATATTACACATATATTACACATATACCACACATATATCACACATATATTACACATATATCACACATATATTACACATATATATTACACATATATATTACACATATATCACACATATATATCACACATATATCACACATATATCACACATATATCACACATATATCACACATATATATTACACATATATCACATATATATCACACATATATATTACACATATATTACACATATATCACACATATATTACACATATATTACACATATATCACACATATATATCACACATATATTACACATATATTACACATATATTACACATATATATCACACATATATTACACATATATCACACATATATCACACACATATATTACACATATATCACACACATATATTACACATATATATTACACATATATTACACATATATATTACATATATATCACACATATATTACATATATATCACACATATATTACACATATATATCACACATATATATTACACATATATCACACATATATATCACACATATATATTACACATATATTACACATATATATTACACATATATTACACATATATTACATATATATCACACATATATTACACATATATTACATATATATCACACATATATTACACATATATATCACACATATATATTACACATATATCACACATATATATCACACATATATATTACACATATATTACACATATATATTACACATATATTACACATATATATTACATATATATCACACATATATCACACATATATTACATATATATCACACATATATTACACATATATATCACACATATATATTACACATATATCACACATATATCACACATATATTACACATATATTACACATATATTACACATATATATTACACATATATATTACACATATATTACACATATATATTACACATATATTACACATATATTACATATATATCACACATATATTACACATATATATCACACATATATATTACACATATATTACACATATATCACACATATATCACACATATATATTACACATATATTACACATATATATTACACATATATTACACATATATTACATATATATCACACATATATATTACACATATATTACACATATATCACACATATATTACACATATATTACACATATATCACACATATATTACACATGTATCACACATATATCACACACATATATTACACATATATCACACATATATCACACATATATTACACATATATTACACATATATCACACATATATATCACACATATATATCACACATATATATTACACATATATTACACATATATTACACATATCACACATATATATCACACATATATTACACATATATTACACATATATCACACATATATCACACATATATCACACATATATATATTACACATATATTACACATATATTACACATATATCACACATATATCACACATATATTACACATATATATCACACATATATATCACACATGTATTACACATGTATCACATGTATCACACATATATTACACATATATCACACATATTACACATATATTACACATATATCACACATATATTACACATATATTACACATATATTACACATATATTACACATATATTACACATTTATCACACATATATTACACATATATTACATTATAGGAATATGTGTGTGATGGTTGCTCAGAAGTCTCTTTTCTTTCAGGGAGAATGTTTGAGTTGCTCCAAAGTCAAACTGTACCAGTGCTCCACCGGAGTCAACGCGGTAAGAGGTCTCACTCTGCTGCTTTTCTCCAGGCTTCCTTATATCTATCTATCTATATATCTATACATATCTATACATAGAGAGAGAGAGAGAGAGAGAGAGAGAGAGAGAGAGAGAGAGAGAGAGGTATGTATATACCAGACACATGCTGGAGCGTCTCTTTATTGATCTCTTTATTGATCTCTTCATTGATCAGGGCTCCTCCTCCGGGTGCGTGTACCTCGTGCCCTTTGGCAGCTCGACTCTCACCCTCCGGGTTTCCGGCTGCTCGGCGCTCTGCAACGCGACCGTCAAGGTGAAGAACCCAACGGCCGCGTTGTGAAGTATCGCTGCATGTTTTCAATGCGGGACACGAACCAACAACGCTTGTGTTTGTGCTCCAGACTCCGGCGTGCTGCGAAGGGTTCTACGGTCCAGACTGCGGACCCTGTCCAGGGGGGTTCCAGACCCCGTGCTCCGGACACGGCCAGGTCAGATCCAACACCCTGCAAGACCCGTCTCTTGCCCACAGGTCCAGGGTTCATGACCCATACCATACTGTATGCTGCAGTGTGTGGAGGAGACTGATGGTAATGGAAGTGTTTCCCTCCTACAGTGTGTGGACGGCATCGGAGGAAACGGGTCATGTGTCTGTGATTCCCACTACGGAGGTTCTCGCTGTCAGTTCTGCTCCTCCTCCAACAAATACGGAGCAAACTGTGACAGAAGTAAGTGTGAAGCGTCTCCAAGGTGACCTCACCCAGGTGACCTCACCCAGGTGACCTCACCTAGGTGGCCTCGCCCCGGTGGCCTTACCCAGGTGATGTCATGGCTTGTTTAACCCTCTCCTGTCTGTCCTCAGCGTGTCCCTGCATCCACGGACAGTGCGACCGCCGTCCGGACTCAGACGGCCGCTGTAAGCCGGACTCCTGTCTGCCGGGTTTCACCGGTCGGTTCTGCGACCGCAAGACGGCGGCGTGCGGCGCTCGGGCTCAGTTCTGCCACGCCCACGCAGACTGCACCTTCAGCCTGGAAACCACCAGGTGAGCTCACCTTCAGCGCGTTCAGGTTCAGCAACATCTGGCCTGAGCCTCACCTGCTGCGTGTGCTTCCAGCTGTGAATGTAAACCTGGGTACCAAGGCGACGGGATCACCTGCGTGGAGTCCGACCCCTGCGCGCCGCCTCTCAGGGGCGGCTGCAACGTGAACGTAGGTCTTCATATCTATATTCAGAGAAAGGAAACGAAGACGTATAGTTAACACCAGCGGACGTCACTGCGCCCCCTGCAGGCTAAATGCATAAAGACGGGACCGGGGACGCACACCTGCCAGTGTCTGAGCGGGTGGAGGGAGGACGGCGACGAGTGTCGGCCAATCAACAACTGCGACGGGCCGGACGCCGGCGGCTGCCACTCCAACGCCTCCTGCATCTACGTCGGCCCCGGACAGGTGACACTCTGCTCTGTAACATCCAGGACGACCTCCCTCTAGTAGCTCTCAAGCAGCGCTTACCTTCCTGATCCCTGTTGTTCTGAGCTTGCTCTCACGATGAATGATGATGAAGTCTCTCTGGATAAAAGCTGAATGATGTTCAGTAACCAGAGCAGCACCGCCGCTCTGCTGCTTGTGTCTCAGAGCGACTGCTCCTGTAAGGCCGGTTATCACGGCACTGGGTGGGCCTGTGAGGCGGTGAACCAGTGCGTCTCTGAGGACGGAGGCTGCCACTACCTGGTGAGTTCTTCTTCTTCTTCTTCTTCTTCTTCTTCTTCTTCTTCTTCTTCTTCTTCTTGAGCTGAAAGGTGTTTTGTGTTCAGGCTAGCTGCCGCCTGCTGTCCTCCCAGTGGACGTGTGTTTGTGATGACGGCTACGCTGGAGACGGACGCCGCTGCTACGGGACCATCGCTCAGGTGAGTCACGCCCGGTCGCTCAGGTGAGTCACGCCCGGCCGCTCAGGTGAGTCACGCCCGGTCGCTCAGGTGAGTCACGCCCGGTCGCTCAGGTGAGTCACGCCCGGCCGCTCAGGTGAGTCACGCCCGGTCGCTCAGGTGAGTCACGCTTGGCCGTCAGCCTGCTGACCGGTCTGTGTTCTGCTGCTGCGTTCAGGTGCTGCTGTACCTGCCAGACGCCGCCGAGTTCTCCACCTGGACCACTGTGAGTGTCACACCTCAGGGGTTTGGATTTAACACGGAATAAATAATTACTCAGTAACTACACATGTCGACAACATGTCTTCCCGTCCTCGTGGACAGGACTCCGGTCTGTCCTGGTCTCTGTCGGAGCAGAACATCACCCTCCTGGTTCCGTCTTCGGCCGCCGTCTCCAAAATGTCTCCGGAGGAGAAAACCTTCTGGACCACGAAGGGAAACCTGCCGAGTCTCATCAGGTTGCAGCTCAACGGGATTTCAACCATGTCGTGTTTTTTACTTGAGCAGCGAACTAACACCCATTTGTCTCACCACAGAAACCACGTGATCCCAGGAAGCTACCCGCTGTCCAGTCTGAGCAGCACTTCCTCCCTGACTTCCCTTCTCAAGACGTCACTTCCTGTTCTCACAGCCAATGAGGTGAGTCCACAGAGCGGCCGGGTCAACATGTTTTATCATTTCAGTCCACAAACCCAGAGCAAGTGGTGACAGTCACTCCCATAGCCTCCATGTCGTTACAGCAGGAACAATAACACATCTGACTTATTAGAATAATATAATAATGAAGAGAGAATACGGTATGATTATGTGTGTAATGCATAAACGTTCGTAAGTAAAGAAACCTTCACCCTCTATCTGAGGTCCTTCAGCGACAGAGCTGTCCATAGAGACCATACATGCTTTAGCTTGTTCACTTTCTTTCCGTGTCTTCGATCCTCAGCTCACGACCGTTGGAGGAGCGAGCATCACCACGGCCGACGTGGCCGCCACCAACGGACAGATCCACCTGATCGACCAGGTGCAGAGAACCGCTTCCTGTTAGTCATGCGCCGTGTCAACGTGGCTGAAGGGGTCTGCAGTTTGTCACCTGCTGAGGTGCTGCAGTAGAACCCTGCTGAGGTGCTGCAGGAGAACCCTGCTGAGGTGCTGCAGGAGAACCCTGCTGAGGTGCTGCAGGAGAACCCTGCTGAGGTGCTGCAGGAGAACCCTGCTGAGGTGCTGCAGTAGAACCCTGCTGAGGTGCTGCAGGAGAACCCTGCTGAGGTGCTGCAGGAGAACCCTGCTGAGGTTCTGCAGGAGAACCCTGCTGAGGTGAACTAAGGCAGAACCCTGCTGAGGTTCTGCAGGAGAACCCTGCTGAGGTGCTGCAGGAGAACCCTGCTGAGGTGCTGCAGGAGAACCCTGCTGAGGTGAACTAAGGCAGAACCCTGCTGAGGTTCTGCAGGAGAACCCTGCTGAGGTGAACTAAGGCAGAACCCTGCTGATGATCCGGTTCTAGTCCCCCATCGTTCATGTTCTCCGGTGCTCGTTGGGGTTCACGTGTCCAACAGCTCGATGACATCAAGCCTTCTCCTTTCCTCTGACTTCACGACCGCGTCGTTTCTTTCAGTTCCACAGAAACAGTCACGTAGTGAAGCAGAGCCAATGATGCTAACGATGCTCAATGCTAATGATGCTAATGATGCTAACGATGCTCAATGCTAATCATGCTAACAGGGGCTTTGCGTCTGCAGGTGCTGGTTCCTGAGAGGAAGCTGAGTGAAGGTCTGCTGGCGACTCTCGCTCTGAGACCCGAGTTCTCCCTGTTCAGATCCTCCCTCATTGTACGAGCTCACAACGCAGCGCAGCACGCCTTCACGACAAAACAACTACACGACAAAACAGCTACACGACAAAACAGCTACACGACAAAACAACTACACGACAAAACAACTACACGACAAAACAACTACACGACAAAACAGCTACACGACAAAACAACTACACGACAAAACAACTACACGACAAAACAGCTACACGACAAAACAACTACACAACAAAACAACTACACAACAAAACAACTACACGACAAAACAGCTACACGACAAAACAGCTACACGACAAAACAACTACACGACAAAACAACTACACGACAAAACAGCTACACGACAAAACAACTACACGACAAAACAACTACACGACAAAACAGCTACACGACAAAACAGCTACACGACAAAACAGCTACGCGACAAAACAACTACACGACAAAACAGCTACACGACAAAACAACTACACGACAAAACAGCTACACGACAAAACAGCTACACGACAAAACAGCTACACGACAAAACAGCTACACGACAAAACAACTACACGACAAAACAGCTACACGACAAAACAGCTACACGACAAAACGCCTTCATGAAACGTGCTTTACAGTCTTCCGTCTTGTTCAGGACAACAACCTGACGGATGAGATCGAACAGGCGGACGAGTTCACCGTCTTCGCTCCAACCAACGCCGCCGTCACCGATTACCTCCAGAGAACGTCGGCAACTGTCCTGGTACAGGAAGTGGAATGAAGTCCTCGTAGTGAAGTGGACCAAAGGTCCTGGTACAGGAAGTGGAATGAAGTCCTCGTAGTGAAGTGGACCAAGGTCCTGGTACAGGAAGTGGAATGAAGTCCTCGTAGTGAAGTGGACCAAAGGTCCTGGTACAGGAAGTGGAATGAAGTCCTCGTAGTGAAGTGGACCAAAGGTCCTGGTACAGGAAGTGGAATGAAGTCCTCGTAGTGAAGTGGACCAAGGTCCTGGTACAGGAAGTGGAATGAAGTCCTCGTAGTGAAGTGGACCAAAGGTCCTGGTACAGGAAGTGGAATGAAGTCCTCGTAGTGAAGTGGACCAAAGGTCCTGGTACAGGAAGTGGAATGAAGTCCTCGTAGTGAAGTGGACCAAAGGTCCTGGTACAGGAAGTGGAATGAAGTCCTCGTAGTGAAGCGGACCAAGGTCCTGGTACAGGAAGTGGAATGAAGTCCTCGTAGTGAAGCGGACCAAGGTCCTGGTACAGGAAGTGGAATGAAGTCCTCGTAGTGAAGCGGACCAAAGGTCCTGGTACAGGAAGTGGAATGAAGTCCTCGTAGTGAAGTGGACCAAGGTCCTGGTACAGGAAGTGGAATGAAGTCCTCGTAGTGAAGTGGACCAAGG
This sequence comes from Clinocottus analis, assembly GCF_023055335.1. Classification (NCBI taxonomy): domain Eukaryota; kingdom Metazoa; phylum Chordata; class Actinopteri; order Perciformes; family Cottidae; genus Clinocottus; species Clinocottus analis. The sequence goes on from NW_027175932.1 coordinate 221,731, forward strand.
TCCTGGTACAGGAAGTGGAATGAAGTCCTCGTAGTGAAGTGGACCAAGGTCCTGGTACAGGAAGTGGAATGAAGTCCTCGTAGTGAAGTGGACCAAGGTCCTGGTACAGGAAGTGGAATGAAGTCCTCGTAGTGAAGTGGACCAAAGGTCCTGGTACAGGAAGTGGAATGAAGTCCTCGTAGTGAAGTGGACCAAAGGTGCTCTTATTGTGTAAACAGGATGTGAACACGACCCGGTACCACGTGGTGCTGTCGGAGCGCCTGCTGAAGACGGACCTGCAGCCGGGCGGCTACAAGCAGACGCTGCTGGGCTTCTCCTTCCAGCTGGGCTTCTTCCCCCGAGACGGAAAGGTCTGAGCACAGACGATCAATAATCAATAACCGCTGTCAGCAGCGTCATCTGGTCACGTGATGACGGAGCGTTCTCCCCCAGCTGTTCGTGAACGAGGCTCAGATGAACTCCTCCAACATGCTGAGTGGAACCGGAGTCATTCACGGCCTGTCAGCGGTTCTCCAGATCAACAGGAACCGCTGTGACCACGCCCAGTACCACACAGTGCAGGTACAAGTACACCTTACACGCCCAGTACCACACAGTGCAGGTACAAGTACACCTTACACGCCCAGTACCACACAGTGCAGGTACAAGTACACCTTACACGCCCAGTACCACACAGTGCAGGTACAAGTACACCTTACACGCCCAGTACCACACAGTGCAGGTACAAGTACACCTTACACGCCCAGTACCACACAGTGCAGGTACAAGTACACCTTACACGCCCAGTACCACACAGTGCAGGTACAAGTACACCTTACACGCCCAGTACCACACAGTGCAGGTACTAATACACCTTTATATAGCAGATACTGCAGCATTACTTGCAAATCAAAACACAAAGTAAACACAGTTTATTCACAATTAGCTCATCACAAACGTTTAGGTATGGGATGAAAAAACACAAAGTATTTGTATCTTTCTCTCACTTTGTGTATTCTAAAGTATTTGTGGTACTTTGTGTCGTTCTCTTTCCGGTCCAAAGGGAACCTGTCTTGACTGTTTGTTCCCTCAAAGCAGAATCTGCCCCAACGGCACCGTCCCAGCCGTGAGTTATGAATCATATCCATCACACATTATGCAGGAAGACCTGAACCGGTTATTATTATTATTATTATTATATTAGTATTATTAATATCAGCGGTGTCACACACTTCCTGTTCTGTGCAGAAGTCCATCAGGAAGAAGAAGTGCATGTTCATCCGGATGTTTGAAGGCGAGCGGCTGCTGACCATCGGCTGCAAAGCGACCTGCGTCCAGAGGAGCATCGTATGTATGCAACGCCACGGCCTTCAGCATGACCTCTGTGTCCTTTAACATGACCTCTGTGTCCTTTAACATGACCTCTGTGTCCTTTAACATGACCTCTGTGTCCTTTAACATGACCTCTGTGTCCTTTAACATGACCTCTGTGTCCTTCAGCATGACCTCTGTGTCCTTTAACATGACCTCTGTGGCCTTCAGCATGACCTATGTGTCCTTGAGCATGACCTCTGTGGCCTTTAACATGACCTCTGTGGCCTTCAGCATGACCTCTGTGTCCTTCAGCATGACCTCTGTGGCCTTCAGCATGACCTCTGTGTCCTTCAGCATGACCTCTGTGTCCTTTAACATGACCTCTGTGGCCTTCAGCATGACCTCTGTGTCCTTCAGCATGACCTCTGTGGCCTTCAGCATGACCTCTGTGGCCTTCAGCATGACCTCTGTGTCCTTCAGCATGACCTCTGTGGCCTTCAGCATGACCTCTGTGGCCTTCAGCATGACCTCTGTGGCCTTTAACATGACCTTTATTTTCTTCAGCATGACCTCTGTCTGACCTCTGTGTGCAGGTCCGGAGCTGCTGTGCGGGGTTCTTCGGGCAGCACTGTGAGCCGTGTCCCGGGCCCGCGGGCCGGCCCTGCTCCGGTGTCGGGTCGTGTGCAGACGGGACCAATGGCACCGGAGTCTGTCGCTGTGGCAACGGCTTCAACGGCACCGCCTGCGAGACCTGCCAGAGCGGCAGATACGGAGTCCACTGTGACCAGGGTACATGTGACCTATGACCTGTAGATATAGAGGTATAGATCCATAGGTATAGACCCATAGATCATAGGTATAGATCACATCTATGCATATGATCTATATATATATATATATATATATATATATATATATATATATATATATATATATATATATATAAATATATGGACATGATCATAGATATGATCATACGTCTGGTCCTTCTCTCAGACTGTGGCTGTAAGAACGGACTCTGTAATGAGGGACTTGAAGGAGATGGAACCTGCAGCTGTGACGTTGGCTGGAGAGGAGTCCTCTGTGACGAGAGTACGTTACTGCTCACTAGTGCTATTGTAACACATAAATACATTCATATTTTCATAATAAAGTAATGTATTTGATTACTGACAAAGACATTTTGATATGTAAAGTTAATTGCGTTTGTGTATTTGTGTGTCGGTGCAGAGATTGAGTCCAGAGCTGATGAGTTGTGCGGCTCAGTGAAATGTCACACGAGTGCAAAGTAAGTCACTAGTTTGCGTGTGTGTGTATATATATATATATATATATATATATATATATATATATATATATATATATATATATATATATATATATATATATATATATATATACATACATACATACATACATACATACATACATACATACATACATACATACATACATACATACATACACACATATATATATATATTCTGATACTAACACATTCAGTCTCTGTGGAGGACCAACATGTTATTCTAGTCTCAGACGGTTCTACTCAAAATGACCCGGAAGAGGAAGAAACACGTTTCTACTTCCTGTTTGGCCTCATAGTTGCGTCATCAGGGCGTCCGTCCCCCAGTGTCTCTGTGCGGCCGGCTTCCAAGGAAACGGGACCTTTTGTCAAGGTAACGACGTGATGATGATGATGATGGTGACGGTGATGATGTATGTGATGATGAAGATGCTGGTGCTGTCGTCTGCAGGTACAGACCTGTGTCTTGTGGGTAATGGAGGCTGCAGCCTCTCGGCCGTCTGTAAGAGGACCCGACCCGGCAGGAGGGATTGTGTCTGTGGCGTCGGGTTCTTCGGCGACGGACTTGTGTGTGTCGGTAGGTCCCTGGTTGGAGGATAGGGGTTAGAGGATAGGGGTTAGAGGATAGGGGTTAGAGGATAGGGGTTAGAAGATAGGGGTTAGAGGATAGGGGTTAGAGGATAGGGGTTAGAGGATAGGGGTTAGATGATAGGGGTTAGAGGATAGGGGTTAGATGATAGAGGTTAGAAGATAGGGGTTAGAAGATAGAGGTTAGAAGATAGAGGTTAGAAGATAGAGGTTAGAAGATAGGGGTTAGAGGATAGGGGTTAGAAGATAGGGGACGGACTTGTGTGTGTCGGTAGGTCCCTGGTTGGAGGATAGGGGTTAGAGGATAGGGGTTAGAAGATAGAGGTTAGAAGATAGAGGTTAGAAGATAGGGGTTAGAGGATAGGGGTTAGAAGATAGGGGACGGACTTGTGTGTGTCGGTAGGTCCCTGGTTGGAGGATAGGGGTTAGAGGATAGGGGTTAGAGGATAGGGGTAGGAAAATAGGGGTTAGAAGATAGGGGTAGGAAGATAGGGGTTAGAGGATAGGGGTTAGAAGATAGGGGTAGGAAGATAGGGATTAGAAGATAGGGGTTAGAGGATAGGGTTTAGAAGATAGGGGTTAGAAGATAGAGGTAGGAAGATAGGGGTTAGAAGAGAGGGGTAGGAAGATAGGGGTTAGAAGATATGGGTTAGAAGATAGGGGTAGGAAGATAGGGGTTAGAAGATAGGGGTAGGAAGATAGGGGTTAGAAGATAGGGGTAGGAAGATAGGGGTTAGAAGATAGGGGTAGGAAGATAGGGGTTAGAAGATAGGGGTTAGAAGATAGGGGTAGGAAGATAGGGGTTAGAGGATAGGGGTTAGAAGATAGGGGTAGGAAGATAGGGGTTAGAAGATAGGGGTAGGAAGATAGGGGTTAGAGGATAGGGGTTAGAGGATAGGGGTTAGAAGATAGGGGTTAGAAGATAGGGGTAGGAAGATAGGGGTTAGAGGATAGGGGTTAGAGGATAGGGGTAGGAAGATAGGGGTTAGAGGATAGGGGTTAGAAGATAGGGGTTAGAGGATAGGGGTTAGAAGATAAGGGTTAGAAGATAGGGGTTGGAAGATAGGGGTTAGAAGATAGGGGTTAGAGGATAGGGGTAGGAAGATAGGGGTTAGAGGATAGGGGTTAGAGGATAGGGGTAGGAAGATAGGGGTTAGAGGATAGGGGTTAGAAGATAGGGGTTAGAAGATAGGGGTTGGAAGATAGGGGTTAGAAGATAGGGGTTAGAAGATAGGGGTTGGAAGATAGGGGTTAGAAGATAGGGGTTGGAAGATAGGGGTTGGAAGATAGGGGTTAAAAGATAGGGGTTAGAAGATAGGGGTAGGAAGATAGGGGTTAGAGGATAGGGGTTAGAAGATAGGGGTTAGAGGATAGGGGTTAGAGGATAGGGGTTAGAAGATAGGGGTTGGAAGATAGGGGTTGGAAGATAGGGGTTAGAAGATAGGCTTTAAGGTTTCGGGGATAAGGTTTTAGTCAAAATAGAACAAAATGAATTTATGTGATGTATTCGAGTGCTGTAGGACTTCTCTGCTTCTCCCACAGAAATAAATCCCTGTCTGGAGGGAAATGGAGGCTGTCACAGTAACGCAGACTGCGTTCACGTCGGACCAAACAAAGTAAAACTTGATGCTACTCTGACCTGAACGTTTCTGATAGTGAAGCGTTCACTGCCCTCGAGTTTATGATCATATCCGCTTCCTCTAGACTTCCTGTTCCTGCGCTGAAGGTTTCTCAGGCGATGGACGGAACTGTAAAATGATCAACTTGTGTCAAAAGGTGAGTTTGTTTGACTGGATTTAAATGTGAGTGGGAAGACAAAAGTACTGCAGAAAAACACAGAAATACTGCAAAAGAAACACAGACATCACTGCAAAAACACAAAGGTAATGCAAGATAAATTTAAGATAAAGTGTACAATTATTGTAATGCAACAAAACAGAAACACGGAATGTTAAAGTATTGTGAAAAAACACAAATATATTGTGGAAAAACCGTAAAGTACAAGCAAAGGGAAAGTTCAAGTTTGTAAGAAACAGTACTTTTCATCAGCCATAGAAACCACACAATGTAGTACTGTACAGTACTTGTGTGGTAGTTGTACAGTACTTGTGTAGTAGTTGTACACAGTGCCGTGTGCTTTCAGAAAAACGGAGGCTGCCATAGGTACGCCAAGTGCAACATGACGAGTCCAGGTGTTCGTACCTGCACGTGTATCGGGAACTTCATTGGCGATGGAGTCACTTGTAAAGGGACCGTGGGGAAGGTATGTATATATATATATGTGTGTGTGTGTGTATGTGTGTATGTATATATATATATATACATATATATATATATTATATATTAGTACACACTGTTCGGAGGGACCAGAGGTCTTTAAGTCTCTGTGACTCTGCAGGAGATCCTGACCAGGAAGCTGAGGGACTTCTACTTCAGTCTGATGGTGAGTGATTCACTCTGTTCGCTGCTGCAGGTGAAACCATATGAGCTTATGATAATTAATAATAATAACAACAACAACAACAACAACAACAACAACACAAACTCTGCCTCCAGATGGCGGAGATTTCCCTGAAGGGTCGAGGCCCGTTCACTGTCTTCGCTCCCAACCCTGAAGCCTTCGCCACAGCGAGAAACCTCGGTAACAAGGTGGCGATGTTTTTACCATGAGGACTTGTCGGTGATGCAGTTCAGACGTGTTCCCTTCAGGAGGAACCCACAGCAGCTGCAGACATTAGTTCTGTGGCTAAGAGCTAAAGACCGCGTCTGACATCTTATATGTTTCAATATCTCTTGACTTCAGAGGGACACACACAAAGAGTGGCACGCTGCCGTCCTGCGCGGCCACATCGTCATGTGTCACACGCTGCTGCCGACTGACCTGACCCGACCCCGAAACCTGACGTCTCTGTCCGGACTCGTCCTGACCACCAAGTCCATCCAGGTGACCAATCGGAGAGCAGAGTTCATCTCAGGGGGTGGAGCCAGGAGGCCATTTGATGGCAATGGAGAGGGGTGGAGCCACAAACCGCCTCCCTCTTTTCTTAGAAAACACCTGATACTTGTTTGATCTGGACATAATTCTGTTGGTAGTTAATTTGTGTGCGTGTGATGTTTCCAGGGCAGCATCTCCGTCAACGAAGCCAACGTGACGTTCAGCGACAGCGTCAGCGTTAACGGTATCTTCCACGAGATCAACAGGATTCTGTTTGATCCCAGAGAGGACCAAGAAGAACTACCAGATCTTCCTGTGAGAACTCCTCTTCAGTGTTACGTTTGTCTCACTATCAGCTGATTATGTTTCAGCATTGATTGGATCGATGTTTGTCTCCAGGATGCAACTCAGCTGAACCTGACTGACGTAGCAGAAGCTCACGGGTATAAAACCTTCTACAGACTGCTGGAGGTAAGAACATTGTCCTTCTCTGAGATACAGACATATGTAAAGCTGGTGAAGAAGCCTGGAAAAGATCATGAGTTCATGACCTTTGAATTACGGACTCATTTCATCCAGTACGTCTAGTTTTTGCTGAGTTTACCTGTGACACATGTCAACCTACATCCTTTGACCTTCAGACCGAATAACACCAATAACACCTTCATGTGTTCATGGAAGAAGAAAACCCGCTTTGGTAGATGTGTCTTGTTCGTGTTGTGATTGGTGGATGTGTCTTGTTCGTGTTGTGATTGGTGGATGTGTCTTGTTCGTGTTGTGATTGGTGGATGTGTCTTGTTCGTGTTGTGATTGGTGGATGTGTCTTGTTCGTGTTGTGATTGGTGGATGTGTCTTGTTCGTGTTGTGATTGGTAGATGTGTCTTGTTCGTGTTGTGATTGGTGGATGTGTCTTGTTCGTGTTGTGATTGGTGGATCAGGTTTTTATTCTTGACTGATGATCCTGTATGTGTTTGTGCCAGGAGACAGGTGTGATGGACCTGGTGAATGACTGGATAAACCAGCCGGTGACAGTCTTCCTGCCCTCAGATAGCGTCATGGCGTCTCTGCCACAGGAGCAGAAGGACTTCCTGTTTCACCGAGACAACCGAGCACAGCTGGTGGAGTACCTGAAGTACCATGTGCTGCTGGCCAAGAAGGTGATGAATCTGCTCAGGATGACGGTTCCTTAACCACCATGATGGACGAACGAAGAGTCACTTCAGTTCCCGAGTTAATAAAAGCGAGACTGAACCAGTTTAGTTTAGTTTATGGGATGTTTAGTCATGGGATCCGACCTTGAGTTTGTGCCACCAGGAGTTTGTCCTCTCAGGACTCTTCTTCTAAACTGATTCTCTGTTCATAGTTTTTTTCTTACTTCCTGTCTCCACACAGCTTTATGCTGAAGCTTTGATCCATCAAGACTCGCTCCGGACTCTGCAGGGTTCACCGCTCTCCTTCACCTGTGGAGGAACAGACCACATCGTAAGAACCTCAGAAACAGTGAAGAGGAAGAAGAAGAGGCGACGCGTCAGGGTTAAACCGGCTGTTTCTCCTTTGAACAGGGAGACGTCTTCGTGAACGATGGAAAGTGTCGGATCGTTCAGAGACACCTGGCTTTCAAGGCCGGGATCGCCTACGGGATCGACTGCCTGCTGACCCCGCCGAGCCTCGGAGGGCGCTGTGACGAACAGACGACCTTCGACCTTCAGGTGAACATGAACCAAACCTGTGAATGTAGACGTGAAGAAGAAATGTGTTTCCACTGAGATCTGATGTCTCTGTCGTCTCTTCTTCTGTGGTAGATGAGCTGTGAACTGTGCACTCCCACATCGTCCATCTGCCCCCGAGGGGCCAAACTGAAGGTCCACGTCGTTTCACAGATCTGTCCCCAAGTGTCTGATTGTGTTTGTGAGTCTCATTCCTGTGGTTGTTTTGGTCTCAGGAGGTTCAGCAGTGCGACCTTCCCACCGTGTTCGTCACCAGGAACTCCGGCTGTCGCAGCGTTTGCACCTTCATCTTCTGGCAGCCAAAGTGTTGTCGTGGTTATCACGGACGAGACTGTCTGGGTGAGGAGACGCCGCCGGTTTCAAGATGAAACTCACGAACATCGTGTGTGTGTGTGTGAGAGAGCTAACGATCGGCGATCGATCGCCTGCATTGATCTCTCAGCTTGTCCCGGTGGCGCCGGCTCTGCCTGCGGTAACCATGGCAAATGTGACGACGGCCACCTCGGGAACGGCACCTGTACATGCGAGCCAGGCTTCAGGGGCGGAGCCTGCGAGCTGTGCAGGGACGCTTTCTACGGAGACACCTGTACAGGTGAGCAGCAGTCAGACGGCTTCCTGGTTGGTGGCTGCAGGTCTAACAGGTTGTTTCCTTCTGGTTCTCAGCCTGCACCTGTTCAGAACACGGGTCATGTGACGACGGGCCCAGAGGGACCGGTTCATGTTTCTGTGAGGCTGGCTGGACCGGAGTGCGCTGTGAGACCCCAGAAGGTGAGTCCTGGTCCTGGTTCTGGTTCTGGTCCCAGTCCTGGTCCTGGTTCCTGAACGAGCCTCACTCCTCTGTCTCCTCCAGCTGACGTCTCTGCGTGTTCTCCGTCCTGCTCTGAGAAAGCCGTCTGTCACCAGAACAACACCTGTGTGTGTCGGCCCTTCTATGAAGGAGACGGACTCACCTGTACAGGTAAACCCTGGAGCCGGTCTCTCTGCTGATCACGAACTCTACCACGTTGATCCATAACCTCCCTCTGCAGTGGTGGACATGTGTCGGACGTGGAACGGCGGCTGTGCCCGCGGAGCCCGCTGCTCTCAGGCAGGTGAGCAGGTGAGCTGCACCTGCCCTAAAGGCCACTCGGGAGACGGGTTCAGCTGCCGGCCCGTGGACCCGTGTGTGTCCGGTGACAACGGTGGCTGCCACAAACATGCCGCCTGCGGCATGACGTCTCCGGTGAGGACGCGATGAGGCCGCCGTGAGGCCACGCCCCCTCTGGCCACGCCCCCTGCGGCCTCAGAGTGACGCGTGTTTGTGTGACCAGGGGAAGAAGAAGTGCACCTGTAAGGACGGCTACGTGGGAGACGGACTCACCTGCGCCGTCAAGCAGCTGCCCATCAGCCGCTGTCTCCAGGGCAACGGGCCGTGTCACCAATTCGCCAAATGCACCGACCTCCACGCCGAAGGTACGAAGCGGCGCGAGCTCCGACCGCCGGCCTCAGGTGTACCAACAGGAAGCGCCCCGCCAAAACAAGATGATGGAACAGAAAGATGCTCTTATTGGTGTGTGTGTGTGTGTGTGTGTGTGTGTGTGTGTGTGTGTGTGTGTGTGTGTGTGTGTGTGTGTGTGTGTGTGTGTGTGTGTGTGTGTGTGTGTGTGTGTGTGTGTGTGTGTAGATGCGAGGCTCGGAGTGTTTCACCTGCGTTCAGGTGAAGGTCAGTACAAACTGAACTTCTCTGCAGCTCAGCAGATCTGCGCTGCAGAGGGAGGAACGCTGGCCACGTACACCCAGCTGTCCTACGCTCAGCAGGTCCGTGAACGCAACACACACACACACACACACACACACACACACACACACACTCTCTTTCTCTCTCTGAGGTCTGTGGTCCTGCTGCAGGGCGGGTTGAACATGTGTGCTGCCGGCTGGCTGGACCAGGCCCGGGTCGCGTACCCGACCACGTACTCCAACCCGCTCTGTGGCTTCGGGCACGTCGGCATCGTGGACTACGGCCCGCGCAAGGAGAGCGAGACCTGGGACGCCTTCTGCTACCGGATGAAGGGTGAGCCGCGACCCCACACCTGCCGCTTCCCGGTCGCACGTATTGATTGTACTGATCGTATTGAGCGGCTCGGTTCTGTGCAGAGGTGACCTGCGAGTGTGAGCCCGGCTACGTGGGAGACGGGTTCAGCTGCACTGGGAACCTGCTGAAGGTCCTGGAGTCCACGCCGGCCTTCTCCAACTTCCTCACGGTGAGTGTGACGCATCCCACAGAGCGGAGGTTCCACTGGACCCAACGGGGTCCTATGGGGTCCCACTGGACCAGACTCGACCCTACTGGACCCTAAAGGGCCCTACGAGACCCTTAAATGTTCCTCTTCTTTGACTTTTTCTTCTTCTGCAGCAAATCCTGAACTGTTCGCGGGCGTCGGCGTCGGGGAGGCAGTTTGTGCAGCGCCTCGAGAACCCGGCGGTCCAGTCCACTCTGTTTGTGCCGGACAACACCGGGCTGCCGGCCAACCAGGTGAGTCCCTCGGGGCGAGCGTCCGGCCGGTCCCGCCCCCGCTGCTGGTCCTCACCTGTCTCCCCATGTCCTTCAGACTCTGTCTCTGCGGGACGTGGAGTTCCACCTGTCGGAGGGCGGGGCTCTTCCTCTCAGCCGCCTGAAGAACGGCAGCCGGGTCAGAACTCGCGTCGGCAGCCTGAGCGTCGTCGGCGTGGCCGACCTGCTCCGCCCCTCAGCGCCGGTCAGACGTCCTGTCAATCAATATTTACCACAGACAGGAAATGTTTTAACAGAAGACTCTAAGGAATCAAACCCGCGACACGCTCATGTAACAAAGTCTTTTCACCTCCGCAGTCGTCTCGTTTCATCAACGAGCGCTTCGTCAGCGACTCGGACATCCTGGCTGCAAACGGCATCATTCACGTCCTGCAGGGGGCGCTGAAGGCCCCGCCTCCTCACCAAGAGGCAAGTGACCACAAACAGCGTTTACTGAGCGGAGAGTTTATCGGATCAAAAAGGTATTGCTTTTCCCATATTTGACCTCTGACCTCAGCTGTGATTGGTTCTGCAGATGCACGTGGCCCATAAGGCCGGGATGGGGGTCGGCGTGGTGTTGCTCACGGCGCTGATGGTGGGAGTCGTCTTTGTCGGGTACCACTTCTACACCCACAACTCCAAACCCTTCCAGTTCCACTACTTCAAGGTCAGAATGCCGCTTCAAGCTAATACCCTTCAGCACAACACAATAGCATTAGCATGATGCCTTAGCATCAACACCAATAACAAAACATTTGTTAGGAAGTAAATTATTAATACAATCGGTTTATCATTTGCTGTTAATTGGTGTTATTACAACTCATTTAAGTGTATTAGTACAACGTTTGTGTACATTTGATGGTACTATGAGACAGTATTTGATAGCATTTGTCTGACAGGATGATGAAGAAGAGGAAGATGCTCCGCCGGCAGACGCCAGCCGCAGCATCTGTAACCCGGTTTATGAAGCCGGTCCAGATCCAGCAGAGTCCAGCTCACCTGCAGGAGCCGTGAGTCACAGATACTTTGCATACCATGAGGTGTCCTGCTGCAGGTGCAGCAGCTGGTCCAGGTCACCAACATGGCGTCCTCTTCTCCAGCTTCAGTTTATACAATAAAGTTTCATGAATGTGGAGTTAAAGCCGACAGATTTCAACCATTTAGAGTTTTAAGTTATTCAGTCAGACCAAAGAACTGAACTTTTAACTGGCCGTTAAAACAGATTCCTGTCCGTCTGCAGCTGGAGGCCCAGAACCAGCTGGAGGCCCAGAACCAGCTGGAGGCCCAGAACCAGCTGGAGGCCCAGAACCCTTCAGTGCAGTCATGAACGTCTCTGCAGACAAACAAATGTGAAGAACCATAATGTGAAGTTCAATGTTTAATAAAATAGCAAACGTGTTGAAAAGTTGGGCTCCATATTGTTTCTCTTTAAGGACGATTGACGAGTCGTCAGATCAATACATTTCACGAGCTGAGTTCAGGAAGCCTTTGTGCATCAGAATCAGTTGTAGGTCAACCGGTCGGTCTGTGTGACCAAGTGCATGCAACACAACATCCAGACAACAGCTTCCTGGTAAAGACTTTATTGCTGAGCTCAGACATCCCCGGTCAGCTCCGTGATCCAGGACAGGTGAGCAGAGATCCTGGAGAAGACGGACGGCTTGTCTGCGCCGCAGCGCCGGCTGCCCCAGGTGACCACGCCGAACAGGAAGTAGGCGCCACGCCGCCGACACAGCAACGGCGCTCCAGGGTCACCCTGCAGACACAAACACACAACCCATTATATATTTCACCTGTTTCTAAAGCAAACTGGTCACAAGACGCGTTACAGGGGTTTAGAGGGATGTTTGGTAGACGAGGTGCTGAAGCGTTCTCCATCCTAAAAGGACCATCGTTCATACTTTCAGCTGGTTCCCTGAAGAGGAACTGAAGCTCCGATCAAGACTCCACCGAGTCATTTTTCCTCAAAACAGGAGTCGCCCGTTGTTTGTTGAAGTGGGTCAAATATTAGAGGTCAAACAGAGCCGGTGGTCTCAGGGTGGACGTACCATGCAGGAGGTGGATCCTGCAGGATCGGCACAGATGTGGGAGTCAGTGACGAGTCCTCCTCCCCACTTCTCCCTGCAGGTGGTCTGGTTGACCAGCGTCAGGCCGACTTGGTGCAGCCGGTCTGGATCGATGTCCACTGTACGAGAAACCAGACAGCCACATCATCACAGAAGTCCTCACAGAAGTTCCTTCAAGGTCGTGAATCATGAAGACATTGAACTCTTCTGAATGTTAAGCAGCTGGATCCTCCCAGAATGTTTTAAGTCCTGCTCTGGAGGCTCCAGCCACGAGGACCCTACCTGCTGCTCTCCAGCCACGAGGACCCTACCTGCTGCTCTCCAGCCACGAGGACCCTACCTGCTGCTCTCCAGCCACGAGGACCCTACCTGCTGCTCTCCAGCCACGAGGACCCTACCTGCTGCTCTCCAGCCACGAGGACCCTACCTGCTGCTCTCCAGCCACGAGGACCCTACCTGCTGCTCTCCAGCCACGAGGACCCTACCTGCTGCTCTGGAGGCTCCCCAGCCCGTTGTGACACAAGACCAGCTGCTGTCGAGGTCTTCGTCCTCTTCCTCATCGGGGACACAAATGGCAGATACATCCGAGCCTGGGAACACAACCACAAGTCAGTTTCTATGTTTCACCCGGTACAAACGCACAATACACCTGCAACACATGCAACACCTACAGATACTACGTACAACCCTCGTGTCAAACGTTTGTGTGATGCATTGTCAGGCGTTCCTACCGAATCTGGCCGGAACGCTGAGGCGAAGCAGCGACAGGTCGGCGTTCGGGGGGAAGCTGCCGTCCTGCGGCAGGTTGAAGACCTCGTCCACCGGGATGGTTTGAGATGAGAACCTGAGGTCATGGACTCCCAGAGCCACCACGTCCTCTTTAGCTCTGCAGAAACACAAAGGCAGCATTAACAGCAGCAGAAGAACCCGAGAACGTTGACCCGCGCTCGACCGCAGTAGTAGAAGTAGTCTCTAACAGTGCTGTGCAGCGAGGAACCAGCAGCACTTTAGTGCCTTGCTCAGTCGCACCTGACGCTGCAGTGCTGTGCAGTGAGCACCCAGCGGGGGTGGATCAGCACGCCGCTGCAGTAGTGGCGTCCGTCGGCCTGCAGGCTGGCCTGCCACGGCCAGAAGGAGGGGCACGACTCAGTCATGTTGCCCACCGACACGCCTCCTTTCTGGGACACCGAGACGGCACCGAGGCCTGAAACCTTCACACAGCTGGAGCGTTGATTCTTACCACACCTGTTCTCTGTCACGCAGGTGAGCAAATGCATCAGAATAACATGAAGGCCTTGTACACACCAGAGCATTGATGAAGTTCAAGTACAGTGCAAGAAGATACCTTCAGTGCTGATGTCATCTGCATACACCATGTCCTGATCTGCGAATGAAACACATGACGTCATGTGATCATGTATCCTCCAGACAAACACTCAGCCGTTGATCAGCGACCGTACTCATGATGTCGAGGATCCAGCCAATGTGTTGTTGGATTTTGGTGTAGACTCCTGGTCTTCTTGCTCTTCCACAACCGACCCCCCAACTCACCAAGCCGGCCAACTCATACCTGCTGCCGGTGAAGCAGGTCAGAGGACCGCCAGAATCCCCCTGAGACACAAACAGGAACATGTGGACACAGAGAGGAAGAGACGGGACACAATGACCAAAGAAAAGGTCTGGTCCAGAGTCTGATGGTCCAGAGTCTGATGGTCCAGAGTCTGATGGTCCAGAGTCTGATGGTCCAGAGTCTGATGACCTTTCTGGTTCAGATACCTGGCAGGCGTCCACTCCTCCTTCGTCCTTCCCAGCACAGAACATGGAGGGTTGCATCCTCCCGTGGTAATACTGGTTACAGGCTTTAGGGGGCAGGATGGTCACGTTCACCTCCTGCAGACGGTTGACTCGAGCGCCGTCTGAAGAGAAGGAAGAGGAGGAGGAGGAGGAGGAGGAAGAGCAAAGTCCTGAGCTGAATGGAATGAGCGTCAGAGCTGCTGGACTCTAAACTAAGGAAAGGTGCTTCAATGCTTCCTTCAGCAGAGGATACACTGAAGCACCCTGGTGGTCAGGAGAGAGAATGCAGCTTTAACACATGAAGCATAGACTTCTATACAACCAGAGGAGTCGCCCCCTGGTGGTCAGGAGAGAGAATCCAGCTTTAACACATGAAACATAGACTTCTATACAACCAGAGGAGTCGCCCCCTGGTGGTCAGGAGAGAGAATCCAGCTTTAACACATGAAGCATAGACTTCTATACAACCAGAGGAGTCGCCCCCTGGTGGTCAGGAGAGAGAATCCAGCTTTAACACATGAAGCATAGACTTCTATACAACCAGAGGAGTCTCGTCCTGGTGGTCAGGAGAGAGAATCCAGCTTTAACACATGAAGCATAGACTTCTATACAACCAGAGGAGTCGCCCCCTGGTGGTCAGGAGAGAGAATGCAGCTTTAACACATGAAGCATAGACTTCTATACAACCAGAGGAGTCGCCCCCTGGTGGTCAGGAGAGAGAATCCAGCTTTAACACATGAAGCATAGACTTCTATACAACCAGAGGAGTCTCGTCCTGGTGGTCAGGAGAGAGAATCCAGCTTTAACACATGAAGCATAGACTTCTATACAACCAGAGGAGTCGCCCCCTGGTGGTCAGGAGAGAGAATCCAGCTTTAACACATGAAGCATAGACTTCTATACAACCAGAGGAGTCTCGTCCTGGTGGTCAGGAGAGAGAAGGAAGCTTCCCTCTTCAGAAGTGGCTCCTCACTCTCTCGGGTGGAGCCCCATCCCGTGACGGTGCACTTCCTGAAGGGGGTCAGTGGATCCATCCAGAAGTCGATGGGCCTGACGAACTGGTTGAAGACCAGCGGCCGCTGCAGCCTCAGCAGCGCCAGGTCGCTCTCCTTGGTCCGAGTGTTGTAGGCGGGATGGTTGCTGATCACCGAGACGCCGACCAGCTGAACAGGAAGTGAACGGTCAGATTGGGCTTCACGCACCTGAAGCTGGACGAGAATACAAAGCCGGCGGTTCGGTCCTGACCTGCTGTCTGGGTTCCTGAGGGTTCTCCAGGTCGTGCTTTCCAGCCAGGACCGTCCAGAAGGAAGCCTTGTTGAACCTGCAGGGGGAACACACCGAATGTCACCCCACCGTGGAGCCGGTCCACGTGGACCTGGTCTAGTCCAAAGCTACAGATGACCTCTGACCTTTTGAAGCAGTGAGCGGCAGAGACGACCCAGGCGGGGCTGATGATGGCGCCCCCGCAGGCCGGCATGGAGGAGAACCGGAGCGAGACCTGCCAGGGCCACGAGTTGGCCCAGGCCTCCTGGCCCCCGATGATCCGGGACTTCGGCTCCAGCTCGGGACTGAAGCAGCGCAGCCCCGACACGTCTGCAGCCACACAACAGTCAAACGCTACACAACGCTCCAGTCAAACTCTACACAACGCTTATGATAAAGAACTGGAGGGATGCAAACCCACCGACCAATCAGAGACCACCACAAGGTTCACACACTAAGTCACACACGACAACAGATATACAAGATGACTTGTGTTACGCTACACAACTGAGTGCTCACAAATATTTTATACATTTACTGCATGCATCATTTAATTGTCCTGAACGTATCTGTTCATTGAGTGAGTGAGTGAGTGAGTGAGTGTGTTCATGTATTTAAAGGTTAGCGTTTATACTCACATCTAAACTATCTATAGTAAAACTACCATTTTGATTATCAAACATTTATTTTATTATGTTAATTTTAAATCAAGGAAATACAAAGTTTAAAACACATTTCAGATTCAAGTTCAAACAATTTTGAGTAGAATTTATATTTTATTATTCAGACATTGACTGAAAGGGTTTTAACATTTAGACATTTTATATTTAAATGAACTCATGTTTAAGTTATTATGAACATTGCTTCATTATAATATTACCATTTCATTATTTTAATGGAATCACTTGTTTTATTAATACTTCAGAACATTTGATCTTGAATGTTTGCAGAGTTGTGAGTCACACATATCAGAAATATAAACTTACTTCTGAACCCAAAGTATCCAGAGAAAAGCTCCTGCTGGGTCCCGTTCAGCTGGTTCTGGTTCTGGGTCTGGTTCTGGGTCTGGTTCTGGCTCAGGCTCAGAGAGCAGAAGGAGAGCAGGCTGAGCACACACACACACAGCATCCTGTCTCACTGCAGCAGACACACACACAACGTCCCGTCTCACTGCTCCCACTGTGACGTCACCCCTCTGACGAGCTGCAGCTGCGTGATTGGTTGCAGCTGCAGCTCGTTGTCTGCAGCAGCAACAATGCTGCAAAATATGTTTCATCTGCTCGTTCACAGGAAGCAATCATGATAAATATATTATATTAAATACATTATAATAAATACATTAAATTAAATGCATTATGATAAATACATTATAATCGATACATTATAATAAATACATTAAATTAAATACATTATGATAAATACATTATAATCAATACATTGTATTAAATACATTATAATAAATACATTAAATTAAATACATTATGATAAATACATTATAATCAATACATTAAATTAAATACATGACTTCTTTTTCATTCTGGTATTTATTGTGTTTGGTCACAGTTCAGAAGCCTTTTATTTTGACAGGCTGGCAGCGGAAGTCGGGGCGGGCAGTTAGACTGTAGCTCCAGCAGGGGGCAGCAGAGGGCCTCGTGCTGGTGACATCAGACCGAGGGCTCCTCGAGGGGGCGCGAGAGGGTCTGAAGAGCATCACTATTATTAGTAATATTATTATTAACGCGTCCACCTCGCTGTCCGTGTTTCACACACAAACATCCATGTTTATGTTTCATGGTGCTGTGAACCGGAACCCCTGAGGACCAGGACCCGTCATCCGAGGACCAGGACGGGTTCTGCAGCGACCCTCCGCTTCCTCGTGCCCGCGCAGGAAGCGCGCCGCGCGGCTCTGGAGGCGTGACGCGCCCCGATGCGCATCTCCAGGATGGCAGGTATGTCTCCTCTACCGGACCGGGGCACCGGGGCGCTGCTGCCGGGCTGGTAGCGCGGCTCGGCTCCTGTCTGTGAACAGCAGGTGAGCGGTGTGTGTGTGTGTGTGTGTGTGTGTGTGTGTGTGTGTGTGTGTGTGTGTGTGTGTGTGTGTGTGTGAGGAGGGGGGGTCCGCATCGCCGCGGCTCGGGGGGCTCGGCGCAGCTGGAGCCGCATGGAGGCGGGTCTGGACCGGCTGTAACGCGTCCGCGACCCTGATGCTGCTGCTCGTGGTGACCGAGGTGCGATCCCGGTAATCAGGTCATCAGCAGCAGGATCCGGGTCGAACCAGAGCCGGACCGGTAATCAGGCCGCTGTGAGCCGGGACGGGGAGACCGCGGAGCGGCTCACAGCGGCCGCCATGCCGGCGTGTCCGCGGAGAGGACCGACGGCTGCTCATCTGTCCGATAATAGGCTCACTGCGAGAGGGGATTGAACCGAGCGGAGCCGAACCGAACCGAACCCGGCCAGCTCAGGTAGAAACGGCCTGTTGGAGCTGAGCTGGTCCGGAACAAAGCAGAACCAGGCCGAGCAGAAAGGCATATATATATATATATATATATATATATATATATATATATATATATATATATATATATATATATATATATATTAAAAATACATATACAATGTAAAATGTATATTTATTTTCTGTCTTCATGTAGTTTTATGGTTTTAGTCTTGCATTTGTAGCTTTGAATGGTCACTAATAAGTGATTATAGATTATATTATACTATATCTATATTGATATATATATATATATATATATATATATATATATATATATATATATATATATATAGTATTATATAACATTCTGTATGATGCAACATTAACTTGATGAAAATCATAATTATAAGATTCTTCAGAACTACTTTGACTTTAAGTATATTTTGACTTCTACTTTTACATGTTGTATTAGTACCTCTACATGTTGTACTAGTACCTCTACATGTTGTATTAGTACCCCTACACATTGTACTAGTACCTCTACATGTTGTTTTAGTACCTTTACATGTTGTACTAGTACCTCTACATGTTGTACTAGTACCTCTACATGTTGTACTAGTACCTCTACATGTTGTACCAGTACCTCTACATGTTGTACTAGTACCTCTACATGTTGTATTAGTACCCCTACACGTTGTACCAGTACCTCTACATGTTGTATTAGTACCTCTACATGTTGTATTAGTACCTCATGCCCTCCTGTGGTTCAGGTCCTGTTGGACTCGTGGCTCTCTGGGGACGATGGACCTTGTGATCCTGCAGGACGCCGTCTACAGGACCAGGACCAGAACCAGAACCAGTACCAGGACCGGGATGGACCCCAGAACCTCAGAGTGCAAACGCACACTCAGCGTCATCCTGCTGGTGGCCGGCACGCTGGTTTCCACGGTGACGTCAGGCTCACCTGCTGCAGGTAGGTTCCGGTTTTCAAAGAACCTGTTTTACAGGCTCTAGCCTAGCTTAGCATGACGACCAGACACAGGGGTAATTGTTAGCCTAGCTTAGCATGACGACCAGACACAGGGGTAATTGTTAGCCTAGCTTAGCATGAAGACCAGACACAGGGGAAATTGTTAGCCTAGCTTAGCATGAAGACTAGACACAGGGGAAATTGTTAGCCTAGCTTAGCATGAAGACTAGACACAGGGGTAATTGTTAGCCTAGCTTAGTATGAAGATTAGACACAGAGGTAATTGTTAGCCTAGCTTACATGGAGACTAGACACAGGGGAAATTGTTAGCCTAGCTTAGCATGAAGACTAGACACAGGGGAAATTGTTAGCCTAGCTTAGCATGAAGACTAGACACAGGGGTAATTGTTAGCCTAGCTTAGCATAAAGATTAGACACAGGGGTAATTGTTAGCCTAGCTTACATGAAGACTAGACACAGGGGAAATTTTTAGCCTAGCTTAGCATGAAGACTAGACACAGGGGAAATTGTTAGCCTAGCTTAGCATGAAGACTAGACACAGGGGTAATTGTTAGCCTAGCTTAGCATGAAGACTAGACACAGGGGTAATTGTTAGCCTAGCTTACATGAAGACTAGACACAGGGGAAATTGTTAGCCTAGCTTAGCATGAAGACTAGACACAGGGGTAATTGTTAGCCTAGCTTACATGAAGACTAGACACAGGGGAAATTGTTAGCCTAGCTTAGCATGAAGACTAGACACAGGGGTAATTGTTAGCCTAGCTTACATGAAGACTAGACACAGGGGTAATTGTTAGCCTAGCTTACATGAAGACTAGACACAGGGGTAATTGTTGGTCTAGCTTAGCATAAAGACTATAAATGGGTTCACATTGGAGCCGGTGACACCAACAGACTTAACAAGCTGGTTAAGAAAGCCGGCTCCATCATCGGCTGCAAGCAGGAGCATTTGGAACAGGTGGTGGAGAGGAGGACACTAAAGAAACTATTGTCCATATTAGACAACTCGGACCACCCTCTCCACCAGCTCCTACAGGGTCAGCGGAGCACTTTTTCAAAAAGACTCATCACGCTCCGCTGCCACAAGGACCGCTACAGGAAGGCATTCCTACCCTCGGCCATAAGGCTATACAATAAATCCCTTGAGTCCAGATCCGTGGACTAAGTCACACTGTACACTGTACATGTATATAGATATGCTGATGTATATATGTTATGTATGCTGCATACATATATTTTGCATTTTGCACTTTTTGCACATTTCAGTTTACATTTAATTTAAATCAAACCTCTGAATACACTGAATACACTAATTTATCCTCCGAATACACTGCTGTGTTTTGCTTGTTGTGTATGTTTTGCACATGTGTATGTGTATATGTATGTGTACATGTGTGTATGTATGTATGTATGTATGTATGCATGCATGCATGCATGCATATGTATGTATGTGTATGTATGTATGTGTGTATGCGTGTGTATGTATATAGATATGTATGTATATATGTGTACATGTATGTGCGTGGGCCACGGGTGGGTGTGTATGTGTAGGTATGTGTATGTATGTATATATGTATATGTATATGTTTGTATATATGTATATGTATGTGTATGTGTATATGTATGTATGTGTGTATATATGCATGTGTAGATATGTATGTATGTGTGTATGTATATGTGTGCGGGTGTATGTATATATATATATATATGTATCCATTCCGCTTGCTTGCATGTATGTGTATATATATGTTTATACTTATTTCTTACTTATGCATACATCTGTTACCCGCTGTTCCTGTTATTATTTATTTTTATTTTATCATCTGTGTGTTTAACTTAGTTTACGGCATTGGGATGCCGCTAGTACGACAAAAAATTTCTCCTTGGAGATTAATAAAGTACTTTTCATTCATTCATTCACATGGGACAGTTGAGTTGGAGCCTCTCAGCTTCAGAGGGACGTTAATTAAATCCCTCTCTTTGTCTACCAGGTGTGCTGGACCTTAACAGGACGGCAGAGTCCTCTTCCTCCTCTTCCTCCTCCTCCAGAACCCCGGTCCCCAGCCCTCTCTCAGGCTACAATGGTAACAGTGGTGGTCCTGAGGACTCGGGCGCTCAGGGGATCCACCTCCTGCTGAGGCCTCCAGACCTGCTGTCCCCGAGCCTCCCCCCAGCCCTGCCCCCCCACACCCAGCCCACCCTCACCCCTCCTCCCCCCTGGGAGCAGGGCCCCTCGCTGGAGGAGGCCTGGGGTTCCGGAGACTACCTGGAGACGCTGTCCTTCATGGTGCCGGACGGCGAGGAGCTGTCCCTGGCCACGCCCCTACCGGACCACCCCTACGACGAAGACCTGGGCGGGGACTGGGTCTCTTATGACACGGCCTTCCCGGTGCGCCCCGGCATCCCTCTCTCCTCGCGCCTCCCTCTCTCCCCCTCCTCCTCCACCCCCGGCATGCCCTTGCACACTCGCCCCTCCCATCCGGACGTCTTCCCCAACTGGGACCAGGACTACGACCTGGAGGACATGATGCCGCTGGAGCCCACGGAGCTGCTGCTGCCGGACATGAACAGCATGGAGTACTACACCAACCTGCTGGCCCGGGAGAGGGGGCGGGACCAGGAAAAGGGGCGGGACCAGGAGAGGGGGCGGGACCAGGAGAGGGGGTGGGACCAGGAAAAGGGGCGGGACCGAGTGGACTGGACTGACTCCAAACCCCCCATCACTCCCACAACAACACAAACCCAGCGTCCCCCTTCATCCTCGTCTCCTTCCCCAGGCTTCGGGCCTCCGGAGCGGCCCACCCTCCCCCTCCCCCTCTCACCTACTCTCCCAGGTGAGGAGAAGCCACCTCCACCATCGACCACCATAAAAACTGCTTCTCCTACTGGTGTAAAACCCAAAGACCGGGTCCCGGCCCCGGGTAGACCTCGACCCCGCCCCCCTTCCAACACCACCGGCCGGGTGCCTCCTCCACCCCCGCTGGGCCCTCCCACTCGCCCCGACAGACCGGAGAGGCCTCCAGTGGTCACGGAGAAGCCAGTGAAAGTTCCGCCCACCAGAACCACCACCACAACCACCAAGACCACCACCACCACCACCGCCACCATGACCACCACCACCACCACCACGACCACCAGCCGGACCAGAGCTCCTCCGGGCCCGACTCCCAGAGTGGCTCAGAGCCCCCCGGGCAGGACGTACCTGTGCAATGTCACCAAGCCAGAGATGTACCTGGTCAGAGTAGGTGAGTCGGTCGTGACGGCGGCTCAAGGTCACATGACCAGGAAGCGCTCGGTCAGCTAACCGGTTTCTTCTTGTTCCTGCAGTCAGTTCTAAAGGTTCGTCATCGGGTTTCACTCAAGTCAGAGATCTCCTGAGGAGAGAGTTCAACCGATCAGTCGAGCTGCAGGTACCAACTCCTCCTCCACAAACACCTCCTCCTCCTCCTCCTCCACCACTTCCTCCTCCACCACCACCATTGTTCTCTGATGTTGGACTTGATTGATTGACGCTATTGATGATTGACAGCTGTCTGTCTCCTCAGTTCCTGAGAACTCCGTCCAGTTTTGCCTTCCGCGTCGTGTCCGGGCCGCTGATCTTCACCGCCGTGTCGGTCATCAACGCGCTGCGCCGGCCGCCGCGCGGGTCCAGCTCGCTGCCCAGCGTGGCGCCGCTCTACGCCGTGCCGGACCTCCGGCACCAGATCCACTGCGTGCTGCAGTTCGCTCACGTGGACGTCAGAGTCTGTAACTTCAGCGAGCGCGTGGAGAGAGGGCTGGCGACGGCGTACGGAGAGACACGCCGACGATCACACGAGGCCGGGAACGTCACCGTGCAGGTGAGGAGGAACGTCACCGTGCAGGTGAGGAGGGACTCGCCTGGCGGGGGTGTTTACACCAGTGTTAGGGCCAGGGTAAGGGTCAATGTGCTCACCAGTGACCCTAACAGAGTCAGTGTGTTCACACTGGATCACTCTGCAGCTGCTGAACATCACCATGGCTGTCAGTCGTCCGTCTGCGGCGGCGGAGCAGAAGATTTCCGTCGACGTCACTTTCGCCGTGCGTGATGGGCGGGACTACCTGCTGGGGTCAGAGGTCAGCGAACACCTGAGGAAGCTCAGTCTGGTGGAGTTCAGCTTCTACGTCGGATTTCCTGCTCTTCAGATCGCAGAACGTACGACGTTTGTTAATAATCACACACCATATATTAATGTGGTAAACAATAGTTAGATCACGTTTGATTTCGGTTTCAGATGTGTTGAATGTGTGTTCTGCGTGTGTTACGCGTGTGTTCACAGCGTTCCACTACCCGGAGCTGAACACGTCACACCACCTGCGCTCCACCTGGGTCCGTACAGGTGAGTCTTTTGGGTTGGACTTGCTACAGAAAGGTGATGTGCTGTTACTATGGAGATAGATATGTTTATTTTTTACCTGAGGAAATGTCTTGTTTAAAAGTAAATTTAAAAAAATTAGCTCTAAAAAAATTTCTAAATAAATACAAAAAAGTGCTCTCAATTAAAAAATCTTTGCTCTAAAAAAAATACACTCTCAAAAAACACATTCTCTAAAAACAATACACTCTAAAGAAACACACTCTCTAAAAGAAATACACTAAAAAGAATACACTCAAAAAATACACACTAAAAGAATACACTCAAAAATACACTCTAAAAGAATACACTAAAAGAATACACTCAAAAAAATACACTCTCAAAAAAAAAATACACTCAAAAAAATAAAAAATACAAAAAAGTGCTCTCAATTAAAAACTCTTCGCTCTAAAAAAATACACTCTAAAATAATTCACTCTCAAAAATAAATACACTATAAAAAATACACTCAAAAAATACACTCTAAAAAAACACACTCAAAAAATACACTCTAAAAAATACACTCAAAAAATACTCTCAAAAATAAATACACTATTAAAAAATACACTAAAAAAATACAAAAAGTGCTCTCAATTAAAAAATCTTTGCTCTAAAAAAATTAACTTAAAAAATACACTAAAAAAAATACACTAAAAAAAATACACTTAAAAAAATACACTCTTTAAAAGAATTACACTAAAAAAATACACTCAGAAAAAATACACTCAAAAAAAATGCACTCAAAAATATATACACTCTCAAACAACTTATTTTTTTTAAGAGTGTATACTTTTTAATGGAGAGCAAAGATTTTTGATATAATTTACTTACAAACAAGAAATTCGCTCGGGTAAAAAATACACAAATCTACCTCCATGTGTTACATTGTTTATATATATGTGTGTGTGTGCATGTGTGTGCATGTGTGTGTCTTCAGTGCTGTTGGGGGTCCCCGAGCAGCTGGTGTCCGAGAGGAGCTTTAAAGCTCGTCTGGAGAGGCGTCTGGCTCTGCTGCTGGAGGAGAGTCTGCAGGCCGCCAGCAGGAGGCGCTGGAGGAGAGCGACAGCTGCAGGCAACAACAGTCTACAGGTATGTGGTCATACAGCTACACCCAATAAACACACCTGAATTAACACACCTGTACAGAGATTCCCACCAGGTGAAGCTCAGAGTCTCTGCTGACCGTGTTCTCCACGCTCCACCTGCTTGCTCAGGTGGTGCGGGTGGCGAGGCTGTCGGGGGCGGAGCTTCCCCTGGAGGTCTTCTACTTCGTGGAGGGTCCAGGTGGTGAGCGGATACCTGCCGAGGCGACGGCGCTCACCTTGAACCGCCTGGACCTCCAGAGAGCCGCCATCGTCCTGGGACACCGCGTCCAGAGGCCCATTGCCCAGCGTGAGTCTCTCGCTCACCTGTTCCTCACCTGTCCCCCTCTCACCTGTCCCCCTCTCACCTGTCCCCCTACCCCCTCCAGCTGTGGAGACCCTGTCCGTCCCCCCAGCAGAGACTCAGAGCAGCAGCGTCTGGCTCATCGTGGGCGTGGTGGTGCCGGTGCTGCTGGCGCTCTTCATCGTCATCATCCTCTACTGGAAGCTGTGCGGCTCGGAGAAGCTGGAGTTCCAGCCGGACGCCATCAGCACCATCCAGCAGCGGCAGAAGGTCAGAGGTCGACAGGAAGCCGCGGCGTGTCCTCTCGCCGGCCGCTGACCTCGTGTCCTCTCTCAGCTTCAGGCTCCGAGCGTCAAAGGCTTCGACTTCGCCAAACTGCACCTGGGGCAGCACAGCAAGGACGACATCCTGGTGATCCAGGAGCCCGGCCCGCCGCCCGCCGCCAAAGAGGCCACGCCCTCCGACGGCGGCGACCTCAACACCCCCAAATCCAAAGGCTCGTCCACGAAGGCGCCGCGGAGCAGCCGGCGGCGGGGCAGGTAGGACGCCGCTGCTCCTCTGTGAGAAGTTTCCTCATCATCACGACGGACACCTCTAAACTATTCATGAAAAGACGCGTGAGCTTCTGCTGTGACGTCATGTCACTAATAACATTATTAACATTATTAATTAATCCTGCAGACTCAGCCCGTCAGACGGAGACTCGTTAGGCAGCGACCAATCAAGCGGCAGAGAATCGGCAGAAGAAAGCACTCGACCTGTGGCCACGCCCAGCGAGGGGAAGCACAGGAAGACGCCCAAAAATGGTCAGACACACGGTGACATCACCAGCTGAACTGTGTGTGTGTGTGTGTGTGTGTGGGGAGGGGGGGGGGGGGGGGGGAGGTAGATTTGTGTATACAAATACAAATTTGCTCTTAAAATAAAAACCTTGAATTTAGGGTTTGAGTGGAAGAGGTGAGGAGAAAAGAGGAGAAAAGAAAGAGAATAAATTGAAGTAGAATAAAGAGTAAAGAGACGAGGATAAAGAGGAAAGGAGGATAAAGAGGAGACGAGGATAAAGAGGAAAGGAGGATAAAGAGGAGACGAGGATAAAGAGGAAAGGAGGATAAAGAGGAGACGAGGATAAAGAGGAAAGGAGGATAAAGAGGAGACGAGGATAAGAAGGAAAGGAGGATAACTCTGTCATGTCTTTTCTCCTGGTGCTTCTGGACTGAAGGGAGGAACAAGTTGGGTACGTTGGTTTGAAGCTTCCTCTCCTGATTGGTCGAAGCCGCTCTGATCAATAACCATGATCAGAAGCCGATCAGCTGTCTGACGCCGGTGTCGCTCCTCCAGGCGCCGCAGACGAGCTGCTGTCCTCGTCCTCCATCTTCGACCACGTGGACCGTCTGTCCCGCGGCTCGTCCGACGGGACGCGCCGCCAGGCCAACAAGGTGCAGCTGATCGCCATGCAGCCGCGGCCCAGCCCGCCGGCGGCGCCGCTAAGCCCCGCCCTCACCGACAAGGTCAGCACGGAGGTGAGGCCGCCGCCGCGAGGACGTCGAACCTCCCGTGTTCTTGTTGCTGTGTTTACTGACCTCGCTAACCTGAACTTCATGAGACGTGAAGAATACGAGGACTGAGATCCTCTCCTGTTCTCCTGCAGGTGGCGCTGAGACACAAGTCCGAGATCGAGCATCACAGGAACAAACTCCGGCAGCGCGCCAAGAGGCGGGGCCAGTGCGAGTTCCCCTCCATGGACGACATCATGGACGCGTTCGGAGACGGGCCGGTGCAGGGCGAGGTGGCGCAGCGTCTCTATAGCTCCGCCCACGACCACATGGACTGCATCCTGCAGGCCAACAACCACTCGCCGCCCACGCCCACCGACTCCAGGAGGAGGTCACGCACCAGTTAGAGGCTCTGAATATGAGCTCCTCATTATGACCCGATTGATCATTATCTCCAGATTCTGGACGACCAGATTAACAAAGAAAACCTGTGTCTTTGTCCTCCAGAGGGAGGCGCTCTCCTCGAGGTCGACGAGCTCAGCCAGGACCTGGAAGTCTTCCTGATACGGACCGAGACCGGCTGCTCAATGATCACAGCGCCACCTACAGGAAGTACCCAGGACTCAACAACGTGGCCTACATGGTGAGTGGAACCAGGGAGCGGCTCTTCCCGGAGGGACTCTGGTCTGAGGACCTCCGGGAGGAGTCCCTGCTCTTTGCATGAAGTGGTTCTGTTGGTTTCTGCAGAACACGTCCAGGGCAGTTCCCAGAGAGGAAGAGAGCCAGAGAGTCACTAGTTTCAAGACTCTCCGGGTCGGGAGTGAGTCACTGCCTCAAGCGAGGGAGCTCAAGTCCACATATGAATTAAAAAACTCTCTTGATTCTCTGTTTTCTGTGTTTCATAGTCGGACCCCGACCTGCCCCCGGACCACGGCAGCCCCTCCCCCACTGACGAGGTGTTCGACTCGGCCCCGCCCCCCTACATGCCCCCCCAGCCCTCAATCGAGGAGGCCCGGCAGCAGATGCACTCCCTTCTGGACGACGCCTTCGCCCTGGTGTCGCCGTCCTCTCAGGGCAGCGCCGGGCTGAGCGGGGTAAGCCCCGCCCTGCCCAGCCCCTCCCCCCAGACCCGGCCCCCAGGCCGGCAGTGGGGCTCTTACCCAGCTGCCCCCTCTCAGAGCCCCTTCTCTGCTGTGAGTGTCTTCCAGCAGCAGAGGCCTCTTTCAGTCTGTCGTGGCCTGATGCTCAGTTGTCATTTAGCTCTTCTTTTGTTCTTTCTGCAGAGATACGCAGAGCTGGGAATGTCTCCGTCATCAGTCCAGGGCCTGCTGCACAGGTCAGTGTCAGTCCACTTAAAACCAAGTCCATGTGCATAGTCTGGACCTGAACCAGTGCTGATTCTCTGTGTGGTATACAGGCAAGGTCTCAGCTCAGCAGGGTATGTTTCTACTGGAGACCAGCTGCAGGAGTCGGTCTACTCCAGCAGGGGGCCTTACGAGGACCCCCCCTCTTCGTCCAGACCTCGGCCTGTAGGGGGCAGCACAGGTACTCTGTCATCCTGTCATTCGTCCTGTCCGCCTCCTACTTTAAAGGTCAATAGCACTGAACTGTGTCTTTCTAATGACCTCCAGGTGTGCAGCTCCACCACTTGACCCAGGTGGGTTTGTCCAGTCAGATTGGCGCGTACCCCGGGGTCGGGCGCAGCATGTCCGGTCCCACCGGCTCCAGCTGGACCCAGCTGCACTCAGACCAGGACCTGTCCAGACAAGGAGCCAGCAGAGAGAGTGTGAGTCTGTAGTGGGACAATCCCACCAGCTCGGGCTGGTTCTGTTCACATCAATTGTCATTATAGTAATGAGACCATGGTGATAGAGGCAGAGAGGGCCTGTCACTATACGTCTGACCAGACCATTCAGACGAGTCCAGTCTGGAGCAAACAGTCCACGCCTTCAGAGCCTGCTGACCCTCACGACGCAGATTGATGGTTCACGTTGTTCAGTTCTGAGTCGACCAAGGACGGAAGTTGTTAAACGACAACTAATGTCTGTTGTTGTCCATTTATTTGCAATTTCTTTTCATATCTTTAATCTGGATACATGTTCTTGTGTCTCGCTCCCTTCTTCCTGCAGGTGCTGTCGTTCCCAGAGTTCTCCTCTTCCTCTGTTTTCCAGATGCCCAGCTCCTCTTTACGGGACCCGTCGGCTCCTCCTCTCCTCCTGACCTCACCGACCCCAGAGTACCCGCCAGAGGACGCCTCTCCCTCCGCCCACACCTCCGCCTCCCTGATAAAGGCCATCAGGGAGGAGCTGCGACGTCTGGCCCAGAGACAGACTGCAGTGACCAGCTACCCTTAGACTGGTTCCAACCATAATTGTTTTAAACCACTTACAGTCTGGAAAGAGTGGATTAAAACTCCATAATTAACTGATCCAGAGTCTGGACTCTCTTGAGCTAATCCACGTCTGTGCCGCTAAACCCCAAAAAAAACTCTGGACCACAATCCACATCTGAAAAAAAAAAGACTCCTGACCTCCGGTACGTTACAGGGTCCCGTCCGTCATCTTCAGCTCGCGTTTCATTAGACTCTTCACGTTTCCATTCAAGTGCTTCCTGGAGTGGATCATTCCATCATCATCCTTCCTGAACTTCCAGATGAGATCATCCTTCTTGACCTTCTGGAGTGGATGATCCCACTGAGTGATCAGGTTGTCCTTCCTGACCTTTTGGAGCAAATTATCCCTATCCTTCCTGGAGTAAATGGTCCCTCTGGAGCAGATCATCACAGAAGATTGTCCTTCCTAACCCACCGGAGTGAATGGTCCCTCTCAAGATCTGGAGTGGATCATTCATTTTAAACTTCTGAAGACACTCGTTTTTTTCCGAACAGTCTGAATGGATCTTCCGTCCGGACCTTCCGGGATTGAAAGTTCACTCAGTCGTCCCTCCTGACCTTCTGGATTCAGTCATCCCTTCTGACCTTCTGGATTCAGTCATCCCTTCTGACCTTCTGGATTCAGTCATCCCTTCTGACCTTCTGGATTCAGTCGTCCCTCCTGACCTTCTGGATTCAGTCGTCCCTCCTGACCTTCTGGATTCAGTCGTCCCTCCTGACCTTCTGGATTCAGTCGTCCCTCCTAAAGTTCTGAAGAGGATTGTCACTCTGGACCTTCTGTGGTGCTAACCGCCTCATGCCATCTCCTCATTGACCACTTATTGCCTTCCACACGCCCATCAGCACGGGGATCAGGTCATCGTTCACAAACCATATCAATGAGGTCTTTGCACAGCTGGAGGTGGCGTACAGTTCTCACGGCAAAGGGACGCAAAACAGTGAAAAGTATAAATATCTATAAGAATGAATATGAATATCTGTAAAGAGATATAATCCCAATGAGCACAATATTAATGTAAGAGTCATTGTTGGAGTATTGAGATGTTACTTATTTTTATTGCTTATATATGAAAGTATACTTTAAATATTTTATTTTGATCAAAAAAAGACCTACCTACTGTTCGATGGTTGTATTCTTCTTGTGTTTGAGCTCTTGGTCGACTTTGAGCCGGCGCTTGTGTCTCTGTGGAGACGTAGCTTAGCGTTGCTTAGCGTAGCTGCTCGTGTGTTCCTGTATCGGTGGCAATGGAAAAAAATATTGCGCTAATGCATTGCTTTGATATCAAGTTATTTCATTGCTGATTTATTTGCATCCATCAGTGCATGAGCAGAACGCTGCAGGCGAGTTCACCACGTCACCGATGGGTAAAAATAAATGGGAAACCAGTCATTCATCTAGAGCAGAAACTAAAGGAACTGAGTTCCCAAGAGGACGACATGTTCATTGCACACTAAAACAAACATGACTTCAAAGAGATAAAAGCTCTTTGTCTGCCTCGCGGGTTGCCAGGACCGACCCTTGTGGTTTACCACAGCACAAAGTCTCACATGACGAGCCGTTACTAGTGGCTGCCTCAGCAGCGCCCCCTGTGGCCATCATGGTTACTACGACCCAGAAAACAACTTCTCTGTTGCATTCATCTGGTCCAACAGGGTGGATGGGAGTGAGGATAACTGACCCCTGAGCACTATTCTTTCTTATCATCACAGTGATTTTGCTATGAACTCTGGGTCCTCGTCCTTTCCCTCAGTGAAGGAACGCTGAACATTTTGATTCAGCCTGTGAGCTGAATGACTGGTTCCCGTCTCCGCTGGTTGGCTGTTTTCTGTCGTGTTGTGAAGAAGTGGCTCACTCTTACAATCCGGTCAGAGTTGGTCTGTCTGCTCTTCTTCAGCATGTTTGACTCAGTTTGAGGCGTTTGCTCCTCGTGATGTTCCAGTTATTGTTCAGCATGCTGCTAAAAGATGTTCAAAGTAGAGTTGCTCCACGTCGAGTTAAAACCGAGCAAAGATCGATTATCACAGAACCATCGCTCATCCGATCACATGAGGAAAAAAATACTCCATATGAAACATGTTTCTTTGCATTTGCAAATTATATTTTTTAAAATCCAAATGAAGATGGTTCCAGTAGTCAGTGTATAAATGAAAGTGAATATGGTGTTAAATAGAAAACATAATATATTTAGAACATATTTTATCTGTGATTGCTCCGCTGAACGGACTCAAAGATCTCCTGCCAACGCGGCCGACACCGGCTGGACACTTGTGATTGGATCTGGCACCTGTCAGTCAAGCGGTATGACTTGGCCCCGCCCACAGGATCACATGGTGCTACCCCAAAGACTCAAAGTGTGTCTGACGCCCGTCACACACACACACACACACACACACAAAAAGGTGATCGCCTGCAGGTGTCAAGATGATTTAAAGAAGTTGATGAACTTCTGATGAATGTTCCTTCGATGTTTTCTAGATTCTGAGTTTTTCTAGATCTGAGCTCCTCAAAGAGAATCCTGCAGACGAGTCGCAGGGCGGACGTTCACTCATGACAAAACCAAAAAGGGAACCCTGGTTCTCTCGGGACGGACCCGAGTCTTCTGATCCGACGCCGGTTCCTTCAGATGAGAACTCGTTCTTCTGGTTTTCCTTGTAATCAATATCCAGATATCTGATCACAAGTTATATCTGAACGCGTCCGATACTCTGAGTCATTCGTTTTGTCATGAATGACCTTCCGTACTGGTTTTGCTCCGATTCAAACCACATTCCTGTTTCACCTGAGACCAGGTGATCTCACCTGAGACTGAGTCACATGACTCATGGGCTGTGATTGTGTGAACAAACATTAAAGGGATTAATGTGATCAAGTCGCTGGTTTCTGTTTTTTTATCACTGGTTTAAAACAACAATAAAGAAAAGCTTCATAATCAGGATGTTAATCTATTTTAAACAAACAGTCAAAATCTTAAACAAAATTGCATAATTACAGACAAACCTCTGAAGGTTCTCTGTTCTAAACTTCACTTTATCAAAGTCAACCTTTACAGAGAGAACGTTCAACACCTGGACCAGGTGTTGAACGTCCAGGTGTCTATGGTTCAGGTGTTGAACGTCCAGGTGTTGAACGTCCAGGTGTCTATGGTTCAGG
This sequence comes from Clinocottus analis, assembly GCF_023055335.1. Classification (NCBI taxonomy): domain Eukaryota; kingdom Metazoa; phylum Chordata; class Actinopteri; order Perciformes; family Cottidae; genus Clinocottus; species Clinocottus analis. The sequence continues at coordinate 253,456 of NW_027175932.1, forward strand.
TGTTGAACGTCCAGGTGTTGAACGTCCAGGTGTCTATGGTTCAGGTGTTGAACGTCCAGGTGTCTATGGTTCAGGTGTTGAACGTCCAGGTGTTGAACGTCCAGGTGTCTATGGTTCAGGTGTTGAACCAGGAACAGACGTAAACGTGTTTGTGTTCATCACATCGGCACACAGGTCGTGAATGTTAGCTTTGGTCCTTTTGCAGCTTTTTTATTTGTATTTTGTACACACACACACACACACACACACACACACACACACACACACACACACTCTTCAGGTGGACCCCGGCAGGGCCTTGAACCTGTCGTTGGCTCTCAGCGTGCTGAGCAGCTTCAGCCCCATCGTGTCCACGCTGTCCTCCAGACGGCCGACGCTGTCCAGCTCCACCGTGAGGTCGTTAGCCTGAGAGACGGGGCGCAGGGCAAAGAACGTTGTTAGCCTGAGAGAGGAGGGGCAAAGAGAGTCGTAAGCCTGAGAGACGAGGCGCGGGGCAAAGAGAGTCGTAAGCCTGAGAGACGAGGCGCGGGGCAAAGAGAGTCGTAAGCCTGAGAGACGAGGCGCGGGGCAAAGAGAGTCGTAAGCCTGAGAGACGGGGCGCGGGGCAAAGAGAGTCGTAAGCCTGAGAGACGAGGCGCGGGGCAAAGAGAGTCGTAAGCCTGAGAGACGAGGCGCGGGGCAAAGAGAGTCGTAAGCCTGAGAGACGAGGCGCGGGGCAAAGAGAGTCGTAAGCCTGAGAGACGAGGCGCGGGGCAAAGAGAGTCGTAAGCCTGAGAGACGAGGCGCGGGGCAAAGAGAGTCGTAAGCCTGAGAGACGAGGCGCGGGGCAAAGAGAGTTGTAAGCCTGAGAGACGGGGCGCGGGGCAAAGAGAGTCGTAAGCCTGAGAGACGGGGCGCGGGGCAAAGAGAGTAAATGTCTGCATTGTTTACCAGCTTCATGTTAGATGAGGAATTTAGTGGTGAGTAACATGTTGTTGTTGTTGTTTACCAGCTGCAGCGAGGCCAGCAGGTAGTGAGTAATGTGTTGTTGTTGTTGTTTACCAGCTGCAGCGAGGCCAGCAGGTAGTGAGTAATGTGTTGTTGTTGTTGTTTACCAGCTGCAGCGAGGCCAGCAGGTATTTGCAGGCTTCATAGTTGTGCAGTCCGGACACGATGGAGGAGAAGTTTCTTCGCTGGCCGACGGCGTTCAGCGCCGAGACGATCCGGTCTCCGTAGTCGTGGATGTCGAACACCGAACGCTGCTCCTGAACACAACGTCAACCACAACAACGTTGAGTCACAGCTCAACAACAACAACAACAACATACTGGTTCCCAGTGACTCTTACCTGCAGCACCAGTTCAGGCCGGATCTTGTCCTCCCAGTCTTTGACTCTGCGGGACAGAGCCGTCTCCTGAGTGAACGCCCGAGAGGTCACGACCAGCTGCTCCTGAACGCACCACGCAGGACACATGTACAGTATGCTGTGAGCTCCTGAACGCACCACGCAGGACACATGTACAGTATGCTGTGAGCTCCTGAACGCACCACGCAGGACACATGTACAGTATGCTGTGAGCTCCTGAACGCACCACGCAGGACACATGTACAGTATGCTGTGAGCTCCTGAACGCACCACGCAGGACACATGTACAGTATGCTGTGAGCTCCTGAACGCACCACGCAGGACACATGTACAGTATGCTGTGAGCTCCTGAACGCACCACGCAGGACACATGTATGTGCTGGTCTCTTACCACACGCAGCTTCACCAGATCTTCATAACTCAGTTCATCTCTCTCAGCGCCTGAAAACAAAAAGATCAGTTAGATCCACACCACCAGGCGAGTCCACTCCACCAGGTGAGTCCACTCCACCAGGCGAGTCCACACCACCAGGCGAGTCCACTCCACCAGGCGAGTCCACACCACCAGGCGAGTCCACACCACCAGGTGAGTCCACTCCACCAGGCGAGTCCACACCACCAGGCGAGTCCACTCCACCAGGCGAGTCCACACCACCAGGTGAGTCCACTCCACCAGGTGAGTCCACACCACCAGGCGAGTCCACACCACCAGGTGAGTCCACTCCACCAGGTGAGTCCACACCACCAGGTGAGTCCACACCACCAGGTGAGTCCACTCCACCAGGCGAGTCCACACCACCAGGTGAGTCCACTCCACCAGGCGAGTCCACACCACCAGGCGAGTCCACTCCACCAGGCGAGTCCACACCACCAGGTGAGTCCACTCCACCAGGCGAGTCCACACCACCAGGCGAGTCCACTCCACCAGGCGAGTCCACTCCACCAGGCGAGTCCACACCACCAGGCGAGTCCACTCCACCAGGCGAGTCCACACCACCAGGTGAGTCCACACCACCAGGCGAGTCCACACCACCAGGTGAGTCCACTCCACCAGGTGAGTCCACACCACCAGGTGAGTCCACACCACCAGGCGAGTCCACACCACCAGGCGAGTCCACTCCACCAGGCGAGTCCACTCCACCAGGCGAGTCCACTCCACCAGGCGAGTCCACTCCACCAGGCGAGTCCACACCACCAGGCGAGTCCACACCACCAGGCGAGTCCACACCACCAGGTGAGTCCACTCCACCAGGTCTTCAGGTGTTAGCTTACCTGCTGGCATGAAGTCTGGAAGGTCGTCTGGAAATTCTTCCTGTTCGTTGTCCGAGTCGTCGTCTCCACCTTGAAGAATTATTAATCAGCTGATCAACATCACGACCACTCCTTTCATTCTTCTGAGCAGCTGAGCTGAAAGGACTTGAAGTGAGTCCTGCGAGAAGTTTTACCCAGCAGGTCAGGGGGTCTGCATCCGTCCACAGGCTCCTCCCCCGGCTGATGTGGCCCCGCCTCCTCCGGCTGCAGGAAGGTCCTCCTCAGTTCTTCATCAGAGACCGCCACCCCCTGAGTGACATCACACACACATCACTGTTGTACAGAAGTCTATAGAAGTGTTAAAGCTGCATTCTCTCTCCTGACCACCAGGGGGCGACTCCTCTGGTTGTATAGAAGTCTATGCTTCATGTGTTAAAGCTGCATTCTCTCTCCTGACCACCAGGGGGCGACTCCTCTGGTTGTATAGAAGTCTATGCTTCATGTGTTAAAGCTGCATTCTCTCTCCTGACCACCAGGGGGCGACTCCTCTGGTTGTATAGAAGTCTATGCTTCATGTGTTAAAGCTGCATTCTCTCTCCTGACCACCAGGGGGCGACTCCTCTGGTTGTATAGAAGTCTATGCTTCATTGGAGTGTGCTTTAGGGCGGGGCTACAAGGTGATTGACAGGTTCGGTCTTACCGCTTTCCTGTTGATCCTCTTCTGAGTCCTGAGTTTGTTCTTCATGGTGCTCACATAGATGTAGTTCAGGTCTGGAACACATTAAGAGAACACATGAACACATGAACATGAACACATGAAGTCAACAGTTGTGCGCTGCGTTTCTTGGTAAAATGTGTTACCTGGAGACGTGGGGCCATTTTTCAGTTTGTGCTCTGGAGGATCAACTGAAACAAAGAGAAAAATCATCATCTTCATCATCGTCTTCATCATCGTCGTCTTCCTCTCGTGAACAGAACCGGTTCTCACAGGTTCTCCTGAACCAGCTGTTGAAGTCCTGCAGCGAGGCGACCCGTCTCCGCTTCCTCTTGCCGCCGCCGTCCAGACCGGCCGGCACCGCGTGGCACCGCCCCGCCCGGAAGGGGGCGTCGCCACCCAGAACGCTGTACGGGTCATGTGACGTCCACACGTCATCCTGAGGACATGAACACATGAACACATGTCATTCTGAACACATGAACACACGTCATCCGGAGGACATGAACAGAGCATTGGGACGTACGTGCGGCGGCCCCTGCGTCCTCACATGAACACATGAGGACATGAACACATGAACAGAGCATTGGGACGTACGTGCGGCAGCCCCTGCGTCCTCACATGAACACATGAGGACATGAACACATGAACAGAGCATTGGGACGTACGTGCGGCGGCGTCCTGGGCTCTGGGGCTCGGCGCTCTCGGATCCTCCGGCTTTCACTCGGAGCCTGAAACAGTTTGAAGGCTTCAGTGAACGAGTCCAGACTCAAAGTCTCTGAACTGGAGGATGAAGCGAGACCTGCTGTCGGTCCACGTGCTCCTCCGGGTCCGGGTCCCGCTCCTGGTCCGGCTCCATGTGGTCATCCTCCAGAGGAAGGAAGTGGTCCTCGGCGGCGGCGGCGGCGGCCTCCCCAGCAGGGGGCGCTGTCTGCAGGCCTGCAGGGGGCAGCAGCAGCCTGCAGGCGGCGCTCACGCTCAGCAGGATCACGTCTTCAGCTCCTGGGACGAAGACGTTGATCCTGAAGTCCTTCTGGCTGCTCAGCACGTCGCCCGCCAGGCTGCAAGAACACGGCTTTACTTATAGAAGTATAAGTATTTAAAACACCAAGTATAGAAGTATAAGTATTTAAAACACTAAGTATAGAAGTATAAGTATACAAAACACTAAGTAAAGAAGTATAAGTATACAAAACACTAAGTATAGAAGTATAAGTATTTAAAACAAACAGACCTGATGAGAGGAAGCTTGTGCTTCTCTGTAGTTTCCAGAGGAATCAGAGACTCAGGAGGAAGAGGAGCAACGTTTACCGTCTGGATCAAGCAGAGAGACAGTGAGGAAACAAGAGTCAGTCTGGAACAAACCGATCAGAGTTAGTCTGGAACAAACCGATCAGAGTTAGTCTGGAACAAACCGATCAGAGTCAGTCTGGAACAAACCGATCAGAGTTAGTCTGGAACAAACCGATCAGAGTTAGTCTGGAACAAACTGAACTCACCGTGTTGGAGTCGGCCTTCATCGGGTTCCCGGAGACGTCGATGTCGAGTGGAGTGAACTGAAGGCGACAGACAGTCTGAATGATATCCTAGATTACCCAGAATGCCTTTGCACTCCTGTAGCTCCTCCCCCCAACAGTTCAGGGGAGAAGCAGACTATTGGCCAGTTGCTTTCTGTTTGTAAACGTTTTGACGTTTGAAAGAACAGTGAATACTTTAATATATAAACATCTTCTCCTTTCTCAGGTCAGAAAGGAACAGACAGATGGAACAAACAAGGTTCTCACCCCCATTGCGTCGTCGGCGCCGTGTTCTGCCGCCTCCTCGGCCTCTTGGGGCGAGGCTTGTTTGCTCCGTCTGTCGGGAGCAAACGTCAGAATAAACTACAGCGCCTGAGGGCGTCTGAGGAACGCTCAGGAGGCGGAGCTTACTTCTTGCTCCCGTCGGTGATGTACTGCAGGGTCTGGTACACCAGGCTGTGCAGCAGCTCCACCTGAAACACACCGCTAGCTGTCAAGCGGAGCCGCTCGGCCTCAGAAGCTACCGTTACTCTCAACGACCGACCTTCTTGCTGTAGATGCAGGCCGAGCCCTGGATCAACAGCGCCGCTTCCGCAAAGTTCAGCCGGGTTTTTCCGCCGTCGAACGTGATGCACATGTTGTCCAGCTGCAACACACAGAAGCACACGCACACACGTCCGGTCAGTCCGCCTCCACAAGCGCCATCTTGCTTTCAGCTGCTCACCTCTTCCAAGTAGTCGTTGAGCTCCGACGCCACGTCGATCTCCCAGTTCTTTGTGAGCTCTCTGATTGGCTGCAGCAGGTGAGGGAACCTGCTCTCTGTGAACTCCATCAGGACTGAACCACAACACACCAGTATTACTATTGTTATTTACAGGTAAACATAACAATATCACAACGGGAGAAGGAAAAGTATTTCAGTATTACCAGCAAAAGTACCAGAAATACTCATCAAGCACTGAACACACAAAGTATACACGTACACGGTATATACACACACATGGTACACACACGCACACTGTACACACACACAGTATATACACACGGTACACACACAAACACACAGTATACACACATTCATTGTATACACACAGTGCACACTAACACCAATAGTATTGTATATTTGTAAACATATTACACATACAGTATTTCGGTATACATGTACTAGGGTGAAAGCATGTGATACCATGACATTGAAATACCAATGAAGTACCTCACAATAACGAAGCCTTTGAGACGTTCCGCCAAACTCCATTCAGAAATCACACGTTTTAATGCACGGACAGCGTCTTCAGTTACATGACGTCATGATAACGCTGAGATGGATGGAGGATTGTGGAAAACATTTACATCTAAACGTGTTAAATCCTGCGCCGAATACAACCGAACAGCCGATGCATTAGTTATACATCATAACTAGTAGTCTGGCAGGAGAGTTAACCTACCAGTGACCCGGAGAACACGAATCACACTTTTTATATCTTAGTTCGGCGGAATGTCCTCTTCGTACAAACAAACACACTGCGGCTGAAATATTACGTCAAACTAACCGTTAAATGAACCGAATCATACTAAAACGTATACGTGTTCATATTTAACGTAACGCTGTAAAGCTGCTTTAGGACAAAACACAAAAAAACTCACCGAGGAAATGACAACAGAAGTCCCGCTAACATAAGTCAAAATACCCGCGCAGGTTTCTTCTTCGCTGATCACGTTCTTCTTCGTCGTCTTCTGGTTTAACGGCGGTTGGCATCCATCTTATTGGAGCATTACCGCCACCTGCTGCTCCGGAGTATGGATCCGCCAACACACGCTTCACCCCGAAATATATGGAGGTAGATTTCTGTATTTCTTTTTACCAGAGCTAATGTGTTGTTTGTAAGTAAATTATATCAAAAATCTTTGCTCTCAATTAAAAAAAATTGCTCTCTCTCTCAAAAAAAACAACTCAAAAAAACCTGAGCTCTTAAAAAAAACAACTGCGCTCTCAAAAAAAAAAAAAAAAACTCCACAATGACAAGAAAAGAGGTTTTGAGTAGAATATTCTAAAAAACAAAGCTTTATTTCAATAAAACAGATCAACACTGTCCAATAACAACTATCACCAAAGTGTAACTTTGGGCATGAGGTTCAGAGCAGAATGTTTAATAAACATCGGGTTGTGTTTCAGAGGTTTACAGAATAAAAGAGGAGCCACACCCTCACATGAAAGAGCTTTAGAGCAGAACATATTCACAAAGAGAGACATCACATTTTACATTGTTGACAGATTAGAACCCAGGACCTGTAGCATTCACACTTTTTAACTGTCTCCTTAAAGAGACAGTACAGAGGTCGAGATGTCCTTAAAGAGACAGTACAGAGGTCTAGACGTCCTTAAAGAGACAGTACAGAGGTCTAGACGTCCTTAAAGAGACAGTACAGAGGTCTAGACGTCCTTAAAGAGACAGTACAGGGGTCTGGATGTCCTTAAAGAGACAGTACAGGGGTCTGGATGTCCTTAAAGAGACAGTACAGAGGTCTAGATGTCCTTAAGGAGACAGTACAGAGGTCTAGATGTCCTTAAGGAGACAGTACAGAGGTCTAGACGTCCTTAAAGAGACAGTAGATGTTTGGTCACAGCAGGGCGTCCTCCAGGACAGACGGATGGAGGCCTGAGGCCAGTAGGCTCCTTAGGAGTCTCTGGACCGTGGCGGTCTTCCCTCCGAGTTGTTTCCAGCAAACCAGACCGGCCAGAACCGCTCCGTGAGTACTGAGATGGTGATCGGACCGACACCGGAACAAGTCCTCCGAGGACAGACCCAGATCCATCAAGACCGACTCCCACTCGACGCCGAGCCGGGACGCCAGTCGGGACAAGACCCGGTCCGAGGGAACCTTTTGCAGAACCGAGTCGGGGAGCCGGACGTCTGCAGAGACATTTAATGAACTCATTCAATTTTATTCTAGAACGTGAGATTTTTACCCTCAAGAACTTACTGCCTCTTTAATCCTCAATATTGACGTTGAGGTGGTCTTTTCTGATTGGACAACAAGAACACAAATCATATCTATCAGCTCTGCCTCTGGGTCACAGCCTGGGGGACGGGAGGTGGACCTGCTGGTTCGGGGCCAGTTGGGGGCTGGTCCTACTCCTCCTCTTTCCCTTCCTCCTCCCCTTCTGGTTCTGGTCTCACCTGCTGAGCTGGGTCCTGGTGCTGGTCCAGTCTGGAGCTCCAGCAGCAGTTGGTCTCGGACCCAGCCGTAGTCCTCCAGAGACCGGAGGAAGCAGTGGAAGGCCCGGGGCCCGCGGGTCGGCAGCAGGTCCAGCAGCTTGAGGCACCTCAGGGTGCTGGTGCTCTGGGCCTCGATGGCCTCCACGTGTCCGCCAGACAGGATGTCCTCCTGGTACAGGAACGGAACGATGGCATCGCTGACCAGTAGCTGCCCGGACAGATACAGCCTGTGTGTCCGCAGCAGAGCGACGTGGACCGGGTCCATTCTGAGGCGCTCGTCGCCGGTTCTCCGGCTGGAAATAATACTAATTAATTCATAATCGAATAACTTGAGTATTTTTCACAAAAACGAGTGTGTCGAGTCGGATAACTACTGTGTGCTCAATGTTATTGCGTCCGAGTGAAAACATGCCGCGGAACCAATGTTTTACTAACCACTCGCCAACTTTTAGAATTTGTTCAACCAATTACATTTCAAAAAGTAAATTATTATAGCCCAATCCTTTTTCGACACGTATGGCACATACCGGGAATCCCTCCTTTTTATTTTTGTAGAAAAGCTCTCTTAGCGAACAGCGTAAGCTAATGCTAAAGCTAGGTTTACGTTAGAAACAAAAGTTCCTTTATTATTCAAATATGTTCCGAATCTCCGAGCAGAATCTGAACGATCCGACCGGCGCAGGAGCCGATAGTTAACGACTGAAGACGACTTCTCAGACTGAGACGTTAGTTAATGAAGTCCGTCCAAAGGGAGAGGCCGTCTGATCCACTTTACGGCAGTTAATCATTTCATCAACTTTACGACAGTAATTCATTCAATCAAGTATTGAATGACATGTCATTTTAATTAAAATGTTAGAGAACAACATTTAACTTGACGTATTCAGTACATCCAACAAATAGTCCACTGTGGAACTATAATTAAGATTGTGATACGCTTTATATTGTAAAATGAAGGATAATCATAATTATTATATTGTATAATACCTATAACTGATAACGACACACACACGCACACACAACGACACACACACACGCACAATGACACACGCACACACGACGACACACACACAATGACACACGCACACACGACGACACACACACTCACATATTGAAACCTATTGGATCAAAAACTTTCACTAAATGGTGTAAAAACACAACGCTCTGTGATCAAAGTGACGCAGACAACAAGCCACAACCTTCATGTCGTCTCCGAGCTGCTCAGGTCACTCTGGTGTGTGACGAGTGCGCACAGCAAGATATTGAATATTATTTGCAAAAAATATGAATCATAATTCATATTAATTCTTAAAAATGGCATTTCTCTAAAAAAAATAAAAACAACTGTAGTACAACAAGGGGAGCCCATCGATGCTGAAGGTGAATTTGGTCATTCTCCACTTTACTGGAGCTATTTAATGTATAAAATGACCTGTTCTTTATATATATATATATATATATATATATATATATATATATATATATATATATATATATATATATATATATATATATATATATATATATATTAAGCCCCGAACGTCTGGATTTAAACCCCCAGCAGCAGCAGGACTGACCGCAGGACGACACTATATATCTACATTCTACCCAAAGCTCTTTTCTTCTTATTGTGGAGTATTTAAACAAAACAAAAAAAAGAATAGTCACCAGCCGCCATTGGTAAATAGATAATATGTCTCTTTGAAATTCTTCATATCTCTTGTGAAAACAGAACTCATGTGGTGGAAGAGGTTCAACAAGCAGTGGAATATGAATAACTGCACGTCAATAAATGTCTAAAACGTTGTACTGTGTTTTGTGAGCAGAAGTGTTGTCAGTCTTCTTTCATCAGAACGAGAGGACATGGAGGAATGACTACACACTGCAGACCAGCTTCATGAAAACATGTCAGGGTGTTTGCATTGTTTAACAAAGTGACTGCACATGTTATTGGTTTTGGTCAGATGGAGCGATCTGGTTCACTTGAAAGGGATTTACATTTTATTTAATCTATGATTTAAAAACACGGATGATGAGTCTCAACAAGTTGGACCATGTTGTTCCATGTTGCCTCCTCCAGAGAGGAGCTGACAGCTTGAGAACCACTGAGTGAAGGACTTTATCTCTACTGGGGAGGAGGATGATGCAGAGGTGGAGGAGAATGAAGAGGAGGAGGTGGAGGAGGAGGACCCGGCAGCAGGGCGGGGCTTCTCCGCAGCAGCAGCCGCGCAGCAGCAGCCTCATCCCCGCTGCCAGACACCGACCTCCTGCTCGTCTCCAGGCCGCGGCGCGACCGCCGGAGCTCGGCCCCGTTTCCCCCGCGGCTGCGGTCCCTGAACGTAGACAAACCGAGGAAGAGGAAGGACGGGGAGGAAGAGGAGGACGGCGATGAAGAGGATGGCGGTGATGAAGATGCGCCGCTAAGGAGCAGCGGAGCATCGCGCTCCGATGCAGCAGAGGAGGAGGCGCCATTGTTTGGATGCGCAGCAGACTGAGAGGAAGAGCCGGGATTAGAGCGCCGCGGCCCCGCAGCACCATGCCGCCCGCCCCGCTGCTGCTCGCGCTCTGCACGCTCTGCTGCACCCGGGTAAGGACGCCGCTCCTCGGCCACAGATAGCGGGCTGAGAGGGGCCTGGGGCCGCGGCCCGAGCGGCTTTGTGTTGGGGGGCAGGAGGGGGAGGGGGGGGGGGATCCGGGCTACGCAGACTCACCACAAGGACCCACACCAAGGACCTACAACAAGGACCCACACCAAGGACCCACAACAAGGACCCACAACAAGGACCCACAACAAGGACTCACCACAAGGACTCACCACAAGGACCCACAATAAGGACCCACAACAAGGACCCACACCAAGGACCTACAACAAGGACCCACACCAAGGACCAACAACAAGGACCCACACCAAGGACCCACACCAAGGACCCACAACAAGGACCCACACCAAGGACCCACAACAAGGACTCACCACAAGGACCCACAATAAGGACCCACAACAAGGACCCACAACAAGGACTCACAACAAGGACCCACAATAAGGACCCACAACAAGGACCCACAACACACCAGACCCCATTAAAAAAACATGCGATTTAATGGCCGATGTGTTATCGGTCCTTGGTGTGGGTCCTTGGTGTGGGTCCTTGTTGTAGGTCCTTGTTGTGGGTCCTTGGTGTGGGTCCTTGTTGTAGGTCCTTGTTGTAGGTCCTTGTTGTGGGTCCTTGTTGTGGGTCCTTGTTGTGGGTCCTTGGTGTAGGTCCTTGGTGTGGGTCCTTGTTGTAGGTCCTTGGTGTGGGTCCTTGTTGTGGGTCCTTGGTGTGGGTCCTTGTTGTAGGTCCTTGTTGTAGGTCCTTGGTGTGGGTCCTTGTTGTAGGTCCTTGGTGTGGGTCCTTGTTGTAGGTCCTTGGTGTGGGTCCTTGGTGTGGGTCCTTGTTGTGGGTCCTTGGTGTAGGTCCTTGGTGTGGGTCCTTGTTGTAGGTCCTTGGTGTGGGTCCTTGTTGTGGGTCCTTGGTGTAGGTCCTTGGTGTGGGTCCTTGTTGTAGGTCCTTGGTGTGGGTCCTTGTTGTGGGTCCTTGGTGTGGGTCCTTGTTGTAGGTCCTTGTTGTAGGTCCTTGGTGTGGGTCCTTGTTGTAGGTCCTTGGTGTGGGTCCTTGTTGTGGGTCCTTGGTGTGGGTCCTTGTTGTAGGTCCTTGGTGTGGGTCCTTGGTGTGGGTCCTTGTTGTGGGTCCTTGGTGTGGGTCCTTGTTGTAGGTCCTTGGTGTGGGTCCTTGTTGTGGGTCCTTGGTGTGGGTCCTTGTTGTAGGTCCTTGGTGTGGGTCCTTGGTGTGGGTCCTTGTTGTGGGTCCTTGGTGTGGGTCCTTGTTGTAGGTCCTTGTTGTGGGTCCTTGGTGTGGGTCCTTGTTGTAGGTCCTTGTTGTAGGTCCTTGGTGTGGGTCCTTGGTGTGGGTCCTTGGTGTGGGTCCTTGTTGTAGGTCCTTGTTGTAGGTCCTTGTTGTGGGTCCTTGGTGTGGGTCCTTGTTGTAGGTCCTTGTTGTAGGTCCTTGGTGTGGGTCCTTGGTGTAGGTCCTTGTTGTGAGGCGCAGGAGGAAAGTGGGTCAGACGGCTGCAGCTGACGTAGACCACCACACACAACACACAGTACACACAACACACAGTATACATAACACACACAGTACACACACAGAAACATGGTGTGTGTACTGTGTGTACTGTGTGTGTGTGTGTGTGTGTATATATATATATATATATATATATATATATATATATATATATATATATATATATATATATA
>NW_027175932.1:273295-275795 GCF_023055335.1 Clinocottus analis
CCGCCGTGGTGTCCTGGGCTCCGTCCTCAGAGACCCACAACGGCAGCCTGGTGTCGGTGGTGTCCACCACCTGCCTCCGCCCGAGCCCCAGCCAGAGGATGGAGAGCACGTTCTGCAGCGAGGTACCGGATCCATGCCCACCGGATTCATACCCACCAGATCCATACCCACCAGATCCATACCCACCAGATCCATACCCACCACTCCATCCAAACATTTATTCCTTTACTTTTAGTGGGTTTTGCGCCCCCCTGTGGACAAACGCTGTCCTGTTCCTAGTTCTGGTTCTGGGACCCGGTTTCCTGGTGACGATCACAGAACCAGAACCAGACTTTCAGAACTTAATGGGAGGAATTAATGGCGCAATTCATATTTCACCGTTAAACACTCAAAATTTGTACTTTTAATGACGGAAAGCATAAAAATAAAGTCTTAAAGTTTTATTTTAAAACAATGTGATAAAATAAGAAAATATATAAAAACACAGCATTGTAGTCATAGTTATAATCATCCAAGAAGTTTAAGTTTAATTGTTACTCACAACTTTACTCAATAATACTCTTTTCATGAGTTTTATGAGAAACTATATTTCATAAAATTGTATTTTTTTTTAAACAGTTTTAAATCAGGACTTCATTTCTGAAAAAACGTTATCTCTTAAATTTACAACTTTTCTGAACAAATTACAACTTAATGCTCTAAATGTTTCTCTTCATTATTTGTGTTGAGGCGTATTTGTGTTGAGGCGTATTTGTGTTGAGGCGTATTTGTGTTGAGGCGTATTTGTGTTGAGGCGTATTTGTGTGCACAGTGAGTTGTGTTCAGGCGGCGGTTGTCATCGTTGTGTGTCTGCAGGAGAGCTCCACTAGTGACATCATCAGTGACCTGACCCCCGGCGCTCAGTACCGCGTGGTGGTCCGGCACACCAACGGGCCGCTGACGAGTCCGCCGTCAGAACCCGTCATCATCGACATCGGTGAGTTCCGAACATCTGGATGTTTTTACTGCAGCTGAAGTAATGAAATACAAATACATCAAATACAAGGAATCGCCACCTTAACGTGGTGGAGGAGTTTGAGTGGCTCAGTGAACCTGGGAGCTATGTTGTCCGGGGCGTCAGCCCCTGGTAGGGTCTCCCAAGGCAAACAGGTTTCGGGGAGAGCCCAGACTAAGAGCGGTTCAAAAAACCCTTATGGAAAGCAGCACTAACAGCTTAGTCACCTCGCCCGGACAAGGGAAACCGGGGCACCCTCCTGGAGCCAGACCTGGGAGGCGAGCTCGTCGGCGAGCGTCTGGTGGCCGGGCTTTCGCCCATGGGGCCCGGTCGGGCTTAGCCCGAAAAAACAACATGGTGCCGCAGCCACTCCGTGGACCCACCACCCGCGGAGAGGATCATCGGGGTCGGGTGCAATGCAGACCGGGCGGCAGACCAGGCAGAAGACCTGGGCGAGCCGATCGCCGGCAGCATGGACTAGCTCTAGGGACGTGGAACGTCACCTCGCTAGCGGGGAAAGAGCCGGAGCTGGTGCAGGAGGTGGAACGGTACCAGCTAGATATAGTTGGGGTCACCTCCACGCACAGCAAGGGCTCTGGAACCAAGCTCCTGGAGAAGGGTTGGACTTTGTCCTTTTCTGGAGTTGCCCAGGGTGAGAGGCGCCGGGCGGGTGTGGGGATACTCACGAGTCCCCGGCTGAGCGCCGCTATGTTGGAGTTTTTTCCGGTGAACGAGAGGGTCGCCTCCCTGCGCCTTCGGGTTGCGGGGAGTAAGGCTCTGACTGTTGTTTGTGCTTATGCACCGAACAGCAGCTCGGAGTATCCGGCCTTCTTGGAGTCGGTTGGAGGGGTCCTGGAGAGGGCGCCTCCTGCCGACTCTATTGTTCTCCTGGGAGACTTCAACGGTCACGTGGGTAATGACAGTGAAACTTGGCGGGGGGTGATTGGGAGGAACGGCTTGCCCGATCAGAACCCGAACGGTGTTCTGTTGTTGGACTTCTGTGCTAGCCACGGTTTGGCCATCACAAACACCATGTTTGAGCATAAGGTGGTTCATAAGTGTACTTGGTACCAGAACACCTTAGGCCAAAGATCAATGATCGACTTTGTAATCGTATCATCTGACCTGCGGCCGTATGTCTTGGACACTCGGGTAAAGAGAGGAGCAGAGCTGTCAACTGATCACCACCTGGTGGTGAGTTGGATCAGATGGCGAGGGAGGCGGCTGGAAAGACCTGGCAAGCCCAAACGTGTTGTGAGGGTGAACTGGGAACGTCTAGCTGAGGATCCTGTCCGGAAGGTCTTCAACTCCCACCTCCGGAAGAACTTTTCACGCATCCTGAGGGAGGTTGGGGACATGGAATCCGAGTGGACCTTGTTCAAAGCCTCTATTGTGGAAGCTGCTGTCAAGAGTTGTGGTCGGAAGGTCGTCGGTGCCTGTCGCGGCGGTAACCCGAGAACCCGGTGGTGGACACCGGGGGTGAGGGAAGCCGTCAAGTTGAAGAAG
>NW_027175932.1:285795-288295 GCF_023055335.1 Clinocottus analis
TAATGTTGTTTCATAATGTTTGATATTGTTTCATAATGTTTCATAATGTTGTTTCATATTGTTGTTTCATAATGTTTCATAATGTTTGATATTGTTTCATATTGTTGTTTCATAATGTTTCATATTGTTTCATAATGTTGTTTCATAATGTTTGATGTTGTTTCATAATGTTTCATATTGTTTCATAATGTTGTTTCATAATGTTTGATATTGTTTGATATTGTTGTTTCATAATGTTGTTTCATAATGTTTGATATTGTTTCATAATGTTTCATAATGTTGTTTCATATTGTTGTTTCATAATGTTTCATAATGTTTGATATTGTTTCATATTGTTGTTTCATAATGTTTCATATTGTTTCATAATGTTGTTTCATAATGTTTGATATTGTTTCATAATGTTTCATAATGTTGTTTCATATTGTTTCATAATGTTGTTTCATAATGTTTGATATTGTTTCATATTGTTGTTTCATAATGTTGTTTCATAATGTTTGATATTGTTTCATAATGTTTGATATTGTTTCATATTGTTGTTTCATAATGTTTCATATTGTTTCATAATGTTGTTTCATAATGTTTGATGTTGTTTCATAATGTTTCATATTGTTTCATAATGTTGTTTCATAATGTTTGATATTGTTTCATATTGTTGTTTCATATTGTTGTTTCATAATGTTTGATATTGTTTCATAATGTTTGATATTGTTTCATATTGTTGTTTCATAATGTTTCATATTATTGTTTCATAATGTTGTTTCATAATGTTGTTTCATAATGTTTCATATTGTTTCATAATGTTTCATATTGTTTCATATTGTTGTTTCATAATGTTGTTCCATAATGTTTCATATTGTCTCATAATGTCTCTGCAGCTAAAGAGATGAACCCGGGCGTGGCAGCCATCTCGGCTCTGTCCGTCCTCAGCATTCTGCTCACCTGCCTGCTGGTCCTGTTTCTGTTGATCCTCCGGAAGAAGCACCTGCAGATGACCAGGTGGTACCTTTACTACCTGTACCACCATCACCACCTTTACCACCTTTACCCACCTTTACTACCTGTACCACCATCACCACCTTTACCACCTTTACCCACCTTTACTACCTGTACCACCATCACCACCTTTACCCACCTTTACCCACCTTTACTACCTGTACCACCATCACCACCTTTACCACCTTTACCCACCTTTACTACCTGTACCACCATCACCACCTTTACCACCTTTACCCACCTTTACTACCTGTACCACCATCACCACCTTTACCCACCTTTACCCACCTTTACTACCTGTACCACCATCACCACCTTTACCACCTTTACCCACCTTTACCCACCTTTACTACCTGTACCACCATCACCACCTTTACCACCTTTACCCACCTTTACTACCTGTACCACCTTTACCACCTTTACCCACCTTTACCCACCTTTACTACCTGTACCACCATCACCACCTTTACCCACCTTTACTACCTGTACCACCATCACCACCTTTACCACCTTTACCCACCTTTACCCACCTTTACTACCTGTACCACCATCACCACCTTTACCACCTTTACCCACCTTTACTACCTGTACCACCATCACCACCTTTACCACCTTTACCCACCTTTACTACCTGTACCACCTTTACCACCTTTACCCACCTTTACCCACCTTTACTACCTGTACCACCATCACCACCTTTACCCACCTTTACCCACCTTTACCCACCTTTACCCACCTTTACTACCTGTACCACCATCACCACCTTTACCACCTTTACTCACCTTTACTACCTGTACCACCATCACCACCTTTACCACCTTTACCCACCTTTACTACCTGTACCACCTTTACCACCTTTACCACCTTTACCCACCTTTACTCACCTTTACTACCTGTACCACCATCACCACCTTTACCACCTTTACCCACCTTTACTACCTGTACCACCATCACCACCTTTACCACCTTTACCCACCTTTACTACCTGTACCACCATCACCACCTTTACCCACCTTTACCCACCTTTACTACCTGTACCACCATCACCACCTTTACCACCTTTACCCACCTTTACTACCTGTACCACCTTTACCACCTTTACCACCTTTACCCACCTTTACCCACCTTTACTCACCTTTACTACCTGTACCACCATCACCACCTTTACCACCTTTACCCACCTTTACTCACCTTTACTACCTGTACCACCTTTATCACCTTTACCACCATCACCACCTTTACCCACCTTTACCACCTTTACCACCTTTACCCACCTTTACTCACCTTTACTACCTGTACCACCTTTATCACCTTTACCACCATCACCACCTTTACCCACCTTTACCACCTACGCCTCCATCACAATCATGATCATCCGAATATGTCTTAAGGGGACTCAGAATGTGTCTTAAGGGGACTCAGAATGTGTTTTAAGGGGACTCAGAATGTGTTTTAAGGGGACTCAGAATGTGTTTTAAGGGGACTCAGAATGTGTCTTAAGGGGACT
>NW_027175932.1:293295-298295 GCF_023055335.1 Clinocottus analis
AGAGCCGCAGCTTAACTCAGGTTTAGATCTGTATCTTAACTCAGGTTTAGAGCCGCAGCTTAACTCAGGTTTAGAGTTGTATCTTAACTCAGGTTTAGAGCCGCAGCTTAACTCAGGTTTAGATCTGTATCTTAACTCAGGTTTAGAGCCGCAGCTTAACTCAGGTTTAGAGCTGTATCTTAACTCAGGTTTAGAGCCGCAGCTTAACTCAGGTTTAGAGCCGCAGCTTAACTCAGGTTTAGAGCTGTAGCTTAACTCAGGTTTAGAGTTGTATCTTAACTCAGGTTTAGAGCCGCAGCTTAACTCAGGTTTAGAGCCGCAGCTTAACTCAGGTTTAGAGCTGTATCTTAACTCAGGTTTAGAGCCGCAGCTTAACTCAGGTTTAGAGCCGCAGCTTAACTCAGGTTTAGAGTTGTATCTTAACTCAGGTTTAGAGCCGCAGCTTAACTCAGGTTTAGATCTGTATCTTAACTCAGGTTTAGAGCCGCAGCTTAACTCAGGTTTAGAGTTGTATCTTAACTCAGGTTTAGAGCCGCAGCTTAACTCAGGTTTAGATCTGTATCTTAACTCAGGTTTAGAGCCGCAGCTTAACTCAGGTTTAGAGCCGCAGCTTAACTCAGGCTTAGATCTGTATCTTAACTCAGGTTTAGAGCCGCAGCTTAACTCAGGTTTAGATCTGTATCTTAACTCAGGTTTAGAGCCGCAGCTTAACTCAGGTTTAGAGTTGTATCTTAACTCAGGTTTAGAGCCGCAGCTTAACTCAGGTTTAGAGTTGTATCTTAACTCAGGTTTAGAGCCGCAGCTTCACTCAGGTTTAGAGCCGCAGCTTAACTCAGGTTTAGATCTGGTTTAAAGCTGGTTTGATTCAGGATTCGAGGTACCTGATTGGGCTTCACACCTGATGTGTTTTCAGGAGCTGAAGAGTGTCGGTCTGGATCTTTCCCATGATGCAGCTGACCTGCCCGTCAACAGGCCCAAGAACAGATACACCAACATCCTGCCGTGTGAGTCGCTGACCGCAATGCATTCTGGGGGAAAGCGGACGAACTCCCAAAGCTGAAGAACTCCTTGAATATTAAGAGAAACATGATTAATGACAAATGTTGAGTTAAGAACCAACAGATCAGATTATTGATGAAAGTCACGCGACTTTAAAACGAGTCAGAACACAAAGAAAATGTTTGTGTCACATTTCAATATTTAACTCTTTAAATATTTAATTCTTTACATTTATTTTCCCTCTAGACGACTTCAGCCGAGTGAATTTAATCTCCTTGCACAACGATGAAGGTTCAGACTACATCAACGCCAACTACATCCCCGTGAGACACTTTATTATTACATATATACATATACATATACATATATATATATACATATACATATATATATATATAGTAGCGTGATCGATCTCTCAACAATATACATATATATATATATATATATATATATATATATATATATATATATATATATATATACATATATATATATATATGTATGTATATATGTATATATACATACATATATATATATATATATATATATGTATATATACATATATATATACATATATATACATACATGTATACATATATATATATATATATATATACATACATACATATATATACATACATGTATACATATATATATATATATATATATATATACATACATACATATATATACATACATGTATACATATATATATATATATATACATACATACATATATATACATACATGTATACATATATATATATATATATACATACATACATATATATACATACATGTATACATTCTAAATACATATAAATATATGTGTACTGAATAACACAATTTCTCTGACTTCACTTCCGTTGTATTAATACATCTTGTGTATTTGTTTATGACAGTAAACGTGTGTTTTGTACCTTCAGGGCTACAGAAACACAAACGAGTACATCGCCACTCAGGGTCCGCTGCCAGAGACACGCAACGACTTCTGGAAGATGGTTCTGCAGCAGAAATGTGTGATCGTGGTCATGTTGACTCAGTGCAACGAGCGCAGGAGGGTGAGCGTCACCGCGACCACCTCCGTGTACATATACATCAATACATATGCATACATACGAGTAAACGTACATACTTTGTGTTCCAGGTGAAGTGCGACCACTACTGGCCGTTCACCGACGAGCCCGTGATGTACGGAGAGATCAGTGTGGAGATGCTGTCGGAGTCGGAGTCTCCGGAGTGGACCATCAGGAAGTTCAGGCTGGGATACGTGAGCTTCTCACCCTCTCACCCTGTCAACCCTCTCACCCTCTCACCCTGTCAACCCTGTCAACCCTCTCACCCTCTCACCCTCTCACCCTGTCAACCCTCTCACCCTCTCACCCTGTCAACCCTCTCACCCTCTCACCCTCTCACCCTGTCAACCCTGTCAACCCTCTCACCCTCTCACCCTGTCAACCCTCTCACCCTCTCACCCTGTCAACCCTGTCAACCCTCTCACCCTCTCACCCTGTCAACCCTGTCAACCCTCTCACCCTCTCACCCTGTCAACCCTCTCACCCTCTTACCCTCTCACCCTGTCAACCCTCTCACCCTCTCACCCTCTCACCCTGTCAACCCTGTCAACCCTCTCACCCTCTCACCCTGTCAACCCTCTCACCCTCTCAACCCTCTCACCCTCTCACCCTGTCAACCCTGTCAACCCTCTCACCCTCTCACCCTGTCAACCCTCTCACCCTCTCACCCTGTCAACCCTGTCAACCCTCTCACCCTGTCAACCCTCTCACCCTCTCACCCTGTCAACCCTCTCACCCTCTTACCCTCTCACCCTGTCAACCCTCTCACCCTCTCAACCCTGTCAACCCTGTCAACCCTGTCAACCCTCTCACCCTCTTACCCTCTCACCCTGTCAACCCTCTCACCCTCTCACCCTGTCAACCCTGTCAACCCTCTCACCCTCTTACCCTCTCACCCTGTCAACCCTGTCAACCCTCTCACCCTCTTACCCTGTCAACCCTGTCAACCCTCTCACCCTCTCACCCTGTCAACCCTCTCACCCTCTCACCCTGTCAACCCTCTCACCCTCTCACCCTGTCAACCCTCTCACCCTCTCACCCTGTCAACCCTGTCAACCCTCTCACCCTCTTACCCTCTCACCCTGTCAACCCTCTCACCCTCTCACCCTCTCACCCTGTCAACCCTGTCAACCCTCTCACCCTCTCACCCTGTCAACCCTCTCACCCTCTCACCCTGTCAACCCTGTCAACCCTCTCACCCTCTTACCCTCTCACCCTGTCAACCCTCTCACCCTCTCACCCTCTCACCCTGTCAACCCTGTCAACCCTCTCACCCTGTCACCCTGTCAACCCTCTCACCCTCTCACCCTCTCACCCTGTCAACCCTCTTACCCTCTCACCCTGTCAACCCTCTCACCCTCTCACCCTGTCAACCCTGTCAACCCTCTCACCCTCTCACCCTGTCAACCCTCTCACCCTCTCACCCTGTCAACCCTCTCACCCTCTCACCCTCTTACCCTCTCACGGGTCTTTGTCTCCCCCTGCAGGCCGACGAGTCTCAGGACGTCCTCCACCTGAACTACACCTCGTGGCCCGACCATGGCGTGCCCACCGTCAACGCCATCGAGAGCATCCTGCAGTTCGTCCACATCGTCCGTCAGCAGGCCAACCGGACCCGAGCCCCCGTCATCGTCCACTGCAGGTCAGGGGGCAGGACTCTGGCGGGGAGGGAGGAGGGGGCAGGACTCCCTGGTTCAAGCTAACCCGGTTCAAGCTAACCCGGTTCAAGCTAACCCGGTTCAAGCTAACCAGGTTCAAGCTAACCCGGTTCAAACTAACCAGGTTCAAGCTAACCCAGTTCAAGCTAACCAGGTTCAAGCTAACCCGGTTCAAGCTAACCCGGTTCAAGCTAACCCGGTTCAAGCTAACCCAGTTCAAGCTAACCAGGTTCAAGCTAACCAGGTTCAAGCTAACCCGGTTCAAACTAACCAGGTTCAAGCTAACCCGGTTCAAGCTAACCCAGTTCAAGCTAACACAGTTCAAGCTAACCCGGTTCAAGCTAACCCGCTCTCCGTCTGCAGCGCTGGAGTCGGCCGCACCGGGACCTTCATCGCTCTGGACCGCCTCATGCAGCAGCTCAGGGAGCACGAGTACGCAGACATCCTGGGGATGGTGTCCGACATGCGCTCCCACCGCCTGTCCATGGTCCAGACGGAGGTGAGCCCCTCCCACCTGTGTCACCTGTGCCGCTCTGTGATTGGAGGGCCGGTCTCACCTGTGTTCTGTCTGCAGGAGCAGTACGTGTTCATCCACCAGTGCGTCCTGTTGATGTGGCAGAAGAAGAAGCAGCAGTCCGTCACCTCCGACGTCATCTACGAGAACGCCAGCAAGACATAAAGATGGAGGCTCCTCCAGACGTGAGTCACACGTATGTGCACATATACACACACATATAGCTCTATATCTATGTCTATATATGTGCACACTTGTATGTGTGTGTTTTGCCTAAAGGCCCTGCTCCTCGTCTTGCAGGCTTCCTGTGCTTCAGGCCTTCGTCCTCTGCAGAAGAAGATCTGCTTCATCATCAGTATCAAAAACACAAAGCAGACCATCAACTCAAAATCAAGGCTCGTGGTGTTTTAGGGATGGAGCTTTGCCTTAAAGGAGCCACGACCGACACGTTGGACCCCCCCGCCCTCCTGAGGGCCGGAGGGGTCGGAGGTCACGAGCTCTGTCCTGTGATTGGATGTCTACGCCGCGCCGGCCTCGTGGAGGAGACCGAGTCAGCCGTTCTTCATTTTTATTTCATTTTTTTAATCTCAGGAGTCAAAAAAAGAAAAGCAGCAGCAGCACCTCCTCCTCCGCTCCTCCACTCGTCCCAGTGTTCACCTTCTGGTGGGCGTAGAACCAACAACCCTCCGGCGGGAAGAACCCAGCAAGCATTCCACGGAGTAAAAGTTCTGGAAAAAAGAGCACAAAGTTTTA
>NW_027175932.1:305795-310795 GCF_023055335.1 Clinocottus analis
GAAGCTTTGAACCTCTGAAGCTTTGAACCTCTGAAGCTTTGACGCGTCCGACAGAAGGAAGCGGCCGCCTGCGAACACGATACCTGAATTAATGAATGAATGAAGGCTCAGAAGATCAAAGGACGTCAGAAGAAAACCTGCAGCAGGAAACAGACACCAAACACCAGACCGTGCAGCCGGAGACAGAAGACTTAAAGACTTGAAGACTTGAAGACAGAAGACTTAGAGACAGAAGACTTAGAGACAGAAGACTTGAAGACAGAAGACTTAAAGACAGAAGACTTAGAGACAGAAGACTTAAAGACAGAAGACTTAAAGACAGAAGACTTAAAGACAGAAGACTTAGAGACAGAAGACTTGAAGACAGAAGACTTAAAGACAGAAGACTTAAAGACAGAAGACTTAAAGACAGAAGACTTAGAGACAGAAGACTTAGAGACAGAAGACTTAGAGACAGTGACGTCACCTGTGACATCACCAGTGACATGTGACATCACCTGTGACCTGTGACGTCACCTGTCACCTGTCCGGGGACACTCACCTCCAGCGCCGCCTTCTGCACGGTCACCTGGCTGAAGACTCGAGCTCCGTCGTCGGGACAAACGGTCTTCAGCTCGTCTTTGTTGAGAGAGAAGAGCTGAGCGCCAGTCAGGACGCCCAGGCTGGTGATGGTGCTGCAGGACACAGGGCAGGGGTCACACACACCTGGACACACACCCTGATAAACCTGGACACACACCCTGATAAACCTGGACACACACCCTGATAAACCTGGACACACACCCTGATAAACCTGGACACACACCCTGATAAACCTGGACACACACACCTGGACACACACCCTGATAAACCTGGACACACACCCTGATAAACCTGGACACACACCCTGATAAACCTGGACACACACCCTGATAAACCTGGACACACACACCTGGACACACACACCTGGACACACACACCTGGACACACACACCTGGACACACCCCCCCCCCTCAGACTCACACTGGGCTGAAGCCCTTGGCCTCCAGCCAGGCTCTGACGTCCTCAGGTGAGGAGTCGTAGGTGATGCTGTTGGCCGGCGCGCCGCGAGCCGACACCTGAAGCTTCTTCTGAGCGCTGCGGCCCAACGTGAGGCGATGCAGCAGCTCGTCCTGCACCTCCTCCATGTTGGACTTCCTGCCTGCAGCACGGAGAGCGAGAGATAGATCCATCCATCCATCCATCCATCCATCCATCCATCCATCCATGGATCGATCTATGGATAGATAGATGATCCATCCATCCATCCATCCATCCAGGACTCACGGGTGACGGGTGGAGGCCTCTGCTGGTTGTGGTCCCTCATGGCGACGCCGCCGTGATCGCTGGACGCGGCGCTGTTCTGGCGGCCGACGGCCGGAGGAGGCAGCGGCGGCGTGGGGAGCCGAGCGGGGGCCGGGGGGGGCGGCGTGGGGGCCGGAGGGGGCGGAGTCGCGAGCGGCTTACCGGTCTGCTTCTGAAACGCGATGACAGGTGGAGCTTTTATTCTGAAAACAGAGTTTTTAATTCTAAAAAAAAAAAGAAGCTTTTATTCTGTAAAAAAAAAACCTGCAAGCGTTTGGAGGAGACAGGATTGAGAGCAACAGGAAGTGCGTTTACCTCGTTCAGCTCTCCCAGGAGCTGCTGCAGACGGGAAACATGAAACATGACAACGTTAAAGCTTTCTTTCAAATCTACGGAGATGATTAGTATTATTATCATTATTATTCAAACTCTAAGAAATAAATAAATGAACAGTCTGACATCCAAAACAATCAACCTGTTAGCTTAGCTTAGCACAAACACTGGAAGCGGAGGGAAACTGTTAACATCCAAAGTTTTGTGTTGTTTATTGAACAGAAGCTAAGTTTTAACCTCGTGGTCTTAGCGTTGCAGCTATTTGTTGACAAACAAATGAAACTATTTATCAAAATGTGAGACTGTTCCTTTAAAAAAACAAAGCACAGCAAAACACACGCAGGTTCCTGAAAGCTACAGGAAGTAGACGAACACACGGTTACCTTGAACAACTCAAACTCCTTCTTTGGCATCAAAAGCTTCAACAGGTCAAAACGAGACACAACGGAGACGAAGATGAAAGCGATGAAGAGGACGGAGGAGGAGGTGATGAAGGTGAGCAGGTGCACTCACCTGGATGGTGTGGCTGTAGACGGGCTCTGGCCCCGCCTCCACGGCGCCCAGCTGCAGGATGTTGTTGGGCACGTAGCCGGACGCGCCCGCGGCGTTACCCACCTTCCACCACTGCTTCCTGTCGTCCAGCACCTGCAACACACGGCACGCGTGTGTGTGTGTGTGTGTGTGTGTGTGTGTGTGTGTGTGTGTGTGTGTGTGTGTGTGTGTGTGTGTGTGTGTGTGTGTGTGTGTGTGTGTGTGTGTCTGACCTCCACGACCTCGTCCTTGCTGACAGAAAGCTCCGTGTTGTTTCTCGCCACAAAGTCATATTTAGATTTGGCAAAAAGTTTTGGTTGAAATCTGCCGTCAGCGTCACAAGCCCTGAAATACATCACGTGAATATTATTGATCTGGTCACGTGAATATTATTGATCTGGTCACGTGAATATTATTGATCTGGTCACGTGAATATTATTGATCTGGTCACGTGAATATTATTGATCTGGTCACGTGAATATTATTGATCTGGTCATGTGACCTCACCGGTCCACGCGGCGGCTGACGGCCTGTTGGAAAGCCTCCAGGGTGGAGTCCTGATCCAGAACCTGCAGCCTGGAGGAGCTGCAGGACGCGTACCCGCCTGAGGGGGGCGACTGCTGCAGCGCCGCCTGCTGGAGACAGGAAGTATTAACACACACACACAAACACACACACATATATGTTAAGTATTGATATGATGCATAGGTGGACCTCCAGGTGGACCCTCAGCTGGTCTTGCTGGCTCTCGGCGTCGGGGGAACACACATCCTGGCCTCGGGGCCGGCGCTCCAGGAGCCGCGGCGGCTGCCAGCCGTCCTGGAAGCTCAGCACGCAGGGGGGGAAGTAGTGCTGCCGGGGCCACTCCAGCCTGCACAGGGGGAGGAGTCACCTGATGGTTCACAGCCTCAGAACCAATCAGTGCACACTCACCTGCACTTGGTCCAGCCGTCTCCCAGGGCGACCCACAGGTGTCTCTCCTCCGCCGTCCCAGAGCTGTGCAGGAAGTCAATCGCCTCTCGGCTCAGAAGAGGAACCACCACGCTGCGAGCCAGATCCACACTGCCTGAGGCCTGCACCACCTGGGGACAGGTAGAGGACAGGTAGGGGACAGGTAGGGGACAGGTAGGGGACAGGTAGAGGACAGGTAGGGGACAGGTAGGGGACAGGTAGGGGACAGGTAGGGGACAGGTAGAGGACAGGTAGAGGACAGGTAGGGGACAGGTAGGGGACAGGTAGAGGACAGGTAGGGGACAGGTAGGGGACAGGTAGAGGACAGGTAGAGGACAGGTAGGGGACAGGTAGGGGACAGGTAGGGGACAGGTAGGGGACTGGTAGAGGACAGGTAGGGGACAGGTAGGGGACAGGTAGAGGGACAGGTAGGGGACTGGTAGGGGACAGGTAGAGGACAGGTAGAGGACAGGTAGGGGACAGGTAGGGGACAGGTAGGGGACAGGTAGAGGACAGGTAGGGGACAGGTAGAGGACAGGTAGGGGACAGGTAGGGGACTGGTAGGGGACAGGTAGAGGACAGGTAGGGGACAGGTAGGGGACAGGTAGAGGACCAGGTAGGGGACCAGGTAGAGGGACCAGGTAGAGGGACAGGTAGAGGGACCAGGTAGGGGACAGGTAGGGGACAGGTAGAGGGACAGGTAGGGGACCAGGTAGGGGACAGGTAGGGGACAGGTAGGGGACAGGTGAGGGACCAGGTAGAGGACCAGGTAGGGGACAGGTAGGGGACAGGTAGGGGACAGGTAGAGGACAGGTAGGGGACAGGTAGGGGACAGGTAGAGGACAGGTAGGGGACAGGTAGGGGACAGGTAGAGGGACAGGTAGGGGACAGGTAGGGGACAGGTAGGGGACAGGTAGAGGACAGGTAGGGGACAGGTAGGGGACAGGTAGGGGACCAGGTAGGGGACAGGTAGGGGACAGGTAGGGGACAGGTAGAGGACAGGTAGAGGACAGGTAGAGGACAGGTAGGGGGCAAAGGGGGTAAAGTGCTGACTCACCATCCTGAGAGGAGAGAACAGGAAGTGAAGCAGATCCACAGCACTCGGGTTCTGGATCTGATCCGCCAGCTTCCCCTGCAGGACAAAACATATCCTATTAATACAATTATTATTTAATAAAACACCTTTTCATGTCCACAATCACACGATGAAGGGTAGGAAGGTGATGAAGGGTAGGAAGGTGATGAAGAGGAGGAAGGTGATGAAGAGGAGGAAGGTGATGAAGAGGAGCCTACCAGCTGGTTGAAGGCGTGTTTGAACTTCTGCAGACAGTCGACGAACTCGTTCTCTCCGGGAGGTTTGGAGCGCAGCGTGAGGACGCCCTCTGGTGGACGGGAGGAAACTTCTTTATTTCATTTACTTCCATATTTACATACATATACAAATACATATATACACACATAGTTACATACATATGTACATACACATTAAAGCTGCTCTCACCTCCCGGACCTTTCTTCTTGCCCTTCTTGCCCTTCTTCCTCTTGGACAGCTGGCTGCAGGCCTCGGCTGCTTTCTGCAGCCGGGTGACGAACAGCTCGATGTCGTCCAGGATGTGGTTCAGGATTTGCTGCCAGAAGCAAAGTCATTGAGGTGACATTTACTCTTTAATGATTAACCGTGAAGCAACAGACCAGAGGTCACGCCGCTCTGCAGCCGCTCTGCAGCCGCTCTGCAGCCGCTCTGCAGCCGCTCTGCAGCCGCTCTGCAGCCGCTGCTCCAGAATCAGATTCAAACAACCTCACCACGTCTCGGTCCACTCGGGCTGCAGTCATCTCCACCGGCCCCTCCTCTTCCTCCTCCT
>NW_027175932.1:318295-358295 GCF_023055335.1 Clinocottus analis
CAGCTGGAGGACGTTTCCCATGCAGCCGGTCCCACAGAGACGCGACCCGGACCAGCTGTGGACTTTAATCCTCTCGGCATCGTAAACTGGGACAAAGCAGCAAAAACGGCTCAGATTACACAACAAGATCAAAGGTCCGTCAGTGTTCAGCATCTCAGAGCCGTGACCTCTGACCTGCACAGGAAACCGCTCACAGCCGACAACGGGACGCAACGAGCTAGCAGAGCTAACAAGCTAACAACTCAAGAGGGGAAAAAACGTCTAGAAAGACAAGGAGGTTGTTCCTGATAGTTTGAAACTTTCACCAAAGCTGGAAACGTCGGTCAGATCTTTAAAGGTCACAGGAAAATACTAAATTCTGGTTAGTTTGAATTGATGAATTGTTCCGTGGTTTAAAACAAGGAATTGAATTTAATGCAAGTTTAGGAAAAAAAACGGAAATTCTCACATTTGAGAAGCTGGAACCTCCGAAAATATTATTTTATACGTGAAGAACCAACGAGGTTATTGATCACGTTTCTGTGGACTGAAAGTTTACTGGTTCAGAGGTTTCAATAGAACAAATATAAATTAAATAAATACAATCCATGTAGAGATTTAGCAATTAATAAACTCAACCATTTATCAATTGAGAGAAAATAAACATGCAATTATTTTTGAAAAATATTTAATAGTTAAAATATTTTTGGTGTAAAAAAAAATGGCAGAAATGTTTTATACCTGAAAAAAAAAAATCGAGATTTCCTCTTTTTAGTAAAAGTGGAACGGACATTTTTCTTTATTTTCTGACACTTTATAGACCAAACTATTGCTTTATTAATCTTTAAATAATAATAATATAAATAAATAATGGATATGAACGTTATTTGAGGCTGAAGGTAAACTCTTCAACGGTCGCGACTTCAGTGAAGCTTCAGCTCTGGTTACAAACTACTTCCGGTCGCCATCTTTGTTTGGGTCAACAGACACACCTGTAAAATCTCCGTCCAGCTGACATAAAGCAGAAAATATAATTAAATATCATCACAAAAGGGTTTTAAACATATAATCATGTAAAAGATGAAGTAGAAACTGTATACTATTAATATGGTGCAATTATATATATATATATATATATATATATATATATATATATATATATATATATATATATATATATATATATATATATAAATAAAACATATTCCTCTTTAATCTCACACTAGATATTAATTCAAATGTGTCAAATGAAATGCAATATTACACTAATAAAATGAACGTACAGATCACAGGGTTGGTTTTAAGGGGACCAGATGAAAGGCCTTTCGGTCTTTCAGGTGTTTTTGCGGGTCACTTCACCTCCGTTTGTCTCGATAAGGCACATTCTGCCAAACTCCATTCAAATGTCCGTCAGTTTAAGTCCACGTCATATCAAAAAGCCTGAGTGTTGACTTATAACGGAATGTGCTAGATAAGAGCTGCTCTGAGACCTGCTGGCGATCTCGGCACAATGTATTCAACTATTAGGGGATTATTCTTCAATACATCTCCATGTGAACCTTCACACTCTTCGCTGTCGGCGTCCACCACACAACGCTCACATTCGACGAGAAGACGCGAGAAATGAGCGGAGAAGTCGGAGTGAAAGTTGAATTGTAATGATGACACAACCGGTACGTGTGGTGGCTGCATGCCGACGTGAGGACGGGACCTCGGTACCTGGTTTAATGAAGTATTTGAAGTATTCCCGTGCGTTTGTGAGAGCAAAGATCGATAGAATAGTTTAATCTCGATGTTTTCCAATGGAGTCTGGTGCGTGTGTGTTCCTGCAGGAGCCACCTGATCAAGTTGCTCCAGTCTGAATTCACACCTTCGGCTTAAAAAAAGGTCGAACAGCAAGCACCCGATGACGTCATACGGATTGTTGTATTTATTATAAAACGCCCTTAATTATGAACAGACTGACAGAGGAAGGTGAATAAAACGAGCTCACCTGTGGGTTCATCCGGTAATCCGTTAGAAAAACATGGCTCAGAGAACCGGGGGATGTCTCCTATCGGCTCCTCTGTATCCGGCTAACGGAGCCTGTTGTTCGGGGAGAGAAGAGACGCGTCTCGGTGAAACTACACTTTAAAAGCAACCTGTTCCCAGCGGGCGAGTATTCCCTGAGCGAGAACTAGCAGGCAGCTGAGGGCGATTATCCCTCTGTAAAGACTGGCAGGTAGCCTGCCCTCCGTCTGTAGGGGGAGGATCCCTGTGGGGACTAGCAGGTAAGCCCCGCCCTCTTCCTTGGACCCGCCCCCTTTTCAGTGCCACAGTTAATTACTTAAAGACAGAATCAGATTGGTTATGAGTACACACAAGAGATTTCACTCTGAAGAGACAGAATACACAAATACAAAACAAATTAAAAACAAGTACTTTAAAACAAGTATACATGATAAAATAAAAGTGGAACTTGTTGATACTTTATCAGAATCAGCTTTATTCATGGAATTTGGCACCGGATTTATTGCACTTTATAGTACTTTGTGGTACTTGTTGATAGTTTATTGAACTAGTTGGTACTTGGTGGTACTTGTTGATAGTTTATTGAACTAGTTGGTACTTGGTGGTACTTTGTGGTACTTGCTGATAGTTTATTGAACTAGTTGGTACTTGGTGGTACTTGTTGATAGTTTATTGAACTAGTTGGTACTTGTTGATAGTTTATTAAACTAGTTGGTACTTGTTGGTACTTGGTGTGTTCTCCATTTAGAAACAGTTGTTCCCCAGCCTGAGCAGCAGAGGGCGCTGTGGGTCACGTGACATTCAGGAACAAATCAATGACGCCGCTTTCACTGTATTTAATTCTTAGAAACAATATTTTATTAAAATCAAAACATCAAGTGAAGATAAAATGTTCTCAACTGTAATTTGTTTATTGTTCTGATTACTGTTCGTTTAATGTGTACAGACATAAACAATCATGAAACGCCAACAAAATGAGTCTTTTCCTCACGATTTCGTTCCTTTCGTCAGAACCACTTTGAGCTGCAGGCTGAGCAACATCGAGGCTAACGTCCATCCCAGAATGCAACACTCGCTCTCGTCAAAAAGAACGTCACACTTGTCCTGATGTCAGTTCCTGTTTCGGGGGATTGGATGCCTGTGTGCTACACGTTGCACACTCGCCCCAGGACCAGGACCAGAACCAGAACCAGAACCAGAACTAGAACCAGGATCAGAACCAAAACTGGAATCGCCAGAACCAGGACCAGACCTAGAACCAGAACTAGAACCAGGATCAGAACCAGAACTAGAACCAGAACCAGGATCAGGAGACCTGGATGAGCTCCATGCTGCCGGAGAAGCTGGCCTGGCCCGCCCCCGCCCCCATGTCCTCTCTGGACCTCCCGCCTCCGAGCTCCATCTGGCAGCTGCGTCTCTTGCGCTGCTTCTCGAAGCTGGTCTCCTCATGCCAGCTTCTCCTGGTCTCCTCGTGCCAGCTTCTCCTGGTCTCCTCGTGCCAGCTCCTCCTGGACCCGGCGGCCCCGCGGTCCCCCGTTCCCTGCCGGCTGCGCCGCCGCACCGCCTCCGGGCCGCGGCCGCAGCCGAAGGCCGTCACGCCGCTGCTGAGGTACCAGCCTCCTGCCAGAGAGGAGGCGGAGACGGAGCCCAGCAGGACGTCAGAGTGCCAGCCCTTCAGGGTGCCGCCGGGTCCGGGTCTAGCCAGGTGCTGCTGGCTGCGGGAGAGGCCGAACAGGAAGCTGGCGGCGTTCTCCTCCCGCCGCCGGCAAGGTGGGGCGGTGGGCGCAGGTCTGAAGACGGAGGAGGCCGGCGCGGAGACCTCCTCCTGGTCGGGGCTCCGCTCCGGAGTGGAGCGCTCCGACACCTCCTCCACCGGAGAGAACTGGCACGGTTTACTGGCGGCGTCTTTGAAGCCGGACGACGGCTTGAAGAACTCTGAGTCCGCCGGGCCTCCGTGAGGGGCCAAGGCCCGCTGAGGGTCCTCGTACGCCTTGATGTCCAAAGAGAAGGACCGCTTCAACCGGGCCGGGTCCTCAGGCCCGCCGGCCAGCCGCAGGCCACTCAGAGCCTCGGCCAGCCGGCGCTGCTCGGGGACGTCAGCCAGAACAGGGTCCGGGCGGGCCGCGGGGTCTCGTTCCTGCGGCTGATGGGGGGCCTCGCCGCTAGGCTCCGGGTGAGCCTTCGGTCCGGTTCTGGTCTCGGGACCCGGAGGAGTCTTGATCCTCTTCTCAAAGTCCAGGAGCTGACCCAGGAAGTTAAAGTTGGGAGAGATGGTTGGCCTCTTCTCCTTCACAAACCTGGACACAGAGGACCACGTTTAGTCTGGGCCTACCAACAGATGCATCATGGGAAATGTAGGAGTGCTCACCTGTAGGCCTCGTCCAGCGGCATGTCCATCCTCTTCATGATGTAGGCGATGGCGATGGTGGCAGAGCGGGAGATTCCTGCCAGGCAGTGGACCAGCACTCGAGCGTTGGAGGCTTTGGCCTTCTCTGAAAAACACAGGAGGGCTGAGAGTGAGGCGAGAGCAGGTGCGTCCTACAGGTGCGTCCTACAGGTGCGTCCTACAGGTGCGTCCTACAGGTGCGTCCTACAGGTGCGTCCTATAGGTGCGTCCTACAGATACCTATGAAGTCCAGGGAGCGGTCGAGCCAGGGCAGGATCTTCTCGCAGAAGGAGTCGTTGACGGGGACTCTCAGGAAGTGGGAGTCAGGGATGAAGTCCGGCTTGGGGCAGGTGTTGCTGGCGTTCAGGACATAGACGATGTCGTTCTGCTGCATCAGATCCTGCAGACACCAAAGCAGGTCAGAGAACAGCCTCCCAGCATGCACTGGGGCCACTCTGTTCTTAAAGGTGCTCAATACATAGTTGTTATATTGATCTGGAGAGAAGCTACTGATTTATCTCAGAACCAATGCTACAAACTGGTTTCACCCATTTACACAAATAAATATATCACACACACACACACACCTGGTCCAGGACGTCCCTCTGGCAGCCCAGGTACAGGTGAGGCAGGATGCGGGTCGGCCCGGTGCTGCTGAGCGGCAGGCAGGGCTGAGACATGCAGGAGGGAACCACGGACTTCCCTTCACACAGACCCGGGAACAGCTGGGAGAACTCGGAGAACCCGCCTGCCGGGATCGAACACACAGACCCTGATTCATGAGAACGTTAACGAGGAGGAATATTCTACCTGTTAAACACCTGGAGAAGGTTAAAGGACCAACACGCTTAGACTCAAACCAGCTACAAGCAGTCCGTCCCTCAAACTCCGTCTCACTTCCTGTCTGCGGCTCATTGGTTCCTCCTGAAGAAGTAGATCTTTAAAAACACTAACCGTTCAAAGAGTCACTGAAACTCTGACTCGTGGAGTCTGGACTCGTCTGACTCGTGGGTTCTGGACTCGTCTGACTCGTGGGTTCTGGACTCGTCTGACTCGTGAGGTCTGGACTCGTCTGACTCGTGAGGTCTGGACTCGTCTGACTAGTGGGGTCCAGACTCGTCTGACTTGTGGGGTCCGGACTCGTCTGACTTGTGGGGTCCGGACTCGTCTGACTCGTGGGGTCCGGACTCGTCTGACTCGTGAGGTCTGGACTCGTCTGACTCGTGGGGTCCGGACTCGTCTGACTAGTGGGGTCCGGACTCGTATGACTCGTGGGGTCTGGACTCGTCTGACTCGTGAAGGTCTGGACTCGTCTGACTCGTGAAGGTCTGGACTCGTCTGACTAGTGGGGTCCAGACTCGTCTGACTCGTGGGGTCCGGACTCGTATGACTCGTGGGGTCTGGACTCGTATGACTCGTGAAGGTCTGGACTCGTCTGACAAGTGGGTTCCGGACTCGTCTGACAAGTGGGGTCCGGACTCGTCTGACTCGTGGGGTCTGGACTCATCTGACTCGTGGCACTGACCTGAGAGCAGGTGCACGGAGGGGAAGCTCTGCTGCAGCTTCATCAGCAGGACGCTGAGGAACGAGTCAGAGCTCAGAGAAGAACCTGAAGAACTCTGATCGTAAACGACCACCTCCGGATCGCCCTGCAGCGCCAACTGCAATGGACAGATGCACGTTACACTTGTTGTTGTTTATATTTGATGACAATTGTTGTTGTTGTTTACCTTCTTTTTGGCCGAGTGCTGCAGCAGCTCCTGGATCTGGACTTTGTCCTGCTGCAGCCTCCTCTTCATGAGCTTGGAGCAGTTCACGCTCACGGCCTCCAGGATGTGCGAGGCGTTGAAGTCCAGGAAGGGCCGGCTGTCCACCAGGACCACACGGTCCAGCCCGGCCTCCAGCAGGACCACCAGCGCCTCGGCCCCAATGGGTCGCGGCCCGGGTCCGGGGTCCAGAACCCCGGACCCGGGCTCGGACTCGGGCCGTGGCTCCGGTCCCGCAGGAAGCTGCTCCGACATGTCAGACCACCCCCCTCCTCCTCTGGGGTCTTCTGGACTCAGCACTGAAGACCTCCCTCTGGACCCGGATCCTGGTCTTCATGCTGAAGGGGTTTCACACTGCAGGAGACACAGCTGTTAGAGCTGCGTCCTCTCTGCTGACCACCAGGGGGAGACTCCTCTGGTTGTATAGAAGTCTATGCTTCATGGGTTAAAGCTGCATTCTCTCTCCTGACCACCAGGGGCAACTCCTCTGGTTGTATAGAAGTCTATGCTTCATGTGTTAAAGCTGCATTCTCTCTCCTGACCACCAGGGGCAACTCTTCTGGTTGTATAGAAGTCTATGCTTCATGTGTTAAAGCTGCATTCTCTCTCCTGACCACCAGGGGGCGACTCCTCTGGTTGTATAGAAGTCTATGCTTCATGTGTTAAAGCTGCATTCTCTCTCCTGACCACCAGGGGCGACTCCTCTGGTTGTATAGAAGTCTATGCTTCATGTGTTAAAGCTGCATTCTCTCTCCTGACCACCAGGGGCGACTCCTCTGGTTGTATAGAAGTCTATGCTTCATGTGTTAAAGCTGCATTCTCTCTCCTGACCACCTGGGGGCGACTCCTCTGGTTGTATAGAAGTCTATGCTTCATGTGTTAAAGCTGCATTCTCTCTCCTAACCACCAGGGGGCGACTCCTCTGGTTGTATAGAAGTCTATGCTTCATGTGTTAAAGCTGCATTCTCTCTCCTGACCACCAGGGGCGACTCCTCTGGTTGTATAGAAGTCTATGCTTCATGTGTTAACGCTGCATTCTCTTAGTTAGTGAAAGAGCTAAGGAATTAGTTAAGAAGACGAAGACTTAGTGAAGGAGCTAAGGAGTTAGTGAAGGAGCTGAGGAGTTAGTAAAAGAGCTGAGGTGATAGTGAAGGAGAGCAGAAGTTAGTGAAGGAGCTGAGGAGCTAGTGAAGGAGCTGAGGAGCTAGTGAAGGAGCTCAGGAGCTAGTAAAGGAGCTGAGGAGCTAGTAAAGGAGCTGAGGAGCTAGTGAAGGAGCTGAGGAGCTAGTGAAGGAGCTCAGGAGCTAGTAAAGGAGCTCAGGAGCTAGTAAAGGAGCTGAGGAGCTAGTGAAGGAGCTGAGGAGCTAGTGAAGGAGCTGAGGAGCTAGTGAAGGAGTTAACTGCTCGATGTGAACGACGGACTGACCGCTGAGCTCTTACTAAAACACGGCAGTGACGTCACCCCGGTGTGACCGTTAACTTTACCGGCTGGTTGCGGTTTAAACATTTTAACGGCTCACTCACCGGTTTGAAAACTCGACGTCAGAAAGTTCCAAACGGCTCTTCAGCGGGTCAGAGCCTGAAGGAGGGAAGGAAAGGAGGAGGAGAGAAGAGGAGAAGAGAAGAGAAGAAGAGGAAGAAGTCCTCGCGCTGCCATGAGCGATGAGGTCACTGCGTTAAAAATAAAAGGATGTCGTCATCGCAGCGCCAGTCAAACGAATGCAACAGGTTTCTTAAAGGCGCATGCGCAGTCATGAGACTGAGCCGACAGAAACCCTGCGCGCGCCTTAAAGGGAGCAGCCCGTCAGCTGCGGATGGAAGACGAACACCGCGGAAACACACACTCATTGTGCTTATATCAGACCTTTCCATCCAGTATGATGAAGAGGAGGCTGGAAACCAGAGGAAGAACTAAGAAACCAGTCGAATGAGGATGAGATCATATTTGGGATTTAAATAAAAATATTTTTGATAAATATTTTAATACTTATTTAAATCGTTTGTCTGGTTTACCTGATCAATTCTATTGATATACTTCAATAAAGACTCAGATTAAACATTATTGTATTGTTTTGATCATTTTGTCTGAATAAAGGGTGTTAGAGTCTGAAACGTGAGGAAGATGAGGAGGAAAATGATGTCACACAGAAACTCTTCGTCGGTCAGAAACACATTTTATTTTGAAGTTTTCGCGGCAAAGCTTCAAAGTAAATCATCTCAAAGTGCACAAAGTCTCAACTACAAAGAGATCAGAAGAATAATAATCTGCAACAAAGTAACAACGTTCACGTCGTCACGACGATCAAACACTCTGAGCTCAAATATAAAATACAAATACAAAAATATATCAACACGTATTAATTACTCGAGATGAAAGAATCCATAACAACATCTGTATGATTATGGGAGGAGCTTCAGCAAAACGGGAGGAGCTTCAACACGATGGGAGGAGCTTAAGAAGTATGGGAGGGGCTTACATATCATGGAGGCGCTTCAGCATAATGGGAGGAGCTTAAATATTATGGGAGAAGCTTCAGGATTACAGGGGGAGCTTCAGCATAATGAGAGGAGCTTTAACAATATGGGAGGAGTTTTAACATAATGGGAGGTGCTTCAACATAATGGGAGGAGTTTCAACACTATGGGAGTAGCTTCACCACTATGGGAGGAGCTTCAACAGTATGGGTGGAGCTTCAGCAACAAACAACAGGAAGTATTTAACTTTAAGGAATGTTGCTGTCAATCTGACAGGAAAATGAAACATTAAACATAAAAGGTTTGAAAAAAAAGATATTTAATGGATAAAGATTAGATTTTTCTTGTATTTAAAACACTTGCATTTTTGAAAACTTAAGGAATTTGGAACAAATAATCAATGAATCAGATCACCTGTTGGCTCCTCCCCCTCCAGCAGCCGAAAGCCAATGAGCTTTGTGCGCTCGGCGTACATGTAAACGTTACTATCGATAAAAGGGGTTCCATTTATTAAGGTTTGAGACAAACTCTTCATGTTTCAGCTCTTGATGATGATGAGGAGGATGATGAGGAGGAGGACAAGGATGACAGTCGAGTTGTGTGTTATTGTGTAGCATTTTGTAGCATGCATCGCCGCTTCCTGTCACGTGACCTCAGCTGATGCTCTTTCTGGTCTTGGTGCTGCTTCCTCCTGGAGGCTTCAGCTCGTCTCCCGTCAGCAGAGCTTTGATCTCTGAGGGGATTTTACCCTGATCCATGGCCGAGCACCACTGCTTGTACTGGGGAGAGAGAGGCCGAGTTACACAGGGAGAGGGAGAGAGAGAGAGAGAGAGAGAGAGACAGACATGGCAGTGCACTGAGAGAGAGAAAGAGACCCCCCCTCACCATCTCCAGCTCCTCCCTCAGGGCGCAGATGGCTCTCTCCTTGGAGGACACCAGCTCCTCCAGGTACTGGTAGCGCAGCTTCTTTCTGGCTCTGCACTCTCTGGCGCTCTGCCGGCTGCGCTCCAGCTTCGCCTTCAGGTCGATCTTCGCTGGTTTGCGTCCACGTTTCCCCGGTTTCTTCACTTTACCAGCCAGCATCTGAACCACAGCGTATTGATCACTAACTGATTACTAACTGACCACTAACTGATCACTAACTGACCAGTTCTTCATCACTAACTGATGAATAACAGATCACTAACCACAGCGCATTGATCACTGACTGGTCATCAGAACTAAATATCATCTAGAGATTTTAACATGTCAGTCTATCGTCATGGAAACAACCAACGATTACGTCATGAAGTACTGGACAAGTACAACTCTGAGGTACTTTTACTTTACTGGAGTATTTCATGCTACTTCTACATTAAAGTGATGAAGACAATGATTGTCATAAAGTTAGTCCTTAAGTACTTTTACTGAAGTACTATAAATTTAGGTACAATATTAAATGCAGTACATTGAATGTACTTTTACTGCAGTAGAAGTACTGTGTTTCTGATGTAGCAGTTAGCTTCCCTAAGCTAGCTGCTCCCAGTCACCGTCACGTCACAGACTTTAACGGCACCGGGATCAAACACTCCGGTGGAGAGGAACTTCACCTGTTAGCTGCTAGCTGTTAGCTTCTTACCTTGTTATCGTCCATGTCGCTGATGCGCACGCTGCTAGCCTAGCTTAGCCTAGCGTTAGCTAGCAGCTCAAACTGCGGAAGAAAAATACAAAACTAAATAATAAATAACTGAAGGAGGAGAAGAAGAGGAAGAGGAGAGAAGAGGCAGAGAGGAAGAGCAGGTCTGCGCAGGAGAGGACGAGATAATGCCGATAATATTAATAATAATGAGCGTGATGCCGCTTTATCTTTGTTTACATCGTGTTTACATCCTGGTGACGTCAGCGCGTCTTCTTCTTCTGCTGCAGTGAAAGCCGCGTAGCGCCGCCCGCTGGACCGGAAGCGGAGAGGGACGACCCACTTCCGGTTCGAGAACAAGAACGTTTTTTTATTCTTCTGTCATTAAAATATAAATCATCTTTTGATCCGAGTTCATACCAACAATGACGTCACATGTAGACACGTGTTTCCATTCATGTTTATAAACAAGATTTAAAGTGTTTTTAATATTTATCATGTTCATGTTTTTAGAAATGAGCCGACATTTTATGAAATGTTCATGTTTAACCAGAGATGGGCTGATTGGCTCCCCTTCCTCCTCTTCCTTCTCCTCTTCCTCCAAAGAATCAGCATCATTGTTGGTTGCCAAGACAACGCAGTGCGTCAGCGTCAGGTCACGTGTTTTGTCTTTTCTGAACAGATGTCACGAGGAGCTGTAACAATAATAATCAATAATCATAATAATCAATACTAATCAATCACGAGCTGTGAGCTGTATATATGTATGTATATATATATATATATATATATATATATATA
This sequence comes from Clinocottus analis, assembly GCF_023055335.1. NCBI lineage: Eukaryota > Metazoa > Chordata > Actinopteri > Perciformes > Cottidae > Clinocottus > Clinocottus analis. The sequence goes on from NW_027175932.1 coordinate 329,328, forward strand.
TATATATATATATATATATATATATATATATATATACAACTATGTATGTATATATATATATATGTATATATATATATATATATATATATACATACATAGTTGAAATGTAACAAATGTAACAAAGGGCATTTTTATTCATAAAGACTTTTGTTTGTAAAGCTGCATAAAATATAAACATTTTAAAATATAAAAAATATTCATGTGAATACTTTTCATACAAACATGCAGCACAAATAACAGAAATAAATACAATAAATATAAAGACTAAAAATAAAATAAAACTATACTAAAATGCAACAATTAAAAGTAAATAGAAATAAATACATTAAATTAAATAAACATGTAAAAGCCAAAAGAAAACATCATCAGGATCTCACAGACAGACCGAGCAGCCATGATGTGTGCCGCCTTCACGGACCTCCTCTTCCTCCTCCTCTTCTTCCTCCTCCTCCTCTTCTTCTTCCTCCTCTTCCTCCTCCTCTTCTTCTTCTCCTCCTCCTCCCTCCAGCTCGTCTCCTCCGCATGAATCCCGGAGAGAACCCGCAGATGAAGCGTCCTCTCGCCGCAGCTGAGAACCGGTGAGTCTCTAAAGATCTGACACGTAACCGGAGACTCGAGGCCGCGCGGCCGGAGACGAGCGTCTGAAGCCGGCGTGAGCAGCGGCGGATCCCCGGGGCATCATCATATCATCAATATTACTATTGCGATCATTGCATCATTGCACTATTACGAATGCATCATATATATATATATATATATATATATATATATATATATATATATATATATATATATATATATATATATATATATATATATATATATATAATTGTTGTTATGTGTTCATCTTCATCTATCGCGGGGACATGTTGTTACATGATGATGAAGATGATGGTGAAGAGTGTTTATTAATATCTGATGGAAGAAGATTGAATGTTTTATTAATGATAAATTTATCATTTATCATTTATGATAAATATCAACCATTTATTTAAAGAGAGAGAATATATATATATATATATATATATATATATATATATATATATATGATTATGTATGTGTGTGTGTTTCACTGGTTTCCATAATAACCAGTACGCTGCTATGAACAGAGCTCTTCCTCTTAATGGTTTTCCTCGGAGGAGTTCTGGATCTCTGTGGAGCTGAAGGGTTAATGAAATCAAGCTGATGTTTGAAGATGTTGTTGTTGTTGTTGTTGTTGTTGTTGTTGTTTTAAAACCGAACTGGTGTTCAGGAAGTTGAAATGTAAAACCAGTTTAGAGACTTCAGATTTCACCAGAAGTGGTTTCTGAAGTGGAACGACGTCTTCATCAGATTCTTGAAAGTCTTTAAGTGTTGTTGTTGTTGTTGTTGTTGTTGTTGTTGTTGTTGTTGTTGTTGTTGTTGTTAATCAACCAACCAGTTAACCAACATACTGACCAGCTGACCAACTTTTATACCTACCAATTACCAGAGTACCAACCAACATCGTGGAACCAGAGTACTAACCTACTGAACTACTAGAACCAGAGTACTAACCTACTGAACTACTAGAACCAGAGTACCAACCTACTGAACTACTAGAACCAGAGTACTAACCTACTGAACTACTAGAACCAGAGTACCAACCTACTGAACTACTAGAACCAGAGTACTAACCTACTGAACTACTAGAACCAGAGTACTAACCTACTGAACTACTAGAACCAGAGTACCAACCTACTGAACTACTAGAACCAGAGTACTAACCTACTGAACTACTAGAACCAGAGTACCAACCTACTGAACTACTAGAACCAGAGTACCAACCTACTGAACTACTAGAACCAGAGTACTAACCTACTGAACTACTAGAACCAGAGTACCAACCTACTGAACTACTAGAACCAGAGTACCAACCTACTGAACTACTAGAACCAGAGTACTAACCTACTGAACTACTAGAACCAGAGTACTAACCTACTGAACTACTAGAACCAGAGTACTAACCTACTGAACTACTAGAACCAGAGTACCAACCTACTGAACTACTAGAACCAGAGTACTAACCTACTGAACTACTAGAACCAGAGTACCAACCTACTGAACTACTAGAACCAGAGTACCAACCTACTGAACTACTAGAACCAGAGTACTAACCTACTGAACTACTAGAACCAGAGTACTAACCTACTGAACTACTAGAACCAGAGTACCAACCTACTGAACTACTAGAACCAGAGTACTAACCTACTGAACTACTAGAACCAGAGTACTAACCTACTGAACTACTAGAACCAGAGTACTAACCTACTGAACTACTAGAACCAGAGTACCAACCTACTGAACTACTAGAACCAGAGTACCAACCTACTGAACTACTAGAACCAGAGTACTAACCTACTGAACTACTAGAACCAGAGTACCAACCTACTGAACTACTAGAACCAGAGTACTAACCTACTGAACTACTAGAACCAGAGTACTAACCTACTGAACTACTAGAACCAGAGTACCAACCTACTGAACTACTAGAACCAGAGTACTAACCTACTGAACTACTAGAACCAGAGTACCAACCAATCAAATGAATGATTGCTAACGTCATGTGTCTTTGTCTCCACAGCCCCTCCCTGGAGCAGCGGTGTGGTTACCTAGTTAGTGTAACTACCTCCTGGAGCAGCGGTGTGGTTACCTAGTTAGTGTAACTACCTCCTGGAGCAGCGGTGTGGTTACCTAGTTAGTGTAACTACCTCCTGGAGCAGCGGTGTGGTTACCTAGTTAGTGTAACTACCTGCTGGAGCAGCGGTGTAGTTACCTAGTTAGTGTAACTACCTGCTGGAGCAGCGGTGGGGTTACCTAGTTAGTGTAACTACCTGCTGGAGCAGCGGTGTGGTTACCTAGTTAGTGTAACTACCTGCTGGAGCAGCGGTGTAGTTACCTAGTTAGTGTAACTACCTGCTGGAGCAGCGGTGGGGTTACCTAGTTAGTGTAACTACCTGCTGGAGCAGCGGTGTGGTTACCTAGTTAGTGTAACTACCTGCTGGAGCAGCGGTGTAGTTACCTAGTTAGTGTAACTACCTGCTGGAGCAGCGGTGTGGTTACCTAGTTAGTGTAACTATGGTGTACGCCCAGTCGTCACACACACTTGGTGTCAACCCATCCCTTCACTACCCGTCTTTCACGCACCAGATGTCCTTCAACTCGTCTGAGAGGGTGAACTCGACCGTCCTGGCGACTTTACCCACAACCCCCCTCTGCAGCCTGGAGGGCCCGCCCCCCGGCCGGCCCAACGGGACCTCCGTCTCTTACGACCTGTCGTCGGGCGAGGTGGCCGTGCTGGGCCTGGTGTTCGCGGTCCTGTGGCTGGTGTCCATCCTGGGCAACGCGCTGGTGTGCCTGGTGGTCCACCGCAGCCGGAGGACTCAGTCCACCACCAACTACTTCGTGGTGTCCATGGCGTGCGCCGACCTGCTCATGAGCCTGGGCTGGGCCCCCTTCATCCTCCTGCAGGTCGCCTCGGGCCGATGGCCGCTGAGCGCCGCCGCTTGCAAGGCGGTGCGCTACCTGCAGCACCTGTGCCCGGGCGTGCAGGTGTACGTCCTGCTCTCCATCTCCGTGGATCGCTTCTACACCATCGTGTACCCGCTCAGCTTCAAGGTGTCCCGGGAGAAAGCCAAGAAGATGATCGTGGCCTCGTGGCTGTTCGACGCCGCCTTCGTGTCGCCCTGCCTCTTCTTCTACGGCTCCGCGTCCTCGGGCGGCGGTCACTGTGACTTCTTCCTGCCAGACAGCTGGGGCGGCGTCGCCTACGCCGCCGTTCACCTCCTGGTTGGGTTTGTGGTGCCGGTGGCGCTGATCGTGTCGTTCTACCAGCGGGTGGTTCGCTACATCTGGAGGATCAGCGCCGACGGCCACGCGGTGCGCCGCACGATGAACATCGTCCCGCGGACGAAAGTCAAGACCATCAAGATGTTCCTCGTGCTCAATTCCGTGTTCTTCCTCACCTGGACGCCGTTCTACGTCGCCCAGCTGTGGCACCCGAGGGAGTTTGACGGGCCGAGCCGGCAGGGGCTGCTGTTCTTCACGGCCATCGCTTGGGTCTCCTTCAGCTCCACGGCGTCCAAGCCGACCATGTACTCGGTCTACAACGCCAACTTCAGAAGGGGCATGAGGGAGACCTTCTGCATGTCCTCCATGAAATGCTACCGCAGCAACGCGTACACCATCACGGCGAGCTCTCGCGTGGCCAAAAAGAACTACATCGGGGTGGTGGAGCTCCCCGTGCAGGCCAAGGCCATCACCAAGGACTCCTACAAGTTTGACCGGGAGGCCAAGGAGAAGAAGGAGGCCTGGGCCGCCGGCGCCAACCCTCCCAACACGTTCGTCTAAGTGCGTTTGGACAATTTGAAAAACCTCTGAAAGCTTTCCTTCAGCAGCACAACAGTACGAACAAACAGGTTCAGCTCAGACGAAGCGACCGAACCAGAAGGAGTTCAGATGGTATGAAGGGCTTTCTTCACCTTCTGGCCGCCGCGGTGGAGGTTTTTATACTTATTTACGATCATTTGTCTTTATTTCTGTGATCTATTTGATCTTTGTGCCATTGATGCATCAGATTCTGTGTTCTTGTAACGTCAGCTAGCTAAGCGCAATCCGAGGCCATCCGTTTGCTGCCAGAATGTATGTGGCTGAAGCTAACGTTAGCCGCAAGCTCGTTGGCTCGCTAACGAATCTCTAAACCTCGAGGACTCTTCTCAGAGTTACGAGTGTTTTCAGGGCTTTGGCATGAACGTGACCAACAGCTGTTCTCAAGGTGCAAGAAGCCCTTTGACCTTTTGACCCGAACTAAAGCCTTCAACATGTTTCCTTCGCGGTTGGTGATTAAACGGCGATGAAGAGGCGAAATCTGCTTTGTTGCTTCATTGTGGGAGGAAACTCATGAAGGTGTTGTTTATGGTTGTTGCCCATTTCATTTTAATAACTTTAACTCTTGGAGACTTTAACTCTTTGAGCAACTAAAACATGACTCAACAAAACCCTAGAATATGTTTATTGACAGTTTGGTTTTTGACGACTTTTAAAAAAAAAAAAATTGTGTTTGTGGGAAATGAACTGACTAAAGTGTTATCGTTTAAATATGAACTGAATGTTCCTGTTGAATGTAAATGAGGTGCAACGTGGACGAGACTGCAGCTTTAACTCATTTTTCTGCAACACGTCCATCAGAGGAGAGGAAAATATTCATATATTATATTTAAGAGATCAGATATTAAACTGGAAAGATTTCTCAACCGTTGACAGACGTTTACAAAACAATTTGCCTTAAGGTCCATTTACTGGATGTTTATTCTGTATTTAGACTGTTTTAAAGTATTTGTGTTGTTTTTAAGTGCTGAGAGGAAACAAACCTCCTAAACGTCATATTTCTGTTAGTCTGAGTTTTAACGTGTCACATTTCAGGACAGGTAGATGTTAGCTTAGCGTTAGCTTCAAGGTCTACTTGTTATCCACATCTGTAACATTGGTCACATGACGTTTTATTCACTTCTGCTGATGTATTCTCATTCTCAACTGAACGAGGGATGAAACCAGTAAAGACGGCCAGTTTGTCCTTTAGCGCTCCGTTAGCTTCAGAACTGTTCACCTTGTTCTCATCAAATATGAATAAACAAATTCATAAATTCTTCGTTCGTAAAGTGAAATTCACGTTTTCTTTTTAATTCATTCTATTTTGTCACAATGCTAACAGTGAAGCTAACACGCGACACTTCAGAAGGTATTGACTGTTCTTTGGAGTTCACATGATGCTAACATCATCAAATTGTTAGCATGTGCACGTGCTAACATGCTAGAAACTAGCATTGAAACAGCGTTAGCACATGCTAACATTACCAAATGCTAACATGCTCGAAACTAACATACTTAATAATCAAACTCAATAGCCAAAAACTTATTTTATATTTTTGCAGATTTCCAGACAAACACATTCAGACTCCATCTTTAAGATATTTATTTACACGTTTTTAAACAATTTGAGCTTTTATATGCAGATTATCAACAAATCAAATCATGAACATCTTCGTCAGTAAGAGATGAAGACGATGGAGCGATGAAGGTGAAGAGGTCTTCTTCATGTTCCAGCTGAGTGAGCAGCGACTTATTGATACGTGACACGCTGACAGATTTCATTGATTAATGATCGGCCCGGAAGGAAAATAAACAAAACTGGAATCAGCATTTAACCCAATCCCTTAATATTCTTTTTTAAATGCCGTCAGTGGTTCCATTAATGGTACTTAAGGTATCTTAATGGATCTTATCTGCACAGTTATGAAGTTTAAACCCTTAAAATGAACAAAGTATCATTAAAGTTTTCCCTCAATTCGTAACACTTCAATTAAGTAATTGTAGTAATATTCCTCAACATTGTTATTATTGATGAATGTTAAGCCCTTTATTTTAAGGTTTACATTAAGGTTGCCTATAACTTTGCTTTGTTCCTTAAAGGGGCTCTACCTCAGAAAAACCATTAAAATGCTGTAATGTCCATTAAAATACATTTGATTAATCCTTTAAATACCCCTTAAACTTTTTCAAAGTAACCCAAAACTGTGGACGCCACAAGCTGGTGCGACTGTACACTTAACTTAAGGTACTGCCCAAAAATATAAAAGAATATAAAAAAAGAAAACCCCTTAAACACTTTAAATCTGTCAGGTAAAAACACCTCAATTCACAAATATGTTTATTAAATTTTCACAATCAAGTGAAATATTCTAATATATTGTATTCTCAACCTGCTCGTTAAGGTGTTTCTAGGGGTTTACTTTCCCTCAAGCCGCTGTGGTTTACAGGTAAAATAAAGGTTATTAGTTTATTTTAAGGGACTTAAACACGGTTCCTTCACTGAAAATATACAAAGCCGTTTCTAACGAGTCAAGAAGCTTCACATTATTTACACGTCAACACAGAATATGTACAAAACCGCAGAAGAAGAAGACGACGAGTCTCTTGGCCTTTAACCCCTCAGACCGCCGTCCAGCGTCAGAGTCCCGAACCTGAGGAAACAGAGACGCGTTAGCCTAGCTTAGCACAAACACTGGAAGCAGGGGGAAACTGTTAGCATAGCTGCAAAACTAACAAAACCAGATAACTAACCCATCAAGTAACTAACAAACCCACCAGGTGACTAACCAACCAGGTAACTTACCCACAATGTAACTAATCTACCAGGTACCTAACAAACCAGGTAACTAACCAACCAGGTAGCTAATCCACCAGGTAACTAACCAACCAGGTAGCTAATCCACCAGGTAACTAATCCACCAGGTAACTAACCCACAAGGTAACTAACCCACCAGGTAACTGACAACTAAAGCAGTTAGCCTCCAGGCTAGCAGTCCCCCCTGTCTCCAATGTTTATGCTAAGCTAAGCTAGCCCTGTATGTGTGAATGGAGCGGACCTTTCCAGGAAGTGGTTGTTCTCTGCCAGCTCCTTGACGACGCCCTCCATCTCCTCCTTCAGCTTCTTCATCCTGAAACACAGCAACACCTTTAAAGTACTACTAAAGTACACACAGGTACACACTCAAGAAGCCTTTAAACCCTCTCACTAACTGAATTAAAGGTACTATGTAGTAACGTGTGTGATGAAGAAGAAGAGGAGGAAGATCACCCCAGAGTCATCTCCACCAAGGTGTTCTGGCTCAGGTACGCCTGAGGCTTCATGACACCCGACACCAGAGGAAGCACCTTCTGGGGAAGCTGCTCCTGCAGCTGAAACACACACACACACACACACACACACACACACACACACACACACACACACACACACACACACACACACACACACACACACACACACACACACACACACACACACACACACACACACAGGTGAGACACAGCAAACCTTACTTAACTTCACAGGTGAGCAGGTAAACAGGTGAGCAGGTAAACAGGTGAACAGGTAAACAGGTGAACAGGTAAACAGGTGAACAGGTAAACAGGTCAGCAGGTCAGCAGGTCAGCAGGTAAACAGCTGAGCAGGTAAACAGGTGAGCAGGTAAACAGGTGAGCAGGTGAACAGGTAGCAGTTAAACAGGTGAGCAGGTAAACAGGTGAGCAGGTAAACAGGTGAGTAGGTAAACAGGTGAACAGGTAAACAGGTGAGCAGGTGAACAGGTGAGCAGGTAAACAGGTGAGCAGGTAAACAGGTGAGCAGGTAAACAGGTGAACAGGTAAACAGGTAAACAGGTGAGCAGGTGAACAGGTGAACAGGTAAACAGGTGAGCAGGTAAACAGGTGAACAGGTAAACAGGTGAGCAGGTAAACAGGTGAACAGGTGAGCAGGTAAACAGGTGAGCAGGTAAACAGGTGAGCAGGTGAACGGGTGAGCTGGTAAACAGGTGAACAGGTGAGCAGGTGAGCAGGTGAGCAGGTGAACAGGTGAGCTGGTAAACAGGTGAACAGGTGAGCAGGTGAGCAGGTGAGCAGGTAGCAGCGTACCTTGAGCGCTCGCTCCATCAGCATGGTGACTTCCTTCTCGGTGCTGATCAGCTGACCCGACAGGCCGAGCAGCTGCTTCTTCACGTGATGGACCTTCCTGCAAACACAGCGGGGATCACTTGTCAAACGCTGTTGCTGAGCAACGGGGGAGGAGCCTATGAGAGCTGCAGGTGAGCGCCTCACCTGAGCCACTCCTCACTCTTTGAGATGAAGAGGCGGTACTTCATGGCACACTCCTCCGTGAACAGAGAGCGGGCTTTACTGGCATGGAGCACCAGCTTCTGCCTGTGGACACAAAGTACACACATTATACACACAGTACACACTTTATACACACACACAATCATGTGAGACCGGGCTTTCCTCATAAATAGGTAGTAATATTTGATAACTTACTTATCAAACTTATGGATCTGCTCTTCGTTGTACGGAAGACCTGAAAACACACAACGACTGTTTAAAGGAAAATACACAGAAAATACATGAATAATACATAGAAAATACATGAATAATACATAGAAAATACATGAAAAATATATAGAAAATACATGAATAATACATAGAAAATACATGAAAAATATATAGAAAATACATGAATAATATATAGAAAACCCCCTGAAACAGTGGCCAACTCATGACTTCAAGCATCAGAGGGAACTGAACTCACGCCTCTCAGCCTTGTCCTTCTTGAACTGGTGGTAGATTGCCGTGATGGCGTCCAGCAGCACTTTGATCTTCTCCACACTGTGGAGACAAACTCACTTATATACACATGTACACATACACAAATACACGCATACACATATATTACCGCACATGTGCGTGGACACTCGGGCAGCCTACTTCCTGTCCTCGGGGTGCGTCCCCACTTGGAGGATCCAGCCGTCCGTCAGCAGCCCTCCAGAGATGAACTTGCTCTTCACGTCTTGAGTCGTTCTCTCGATCGGCTCCAGAGAGGCGGAGATCTGAGCGGGAACACGGACGTTACCGTGAGCAGTAAAAGACACGTAAAGTACCTCCTAAATACACAGAAACACCTGGTCATGGTACTACGACTGGTACACTCAGTGATCTGGTGGAACTAACAACGCATGAGGGGGCGGGGCCTACAGCATGTGACCAATCACAAAGGAGGATCAGTCATATCTGTATATATCTATATATATCTATATCTATATATATCTATAGATATATATATAGATATATCTATAGATATATCTCTATATAGATATATATATATATATATATATATCTATATATAGATATATATCTATATATATATATATCTATATATATATATATCTATATATATATATAGATATATATATATATAGATATATATATATAGATATATATATCTATATATATATCTATCTATATATATATATCTATATATATATCTATCTATATATATATCTATCTATATATATATATCTATATATATATATATAGATATATATATATATAGATATATATATATATATAGATATATATATATATATCTATATATATATAGATATATATATATATATCTATATATATATATATCTATATATATATATATATATCTATATATATATATATCTATATATATATATCTATATATATATATATATATATATATCTATATATATATATCTATATATAGATATATATATATATATATATCTATATATAGATATATATATATATATCTATATATAGATATATATATATATATCTATATCTATAGATATATATATATATATCTATATCTATATATATATATCTATATCTATATATAGATATAGATATATATATCTATATACACTATCACCTGACTAACAACACTTCCTGCTTCACGCCCCTGGACTACACTTCCTGGTACGCAGCCGAGGCGAGCACTCACTCGGAGAACTTTCTTGTGCATGTCGGAGATCTCGTCGTACTCTGATGACATCACGTTGGCCTGCATCAACGCCTCGAACCTGCTCAGGAGACAGGAAGTCAGGTGGTTACTGGTTACTGGTCTCACTGGTCTAACGGGTTCTGACGAGTCACTCACAGCTGCTCCGTCTTCTCCAGAATCTGAGTGCAGAAGTTACACAGATGAAACACCTCCGACTTCTTGTGGAGGATCTCACTGTAGTCCTCCTTCATGAGCTCTCTGCAGAAACAGCCTCATTATTCATAAGTATATGTACATGTATGAAGCTCATCAGCTGTTTTTAACCTCTGAACTCACATTAACCCTCGGACTCCTTTCCGCACCAGCTCCTGGTACACCAGCAGAGACTCCGAGGTCTTCCACAGATGTCCCACGTCCCCCGCAAACGTCTGGACGACGACAACAACAACGACGACAACAACAACAACAAGGTCAGTCAGAGGGCTCAGGTACAAACAGCAGCTGTCGTGAACTCATAACCCTAACCCTAACCCTAACCCTGCTAGCGTACCTTGGCGTAGCTGGCGTCCAGGTCCAGGTCGTAGCGCGGCTGCACTTTGGGAGGGCTGGCTGCGGAGAGGAAACACACACACGGCTTCTTATATATTCAAAAAATTGAACACGGGTGAAAAAGCAAATTTTCCGCAATAAAAAAAATTCAAAATTTGAAAAATTAGTACATTTTGAAAATTTCAACAATTTTCAAATTGGAAATTGGAAAAATTTCAAATTTGAAAATTTTGATGATTGAAAAAATTCTAAAATAAAAAAAAACATTTAAAATTTAAAAGATTAAAACTTTTGAAAAAATATGAAAGATTGAAAATTTAGAAAAAATTTGAAAGATTGAAAATTTAGAAAAATTTCAACATTTAAAATTTGAAAAATTGAAAAATTTGAAAATTGAAAAAAGTAAAAAATTTGAGAAAGAGCGTAAAAAAAGCAAGTTGACGCACGGTCCTCGAAGATGAGTCCCACGGTGGCGACGGACTCGCGGCTGACCAGCATGATGGGGTTGTCCCGGGAGCTCTTGGGGAAGGCCTGGGCCTGCCGGTTGGGGTCCAGGACCAGGCGGCGGCCCTCGTACAGCAGCTCCTGGTTGTGCATCGGGATGCTGGTCCGCCGGGACATCAGCTCCTGGAACAGCGCCGCCCTGTGGACACCACAAGAACAGCTGCTTTCAGACACTCAAGCCCAGTGCATGCTGGGATACGGTCTCCGGCTGCCACTTTATGCTTTTTCAGTCAAAATATCATTTAACCTTCTGCTGAATCAACAACAACAAATATTCAGAAGAAAATGTTTATGTTTTCAGAATAGTCAAAAATAGTCAAAAGTCAAAAATATTTTTTTGGTATTTTTTTTTAAAAAGTCAAAATATTTTGAGAACATTTAAAATATTTTGAGAAAAGTACAAATATATTTTTATTACGTACAAAAATATTTTAAGAATACATTTAAAATATTTGTTGAATTATCTCAAAATGTTTTGAGAATAAAGTTATAATGTTTTAAGAATTAAAAAAAATATGTTAAAATAAAGTTCAAATATTTTTTGAATAAAATTACAAATATTTTTATAATAAAGTTAAAATGTTGAGTCCTCATGATCTGGATCAGCGCGTGTCGTTCCCAAACAACAACAACAACAACACCCAGGCTCCTCCCACCACAACCCACTCACGTGTTGTACTGGTGGATGTACACGTGGTGCAGCGTGGCCTGCTGCAGGCTGAACACGTACACCACGGTGCGGTGCAGGATGTCGTTGGTCTCAGCGAAGAACTGGTCGAAGCCCCAACACTTCTCCTGGTCCGCCTCCAGGATGTTGGCCAGCACCGGAGTCAGCAGGCTCTGCAGGCCCCTGCAGAGACGGGACAAGTACTTCATGTACTAGTACTTCATGTACGAGTACTCATGCTGCAGGCCCCTGCAGACACAGGACAAGTACTTAAAGTAACAAAAGTACTGTTCTGTGACCAGGTGTGTTCTGCTACCTGTGACCAGGTGTGTTCTGCTACCTGTAACCAGGTGTGTTCCGTTACCTGTAACCAGGTGTGTTCCGTTACCTGTGACCAGGTGTGTTCTGCTACCTGTGACCAGGTGTGTTCCGTTACCTGTGACCAGGTGTGTTCTGCTACCTGTGACCAGGTGTGTTCCGTTACCTGTAACCAGGTGTGTTCTGGGTGTTCTTACTTGGACAGACTGCAGGAAACCGGCATCTCGGTGCTCCACTCGATCTTCCCGTTCTCACACTTCTGGTGTCCGGAGATCGTGCCGGACGGTTTCTCCGTGATGATTTTATACCTGAGAGTGAGAGTAACAGCTGGTCAGTGACTCTTCTTCCTCCCCCCCTCCTCACCCTCAGGGCGTGACCTTACATGACCTCCTTGTTCCTGCGCGGCCCCTCAAAGGGCCTGAAGGGCAGGCTGCCGGTGGCCGCGTGGTAGAAGGTGACGCCGATGCTCCACAGGTCCACCGTGGCGCCGTACTTCTTCTGGTGGTCCTTCCTCAGCACGGCGCGCTCGTACATGTCGGGGTGCTAAAACCCACGAAGAAGAAGAGCAGGTGAGACACTGAAACACTCACCACAGCAGGGGAGTAACGTCCCCACCAGATAGTACTCTCACGTAGTACTGGGTAGTACTCTAGGTAGTACTCACCAGGTACTCCTCGGTGCCGTACAGGGACACAAACTGCTCGTCGTCCTCCAGCTCTCTGGCGGCTCCGAAGTCCGTGAGCTTGTAGACGGAGCGTCCGTCCTCTCCGATGACGCGCATGATGTTTCCTGGCTTGATGTCGCGGTGCACGATGCCGTACTCCCTCAGGTGGTTCATACCTGCCACTGCAGACACAACAGCCAATCAGAGAACAGCCAATCAGAGAAGAACCAATCATATGATCGTATACAAGTTGCATGATGTGTTCTGCAACTTGTGGTCGCTCACTGACCGACGTCGTGCAGCACGATGAGGAACTCGTCCTCCGGCAGCCCGTAGGCGTTGGAGGACTCCTCCAGGACGGTGTAGAGGCTCCCACAGGGACAGTACTCCATCACCAGCACCTTGTGCCGGGTGTTGGACTGGGAGGAGGAACACACCTGTCAGCCCTCCGAGCCACTCGGGAACACTCAGGGGTTGTGTTTCATTAGGTATTCACACAGGTAAACGTTTAGCAGGAACACCAGAGTTAAACCAGAGTTAAACCAGAAAGTTAAACTGAAGTTAAACCAGAGAGTTAAACCAGAAAGTTAAACCAGAGAGTTAAACCAGAAAGTTAAACCGAAGTTAAACCAGAGAGTTAAACCAGAAAGTTAAACCGAAGTTAAACCAGAGAGTTAAACCAGAAAGTTAAACCGAAGTTAAACCAGAGAGTTAAACTGAAGTTAAACCAGAGAGTTAAACCAGAGTTAAACCAGAGAGTTAAACCAGAAAGTTAAACCGAAGTTAAACCAGAGAGTTAAACCAGAAAGTTAAACTGAAGTTAAACCAGAGAGTTAAACCAGAAAGTTAAACCGAAGTTAAACCAGAGAGTTAAACTGAAGTTAAACCAGAGAGTTAAACCAGAGAGTTAAACCAGACGTACCTCTTCCTCCACGGCGAACAGCTTCACGATGTTCTTGTGGTTGAGCTTCTTCAGGACCTCAAACTCTCTCATCTGGACGTCCAGCGGCCTCAAGAAGCTCAGGTTGTTGAACACCTTGACGGCGTACAGGTCTCCGGTTTTCTACGGGACACGGACGAGTATACATGTATATGAATATACATGAATATGAATATACATGTATATTCATATCCATGTATGCATATTAAAGGTTGGAATCTGCTGCCATCAGTTTCCAGGGCTGAAAAGAAGACTCATCAGTGTCCATGTGACTCTCTCCCGCTCTGTGATTGGCCGCGAGGCGTCAGGTGACCCCACCTTGTGTCGGCCGCGGTAGACGTTGGCCGTGGCTCCCTGACCCAGCAGGTCTGAGATCAGCCACAGGTAGTTAGTGGTGCTTTGCATCCTGATGAGGTGATCCTGAGGCAGAAGACAGCAATGACACCCATTAACCACCCACCAACGACACCCATCAACCACCCACCAACGACACCCATCAACCACCCACCAACGACACCCATCAACCACCCACCAACGACACCCATCAACCACCCACCAACGACACCCATCAACCACCCACCAACGACACCCATCAACCACCCACCAACGACACCCATCAACCACCCACCAACGACACCCATCAACCACCGAATTTATAAAAAAAGTTTATTGGAAGAATTAATTTCTGGGTTTATATTTTTATAGTGAGTAAATAACAAAACACATCTATACAATTGTTATGATTCATGAAATACGATATTATATTTTCTAGTTTCTATTTTTTTTATTGTATTCTGATTTTATAAATATTGTTAGTTTCATGTTGCGGCTCCACAATCTGTGAATCACTACCAGTTATTATTAATAATATAATAAATCTGTGTCTGAAAACGGAAGTAAAATAAAGTGTCGACATTCGACGTAAGCTCTCCTGACGTCATCACGTATTGGTGACGTAGCGGTCCGCAGGTGGGAAATTCCCGTTTTGAGGCCCGAAACGACTGAAAAACGGCCTAAAGACGCAAAGAACCCGCGTGACGACAGTACCGGGTTAATAATAATAATACAAATAACAACTCATATTCAGTTTCCTAATCTTTTTACACAGCGAACGTGTAATTATCCGTTTGATTACGAGCCGATGGCGGAAGCAGCCGACGTTAGCTCGTCGGTACATAAACACACGCAGGGACCGGACTCGGAACCGAGCCCGGGCCCGGTTGCGGACACGTCCAGCCCGCGGCGAAGCCGGTGATGACGCGTCTTCACGGGTGTTTAACTCCTCAAATTTTCACCCATTTTCATTTTGTTTATTTCCTCACCTTCTTTTTGTGGTGCTGAGTCCTCTTCTTCCGCTGTTGCCTGGCCACGTGACAGGAGCTGTCCAATCACCGGACAGGGCGAAGAAAAGGGGGCGTGGCACGATTAAAAAAAGTAAAACGTTAAATTCAGTATTGAAACTTGTTTTTGTATTCATACATTGGACAATAATTTAGTGTGTGTGTGTGTGTGTGTGTCTGTGTGTGTACACACACACACATATACATATACACACATATACATACACACACACACACACACACACATAAAATACTATAATATATTGAGAATACATGTATGAAAATGTAGCAGTGAAAGAGTTTTTCGTACAGAGAGTACACAAAGTACACAAAGTACCACACAGGCGTAAAGTTCACTCACTTTATATTCAACAAAAAGGAAAAAGAAACGATCGTCTCGAGTTACAGCTTATTGTACAGGTCCAAGAGGAGCTCAGGGCTACAGGTAAACAAAACAACAGGGCTACAGGTAAACAAAACAACAGGGCTACAGGTAAACAAAACAACAGGGCTACAGGTAAACAAAACAATAATGAGTGGAAATGAAACAACGAATCCATCGCCCGGAAAACCTGGAGACAAAAGTGCTTAAAAGAAAATACAGAAGAAAACAACGACTTGACCTTTTTACAGTTCATACTTTCTTTGAGCTTCGACCACAAACTGCACAGGATCCGACCTCATACCGCTGGTTTAGAAAAGGCTGGGTATCGAACCCACGAGCCGTACCGACTGAAACATGCCCGTGAACCTTCACGCAAAGACTTAAAGAACCAAACGTAAAGACTCAAACAACGCGTTCCCAGGAGAGTCAGCAGGTCGATTTGTGTTTGGAAGAAATATTTTGTTCTCTGGGTTCAAACAAAAAAAGTATTTGAAGAAATAAAGACATAAAATAACCACAAAAATAAATAAAAACGATTTGGACGTTTGGATTTTCATAGGTTTGTTATCAAAAGGTCAGATATTATTATTTGTGTTAGTAACAAAGTGTTTATATTTACTCTTCTCCGTCATCGTACCGTTGGATTCATCGGTTCTCATGAAGACGTTCAGATTTAATCTGGTTCATAAAAACTTGTTAGAAACAGAAGAAACGATTAAATGTCACGAAGTAAAAAGGAGAAACGTTCTCTTCACAAATTGGACATCTTTGTTTCAGCTCTCGTGAAACTTTACTGTGAAGTTTTGTCCCAGAATGAAAGTCCTGTAAAGTGCAGTTAGAGAACTAGGAAGTACGGAGGCCGCCGAGCGCCATCACGTTGACCTGTTACTCTGGTTTCTTTTCTTTAAAAGTTTTTTTTGCAGAAAAACGTTGTTATATTTTTCAAAGTATCGTAAAATTACTTTTTTCTATTTGTACCAAATATTTTTAAATCTATAATGCTAACCAGCTCACTTTTATTTTTTATTGCTTTTTATTCATAATTAGATTTTCGAATACTTTTAATATCACTGCTGAAAAAACAGTTCATGAGATTATTTTAATGAAACATTTCCTAAAAGGAAGTTTACTGAGAACCAGATTAATTATTTCACCTGTTCCTTTAAATCAAAAACGTCTCATTAAGACAGAAAATGTTTTTATGCAACTAAAGAAACAAATCAACGCGTAAACATTAAGATTGTCAGATCCATGCTGGTGGGATTTTTCTCATAAGCTCAACAACAAACTGAACGTTGTGACGACAGGAAGTTAAAACACGACAACAGGAAGTTAAAACACGACGACAGGAAGTAAAAACGTGACAACAGGAAGTAAAAACGCACCACTGACTCGACGATCAAAGTCGTCTAGTAAAATGTAAAATATATTTCCGTCAACACGAGAAGCAAAAACACAGATTTAACAGAATAAAGAAACCGACTGTTGACCTTTGACCTCCGGTTCGTGGTCCCAGCATGCACTCTGTCACTAACACTAGAAACCTGGATATGTTCTTCTGATCTGAGATTGTCGCCGAACGTTTGGAGTGAAACTCTGTAGAAAAATATAATGAGGCAATATAAAAAAAGACGGAATGAAAAGTACTGCAAGAGTTCAATGGATAGATTTACAATGATTTTCTATATAGCTTATAAATACGATATCTACACAATATGTGGTACAAAAATACTATAAAGCATTTAGTGGGCACTGGATTTCATGTGTGTGTTTCCTTAAAGTAACAGTAACGTTTAAAAATAAAAAAGTGATGACGACGTGGAACTCTTCAGGCACAAGATCGTGTTCACGGGGGGAACTAAAGAAACGCGACACCGCGTCGGGTCAAAACACAACTATGTGAACGTTGCGAGTCATGTGACGCCCGATCTTCACCGTTCAGGGGACGCGCTTCAGTGTTTCAGTAAGGAGGCCCTGAAGCGACGAAGTAAACAACAACACAAACAAAACAACAAAAACAAACGAGGCTGATTGTCTTCAGATTCTGGAATGTATGGAAGTCCATTTTGGCTTCCACACGTCAGGGCCCCAACGGGCTTCCACACGTCAGGGCCCCAATGGGCTGCTTCCACACGTCAGGGCCCCAATGGGCTTCCACACGTCAGGGCCCCAACGGGCTGCTTCCACACGTCAGGGCCCCAACGGGCTTCCACACGTCAGGGCCCCAACGGGCTTCCACACGTCAGGGCCCCAACGGGCTTCCACACGTCAGGGCCCCAACGGGCTTCCACACGTCAGGGCCCCAACGGGCTGCTTCCACACGTCAGGGCCCCAACGGGCTTCCACACGTCAGGGCCCCAACGGGCTTCCACACGTCAGGGCCCCAACGGGCTTCCACACGTCAGGGCCCCAATGGGCTGCTTCCACACGTCAGGGCCCCAACGGGCTTCCACACGTCAGGGCCCCAATGGGCTTCCACACGTCAGGGCCCCAATGGGCTTCCACACGTCAGGGCCCCAACGGGCTGCTTCCACACGTCAGGGCCCCAACGGGCTGCTTCCACACGTCAGGGCCCCAATGGGCTTCCACACGTCAGGGCCCCAATGGGCTGCTTCCACACGTCAGGGCCCCAACGGGCTGCTTCCACACGTCAGGGCCCCAATGGGCTTCCACACGTCAGGGCCCCAATGGGCTTCCACACATCAGGGCCCCAACGGGCTTCCACACGTCAGGGCCCCAACGGGCTTCCACACGTCAGGGCCCCAACGGGCTTCCATACGTCAGGGCCCCAACGGGCTGCTTCCATACGTCAGGGCCCCAATGGGCTGCTTCCATACGTCAGGGCCCCAATGGGCTGCTTCCATACGTCAGGGCCCCAACGGGCTTCCACACGTCAGGGCCCCAACGGGCTTCCACACGTCAGGGCCCCAACGGGCTTCCACACGTCAGGGCCCCAATGGGCTGCTTCCACACGTCAGGGCCCCAACGGGCTTCCACACGTCAGGGCCCCAATGGGCTTCCACACGTCAGGGCCCCAATGGGCTTCCACACGTCAGGGCCCCAACGGGCTGCTTCCACACGTCAGGGCCCCAACGGGCTGCTTCCACACGTCAGGGCCCCAATGGGCTTCCACACGTCAGGGCCCCAATGGGCTGCTTCCACACGTCAGGGCCCCAACGGGCTGCTTCCACACGTCAGGGCCCCAATGGGCTTCCACACGTCAGGGCCCCAATGGGCTTCCACACATCAGGGCCCCAACGGGCTTCCACACGTCAGGGCCCCAACGGGCTTCCACACGTCAGGGCCCCAACGGGCTTCCATACGTCAGGGCCCCAACGGGCTGCTTCCATACGTCAGGGCCCCAATGGGCTGCTTCCATACGTCAGGGCCCCAATGGGCTGCTTCCATACGTCAGGGCCCCAATGGGCTTCCACACGTCAGGGCCCCAATGGGCTGCTTCCACACGTCAGGGCCCCAACGGGCTTCCATACGTCAGGGCCCCAATGGGCTTCCACACGTCAGGGCCCCAATGGGCTGCTTCCACACGTCAGGGCCCCAATGGGCTGCTTCCACACGTCAGGGCCCCAATGGGCTGCTTCCATACGTCAGGGCCCCAATGGGCTGCTTCCATACGTCAGGGCCCCAATGGGCTTCCACACGTCAGGGCCCCAATGGGCTTCCACACGTCAGGGCCCCAACGGGCTGCTTCCATACGTCAGGGCCCCAATGGGCTGCTTCCATACGTCAGGGCCCCAACGGGCTTCCACACGTCAGGGCCCCAACGGGCTGCTTCCATACGTCAGGGCCCCAATGGGCTTCCACACGTCAGGGCCCCAATGGGCTGCTTCCACACGTCAGGGCCCCAATGGGCTGCTTCCACACGTCAGGGCCCCAATGGGCTGCTTCCACACGTCAGGGCCCCAATGGGCTGCTTCCACACGTCAGGGCCCCAATGGGCTGCTTCCACACGTCAGGGCCCCAATGGGCTGCTTCCACACGTCAGGGCCCCAATGGGCTGCTTCCATACGTCAGGGCCCCAATGGGCTGCTTCCATACGTCAGGGCCCCAATGGGCTTCTTCCACACGTCAGGGCCCCAATGGGCTTCTTCCATACGTCAGGGCCCCAATGGGCTGCTTCCATACGTCAGGGCCCTAATGGGCTTCTTCCACACGTCAGGGCCCCAATGGGCTTCTTCCACACGTCAGGGCCCCAATGGGCTTCCACACGTCAGGGCCCCAATGGGCTTCCACACGTCAGGGCCCCAATGGGCTGCTTCCACACGTCAGGGCCCCAACGGGCTGCTTCCATACGTCAGGGCCCCAATGGGCTTCCACACGTCAGGGCCCCAATGGGCTGCTTCCACACGTCAGGGCCCCAATGGGCTGCTTCCATACGTCAGGGCCCCAATGGGCTGCTTCCATACGTCAGGGCCCCAATGGGCTGCTTCCACACGTCAGGGCCCCAATGGGCTTCCACACGTCAGGGCCCCAATGGGCTTCCATACGTCAGGGCCCCAATGGGCTGCTTCCACACGTCAGGGCCCCAATGGGCTGCTTCCACACGTCAGGGCCCCAACGGGCTGCTTCCACACGTCAGGGCCCTAATGGGCTTCCACACGTCAGGGCCCCAATGGGCTGCTTCCACACGTCAGGGCCCCAACGGGCTGCTTCCATACGTCAGGGCCCCAATGGGCTTCCACACGTCAGGGCCTCCGCACAGCTAATCACACCTCCCCTGGTCAATGCAGAGCGGCTCCTGGTTTGATCGATCGGTTGATTGGCTAATAAATATGTGCTGTTATTGCTTCATGACGGTCACATGACGTCCCATCAGACACGATGCTACGAACCGTTTAACTGATCAAATGTAAATCAAAGTACCACGTTGTCACACGTTTACATGGTAACTATCGACGCTGCCGGGCCTCGTCCTCCTCCTCTTCCTCCTGATGTTTTTCATATTTGGCATCAGATAATTTAAATGTCTGCTGTGAGCTCTTTTGTCCTTCAGCCTCTTCCTCTCCTGGTTTAAGGCAACTTATATTTGTGATGATTTTTAATAAAACCTTTTCTTAAAAAAATGTACAAATGTCTGAATACAAACCTCTATGGCATCATCAGTAAACGCTGTATAGAAAATATATAAATATGCTTTTCTCTTTGTCAATGTACAAATGTTCTGCAGCGCCCGTCAGCTGCTGCTCCTCCTCTTCATCACTCCCGTTTCCTAAACCTCATATATGCACATTGCTATTTACAGCGGGGGCGGGGCTCAGGAGGAGTCCGTGCAGGGCGAGGGCGGCGGCGGGTACAGGTGGTGGGCGTAGCTGCGCTCGGTGTACGGCGACGGCGGGCAGCTCTCGCAGTTCTCCTCCGCCGACAGGTACTGGCTGCGCGGCGTCGGCGGCGGCGGGAACGGCTCCGAGTCGTAGTTGAGGTCGCTGGCGTAGCCCTTAGCGGCGCCGGACTTCAGCGGCGCCCGGCGGCCCGGCGTGTAGTCGCTGTCGCACACGTCGGTGCTGCAGGGGGTGGTGGGCGGGGCAAAGTGGCGGTAGGTGTAGGGCCGGTAGCTGGGAGGCGGGAAACACCACCGAAGAAGAAAAGACAACAAAAGGATAAGAGATAATGAACAGAAACATCCTGAGAGGCTGAAACCGTCTAGTGAGGCTTCTGGGGCCCGAGACGCTGCAGGAACACGACCATATATGGTTACATGCACATGAAGGGCCACCGAGATAATAATGACAGGTATCAATATGTATTAACATAAGATAATCAGAGATATTGATCAGCTGTACCTGTAGGAGCGGTGCGTTGAGGGGCTGTTGGAGGAATAACCGAACTCGGCGGTGTACTGAGAGCGAACTGTAGCCGGAGACGGAGGAGGGTTCAGGATCTGGAACCACACACGATCAAGATGAACAGAACGAACTAAAAACATTAAAAACATCCCGCTTGTCATGTGACGCATGTGAGATATCTCCCGTATGTCACATCCCATGAGCGGTGGGCGTGGCCTCACCGGGGGGAAGTAGGTCCCTTTGGTGCTGGACGAGCTGCTGGACGACGCCCCGGTCACGTGGGCGCGGTCGTACGGCGGCCCGCTGCTCCCGCCCACGATGCTGAGGGAGCCAATCACGGACTTGCCCCTGGACATGCCTGTTGGCGTGGAAACAAGAGACGTCAGCTCGGTGAGGGGAGTGGAGGAGGAGGAAAAGGAGGAGGAGGAGGAGGAGGAGGAGGAGGAGGAGGAGGAGGAGGGGTCCCACCCGGCAGCGAGCTGGACAGCGAGCTCGGATGCGGCACGTAGCCGAGCGGCACCGAGGACGGCCCGTGGACCACGAAGTCGTTGGCCACCGTCTCGCCGTCGTCCTTCATCTGAGGGCAGAGGACGCGCTGGCACACGAAGTACACGGCGCCCACCACGAACAGAGCCATGACCACGCCCACGATGGACCCGATGGTGTTGTTGGAGGGGGGCGGCGGCTCCTCCGTCGGGTCTGAAAGACATCAGATCGTTCAACATTACTACCGTGACCTCCTGTCCTCGAACGCATCGCGAGGTGAGGTGTTGTTGCCTCACAGCAGCCGAGCTCGTCAGAGTTGTCCGTGCAGTCCGTGTTGTGGTCGCACTTCTTGTGCTTCCCGATGCACTGACCATTAGAGCAGCTGAACTGGTCCGGAGGGCAGCGCACTGGGAGACACACACACACACACACACATATATATATAAATAAAAACACACAAACAAAAAATAATAATAATTTGAAAACTTTTTTTTTTTTTATTTAAATTTTTTTTTTTTAATGTAAAAAAAAGAAAAAAAAGTTCACACAAATTTTTGTTGTTGTAAACTTTAAAAAAAAATGCACACACAAAAATAAAATATATATTTTTTTCTCAAACCTTAATTTTTTTGTAAACTTTTACAAATGAAAAATAAACAAAACCTTAAAAAAAATAGAAAAAATAAATAAATAAAATAGAAAAAATTAAATATTTTTTATAACTTTTTATTTTTATTTTTTAAATAAGCGTGTACAAAGGTGCGGCCTCACCTTCACACTTGCTCTCGTCGGACCGGTCCTGGCAGTTGACCTCCCCGTTGCAGCGCATGCTGAGGCTCACACACTGCCGGCTGTCGCACTGGAACTCCTCCGGCGAGCACACAGGACACGCCTCCTCGTCGCTGCTGTCGTCGCACTCGGCGAAGCCGTCGCATCTCCAGGCCTGAGGGATGCAGTCCACCTCACCTGAGCTGCACGAGAACTGCTCCGGGGAGCAGGTGGGCGGCTCTGAGGGGACAGGACCAGTTAACCCAGTGAGAGGGACCAGTGACACCAGTAAGAGGGACCAGTTAACCCAGTCAGAGGGAACGGACCAGTTAACCCAGTCAGAGGGACAGGACCAGTTAACCCAGTCAGAGGGACAGGACCAGTTAACCCAGTCAGAGGGACAGGACCAGTTAACCCAGTCAGAGGGACAGGACCAGTTAACCCAGTCAGAGGGACAGGACCAGTTAACCCAGTCAGAGGGACAGGACCAGTTAACCCGGGCAGAGGGACAGGACCAGTTAACCCGGGCAGAGGGACAGGACCAGTTAACCCAGTCAGAGGGACAGGACCAGTTAACCCAGTCAGAGGGACAGGACACCAGTAAGAGGAACGGCTCTGCCTTACCTCCACAGGACAGCTCGTCCTGCAGCAGCACCAGGTGGACGGGACACGAGCAGCGAGTCGTTCCGTCGCCTTTCACGATGCAGATGTGAGAGCAGCCGCCGTTATCCCAGGTACACGGATGTTTACCTGCAGGGAGGACAGGTGAGACACACAGGACAGGAAGGGTCAAATAAGGACAGTCCTTCAAACAACCTTTTATTGTTTTCAACACACCAACTTCATCTCTCTATGACCCCCCCCCCGCCCCCCCAACGCCTCACCGTACTCCCTCATGTCTCTATAGCCCCTCCCCCTGCCTCCCCTGCCCCCCCCGCCTCACCATACTCCCTCATGTCTCTATAGCCCCTCCCCCTGCCTCCCCTGCTCCCCCCCCGCCTCACCATACTCCCTCATGTCTCTATAGCCCCTCCCCCTGCCTCCCCTGCTCCCCCCCCGCCTCACCATACTCCCTCATGTCTCTATAGCCCCTCCCCCTGCCTCCCCAGCTCCCCCCCCGCCTCACCATACTCCCTCATGTCTCTATAGCCCCTCCCCCTGCCTCCCCTGCTCCCCCCCCGCCTCACCATACTCCCTCATGTCTCTATAGCCCCTCCCCCTGCCTCCCCTGCTCCCCCCCCGCCTCACCGTACTCCCTCATGTCGAGCTCGTGCACGGCGTGGATGTCGCTCAGGTAGGCGATGCGGGCCTGGATCTTGGTGCGTCCCTCCCTGGTGGTCTTGTCGATGCGCTCGATCATCTGCTGCTGCTTGTCGATCCAGTACAGGTGGCTGCCGAACACGGTGAGGCCCACGGGCTGCAGGATGTTGGAGTCGGCCATGACGATGCGGTTGGCTCCTGCAGGTGAGAGGCGCCGGGGGGGAGAAACAAAACAAGGTTGTCGGGCCAAAAGGATCAGAGGCAACCAAACGGGTGAGAAACTGAGGGGTGAGGCGGGAAGGGGAGGGGCAGGAGGACAGGGACGCATGTTTAGCTCCAGACACCTGTATTACACCTGTTACACCTGTATTACACCTGTTTAACATATTATAACATAGAACACCTGTATAACACCTGTGACACGCGGTCAGCTGCATGATCCTCTCCCACATTCCTGAACGGAGCTCCGAGAATTTCAGGAATGTGCTGAGACCTCGACTCTGTCTGCTCACAGGGAGACAGACTCATGTCTATGAACGGCTAACTTAGCTTAGCATAACAACTGTACACAGCTAGCTTAGTTTAGCATAATGGCTGCAAACAGCTAGTTTAGCTTCGTCTGTGTTTAATCTGCTCAAAACTCTAAAAATTAGTATTACATTTTTTACTTTTCTTTTCTGGAACTGCGATAAAACTACAAATTAAAATGTGTACACTTGAGACGAAACAAAGCAGATCCAAAGGTCGCCAGCCTTTAGGCTAAGCTAACAACAGTCGCTCGGTTCCACCCTCGCGGACTCACCGGACAGGTCGCTGCTCTCGATGCGCCGCAGGTCCGAGTCCACCCAGAACAGCTTCCCCAGCGCGTTGTCGATGGCCAGCGCCACGGGCTTCCCCAGCCCGCTGAAGAACAGAACCTCCCGCTCCGTCCCGTCCAGCGCCGCGCGCTCAATCTTCGGGGAGCGCTCCAGCAGGTTGGTGAAGTACATGTACCTGCACACAAGAACCCGGGTCCACTTCAGACTCCAGTACTCTAGGACACAGACTCTAGGGCACTAGGACCCAGGAACCCACCCTCTCTCCGGGTTGACCACAATGGCGCGGGGCTTGTCGTGGTCGCCCCTCAGCACCACGCCGACCCGGCTGCCGTCGGTTCTGGTGACGTTGATGACGTTGGTGACCTCGCTGGTCCAGTAGATGAAGCGGCTGTAGATGTCGATGCTCAGGTCGTACAGCTGCAGGCCCTGACCCGGCCCGCCCAGCAAGCCCGAGACCACCGTCATGCTCTGCAGGGACAAGACCACACACACGCCGGGTCAGAGCCCGGCTCAAACCAGTAAGACAGGAGCCGGGGCCCCACCGACAGGAGCCGGGGCCCCACCGACAGGAGCCGGGCCCTTATCGACAGGAGCCGGGCCCTTATCGACAGGAGCCGGGCCCTTATCGACAGGAGCCGGGCCCTTATCGACAGGAGCCGGGCCCTTATCGACAGGAGCCGGGCCCTTATCGACAGGAGCCGGGCCCTTATCGACAGGAGCCGGGCCCTTATCGACAGGAGCCGGGCCCTTATCGACAGGAGCCGGGCCCTTATCGACAGAGGGCGGAGGTGGAGACCCGGTCCTACCTGGTTCCCGTCCTCCTGCGCGCGGCGGATGAGGTTCTGCTTGGAGTCGATCCAGTACAGCTGGCGGTCCAGCGGGTCGTAGTCCAGCGCCCGCACGCTGCGCAGGCTGTGGATGGGCAGCGTGATGTCGGGGCTCTGCTGCTCGTCCATCACCATGCGGTTAATGGCCGACTTCTGGCTGAACAGCAGAAAGGAGGTTGGAGCTGGAGGGGGCGGAGTCAGACAAAGGGGCGGAGTCAGACAAATTCCACAACTATATGATATCACAAATGTGATAAAAAAGTGTATACTGTTCAGTAACGTGTAAATACACGTATATAAAAACTACATATTTAGTAACAAACCGCTGCAGGTCTTGTTGTCGTAGTTCAGGGAGAAGTGGGCGGGGCATCCGCACACGAAGCTGCTGACGGGCACGGCGAGGCACAGGTGCGAGCAGTGCCCGTTGGTGGCGGCGCAGGCGTTCCAGCCGGCCTGCCGGGACGAGTGGAACACTAAGATGTCCATGACGTAGTCCAGGTGGCCCTGGATCACAGTGCGGTTCTGGCCGCTGGTCTTGTTGGCGCGCTCGATGCTGCGCTGGCTCCAGTCGGTCCAGTAGATGTAGTCCTGGTACTGGGTGAGGCCGAAGGGGTGCGGCAGGTCGTCCGCTATCACCTCGCGGTCCTGACCTGCAGACATGAGGTGGGTGAGTCCAAAGGGGCTCAGGCGGCTAGAGGGGCTCAGGCGGCTAGAGGGCCTCAGGCGGCTAGAGGGCCTCAGGCGGCTAGAGGGGCTCAGGCGGCTAGAGGGGCTCAGGCGGCTAGAGGGGCTCAGGCGGCTAGAGGGGCTCAGGCGGCTAGAGGGCCTCAGGCGGCTAAAGGGGCTCAGGCGGCTAGAGGGGCTCAGGCGGCTAGAGGGGCTCAGGCGGCTAGAGGGGCTCAGGCGGCTAGAGGGGCTCAGGCGGCTAGAGGGGCTCAGGCGGCTAAAGGGGCTCAGGCGGCTAGAGGGGCTCAGGCGGCTAAAGAGTGGCGGCTTTTGTCCTCCGTACAGGAGTTGATCAAATGATGGTATTTATACATGTGGTTGTGTTTTAATATACATGTGTGTGTGTGTGTCTCCTCACCCAGCATGTTGGAGGACTCGATGAGCGTGGTGTCCAGGTCGGTCCAGTAGAGGCGCCGCTCCGCGTAGTCGATGGTGAGGCCGTTGGCTCGGCCCACGTCGGCTACCAGCGTGATGCGACCCGTCCCGTCCATCGCCGCGCGGTCGATCTTTGGCTTCCCGCCCCACTCGGTCCAGTACATGTACCTGAGCACCAGGAGGCAGGGGGCATTATGAGTAAAATAAACACATAAACACAGAGCGTCAGCTGTTCTTACTGCACACATAGCTAAACTAAGCTAGCTCTTCCCCCGGCGGTAGCGCGTCCTCACCCTTCAGCCGGGTCCAGAGCCAGCGCTCGCGGGCTGTCCAGGTCCTTCCAGACCAGGACCTGCCGGTGCTGCCCGTCCAGCTTGGCCACCTCGATGCGGTTGGTGCCGGTGTCGGCCCAGTACAGGTTCTTGCCCAGCCAGTCCACCGCCATGCCCTCCGGGTAGTCCAGACCGAACTCCACCACGTGCTCCAGGGCGCTGCCGTTCATGAAGGCCCGGCTGATGGTCTGCATGGGAGGGTAAATGGGTTATTTCCAGGAATATACCACATGTTCAATGACTTCTCCAGGTTCTCCATACCCCCTCGCTCACCTTCAGGGTGATGTCGGTCCAGTAGATCCGGTTGTCTGTGACGTCGAAGTCGAGCGCCGAGGCCTCCTTGACGCCGGTGAGCGGGATGGCCACGTTGTTGTTGTTGGTCTCCAGGGAGATGCGGCGGATGTCGGTGTGCCGGGAGAAGAGCAGAAAGGCCTCGGGCACGATGCAGGTGCGCATGTCGGCCACCAGCTCCAGGCCGATGGGGCAGCCGCACTGCACGCCGCGCGGCTTGTACAGGCACAGGTGGCTGCAGCCGCCGTTGCTGTCGGCACACGGGTTTGTACCTGAGTGAGGGATGGGGGGTGGATTACAGGTGAGGTTCACGGAGGAGGACTTACGTTTACTCTATGTTAAACCGACCTGGTCCTTAAATCGGGTGTTTTTTGAATGGGGTCTGGTGTGTCGTACGACACACCAGACCCCATTCAAAAAACACCCGATTTAAGGACCAGGACCCCGGAGGAGGACTCCAGGTGTTCGGTACTCACCGACGGCCTGGTGCACGTAGGCGGCCTTGAGGCCCATGAGGTCGGGCAGCTGGTCGATGATGAACTGGCGCTCCGCCGTGCGCTTGTGCACGCGCTCGATGCTGCGGCGCTGCCAGTCCGTCCAGTAGATGAAGTCTCCCAGCAGCGTGAACCCGAAGATGTGAGGCAGCTTGTCCTCCACCAGCACGCGGCGGCCCGTCCCGTCCATGTCCATCACCTGGGGGAGAGACAGAACATTAGCATGTTTTCCCATCATGCTAATTAGAAGCAACAGCAAGCTAAAAAACGTCGGCTGTGATGCATCAACTCCCAGTCCCCCCACTGACCTCGATCTTGTCGGTCTTGGCGTCCCCCCAGTACAGCCGGCGGTCCTCATAGTCCAGGGCGAGTCCGTTAGGCCAGCCCAGAGATGTGTTGACCAGAACCAGCCGCTCCAGTCCGTCCAGGTCGGCCCGCTCGATCTTAGGCTCCTCCCCCCAGTCGGTCCAGTACATGTAACTGGGAGCAGACCAGTAGAGCCAGTTAATATCGGGATTACGATTATTAATAAGACAGGAAGGATCCTTATTACAGCATCGTAGAGAATTAGGACCCGGTTCAGGACTCGGATCAGGACCAGGATCAGCACTCACCCGGCCACGGGGTCCAGCACAATGGCCCTGGGCTCGTCCAGGTCTTCAGAGATCAGGATCTTCCTCATGGTGCCGTTGAGCCGGGTCACCTCGATGCGGTCAGTGCCAGTGTCGGTCCAGTACAGGTTCCGGGCGATCCAGTCCACGGCCACGCCGTCGGGGTGGTTGACCTGCAACGTGACCAGGAACTCGGCCTCGCTGCCGTCCAGGCGCGCGCGCCGCACCGCCTTCACGTCGTCGTCCGTCCAGTACACGAACCCGTCCACCGGGTCGTAGTCGATGGCGATGGCGTGCCGCACGTCGTCTAGCTGCAGGACCACATCTGTGAAGTCCGGCATGTCCAGAGAGATGCGGCGCAGGTCGGTCCGCCGGGCCAGCAGCAGCATCTGGGTCGCACCTGAGGAGGCGAGGGGGGGGCACACCAGGAGGGT
>NW_027175932.1:360795-368295 GCF_023055335.1 Clinocottus analis
TCAGCTAACAGCTCAAACAGCTAGTCAGCTAACATATGAAACAGCTAGTCAGCTAACATATGAAACAGCTAGTCAGCTAACAGCTCAAACAGCTAGTCAGCTAACAGCTCAAACAGCTAGTCAGCTAACAGCTAGTCAGCTAACATATGAAACAGCTAGTCAGCTGACAGCTCAAACAGCTAGTCAGCTGACAGCTCAAACAGCTAGCAGCTAGTTCTGCTGACAAACGTAAGCATGAACCAGAACATGTCTGACTCCACACGTTCACAGAACATCTGTAAACTTGTCATCTGAAGACTTTCAGCACCAGAGTTAATGATAAAAACAGCTGATTTAAAAACATAACAAACTAGAACAGAATGCCTCTATGAATACCAATAATCAATCAATGACCTCTAATCAATGAGCAGCATTCAGCTCGTGCTGCAGGTACAACAGGAAGCGTCTCTCTGAGCGGCAGACCTTCATCTCAGGATCAAACGGAGGAAGACTCCATGAAAAGAACCAGAGACACGAGGAAGAACATTTAAATAAACATGAATTCATTACAGGACTCCTTCATCCTCTTGTCCTGGGTTCCATCGACTCACCAAGACCCACAACTGAAGTGGGACCAGAACCCTCTGAACCCCCCAGAAACCCCGGCCCCTCAGACTCACCCTCGCTCCGGGTCCAGAGCGATAGCCCTGGGCTGGTCCAGCTCCTGCCAGAACAGAACCTTCCTCAAGGACCCGTCTAGCTCGGCCACCTCGATCCGGTTGGTCTCTGAGTCCGTCCAGTACAGTTTGCTCCCCAGCCAGTCGCAGGCCAGTCCGTCCGGGGAGGCCAGACCCGGGACCACGGTCTGGACCGCAGCGGCGCCGGCGGGCCCCGACCGGTTGAAGACAGTGCGCTTGATGGCCTCCTCGCTCACGTCGCTCCAGTACACCAGGCCCTGCGAGTACACGTAGTCCACCGCCGCCGCGTCCTCCAGCCCGCCCACCAGCACCGTGGCGTTGGCCTTCAGCTGACCGGCGTCCACCAGGCGCAGGTCCCGCCGGTTAGCATAGAGCAGCAGGGGCACGCCTGAGGACACAGAGTACACACATTACACTGGGGAGAGTACACAGAATACACACATTACACTGGGGAGAGTACACAGAATACACACATTACACTGGGGAGAGTACACAGAATACACACATTACACTGGGGAGAGTACACAGAATACATACATTACACTGGGGAGAGTACACACATTACACCGGGAGAGTACACAGAATACACACATTACACTGTAACAGTCAAAGAGATTCTCAGCTGGTGATGAAGAGGAGGATGAGGAGGATCTTGTGTGTTAAGTTTATAACAATAATTATAATAACAATAATCAGTGTGGCTGGAATCTTAACATTACAACGTAATGCAGTAAGTTGTGATTTTAACACCAATAACCAACAGTAATATTAACACTAACAGCTGCTATCTGCGCTAACGTGAGCCGTTAGCATGCAAACCGCGATAAGTGACGTAAAGTGAGAAGTTTACGGCTCCGTGGAGGGTTTACGGCTCCGTGGAGGGTTTAATGGGGTTTACACGATTGTTGACAGAAGCTAACTGCGCTTTTATTATAAAACAAGAGCAGCTAACAGCTAGCAGCTAGCTACGAGAGAGAGAGAGAGAGAGAGAGAGAGAGAGAGAGAGAGAGAGAGAGAGAGAGAGAGAGAATTTAGTGTAATCTTTGTTGTTGTAATCCTTTGGCTATACTGTCTTTTTTAACATTCGTGCCAATAAAGCTATTTGAATTGAATAGAAGTGAATTAACAGAGAGAGAGAGAGAAACATAGACAACCACACACACGCAGAGAGAGAGAGAGAGAGAGAGAGAGAGAGAGAGAGAGAGAGAGAGAGAGAGAGAGACACGAGGGAGAGAGACATAGAGACACACCGAGAGAGAGAGAGCGGGCCTCGGCCCCGGGACTCGGCTCCAGAGCTCCCCCGGTAGGAGCCTCTTGTCCCGGCTGTGAGTCCCCGCTCGTCCCCGTGTCCCCGCGCTCGTCCCCGTGTCCCCGCGCTCGCCCCCGCGTCCCCCGGCCCTCACCTCGCGCCAGCAGCCACAGCGAGCACAACAACAGGCTCCCGAGCGCGACACCCATCTTCCTCCCGTCTCTCGGCCCGGAGCCGCGGCTCCTCAGCGGGCTGCTCCCATCGGCTCTGCGGCCTCGGTCTCTCGCTCCTCCGGGAATCGAACACGCGGATTTCCCCCCTCACGAACGACTGTATCTGTGCAGAGATCCGAGCTGCAAAACACGGCGTCAAACGGTCCCCGCGTCCATGGTCCGCTCCCTCCGAGCCTCACATTGTCCTGCAGGAGATCCGTCGTCTCCTTCCGCTGTGAGGAAGCTGCCCCCTCCTCTTCCTCCTCTTCCTCCTCCTATACCAGCTTTCTATTGTTGCTCACATTTCACGCTCTGCAGCCGAAAAGATCACGTTCACAGCCCCGAGAGAAGCACGTTCCTGCCCGCCGCAGAGCGCCCAGACCCCGGACACAAACCGCAGGAGTGAGCCGCGGAATGAAGCCGTAGTTCGGCTCCTTCACACGCGCACATTCCTGCGGGACTAGTTTATGACGGAGTCGCGGTTCACCGGGAGTCAAAGCTCTCCTCCCGGTGTCACCGATGGAGTCCAGAGAAGATAGAGAGAGCCGAATGAAGGACGACCCCGAGATGGACGCAGTGGTGATGTTTAAGTTCAGAGAAAACGTGTCTGCTTACGTTTAATTCCCTCATTTGTGTTAAACAGGTAAAACTCATTGAGCGGTCTGGTCCGGAAGTCGGATTTCTGGGGGAAAAGTTTGACGAATCTGAGGAAGAACTCAAAGTCTGAAAAAAAAAAAAAAAGTGACAAATAAAAAAAACACAATAAACTTTCAGATTTCACTTTAAACTATGATAAAAGTCTCAATAATATCTCAAACATGTGAGAACGTCTAAAATATAAATTAATGTTCATTTCCCTTCAGTTTAAATATGAATGTTTTGATACATTTAACATGTAAAAGTAAAAGCAAGTACTTTAATGGAAAGATCAATAGAAAGTCAAAATAATCTTTTTGTCTGTATATATATATTCTTTTTTTCTCTATAAGTAAGATAAAAATCATAACCTCAAACAGTTTTCCACAGTGTAATAATAATAATAGTAATAATCTTATCTTTAGTAAAACAACGACAACTTGTCAAAAATCACATTTTTAATCTTTACAAGAACAAAACATCAAATTTCCAAACTTATGCAAAAAGCATCACATCACAAAACGAGACTGTCACCACGTTAGTAATAATATTAATAATCATAATAATAATAATAATCACTGGCGGCAGGCTGCTGCTGCCCCCTGCTGGTCACACCGATACAAACACTCTTCTTATGAAAATAGTGCGCCGCTTATGAAAAACAAGCATTATTCAAAAAGAAACTTTACATATTTATCAAAAATCACTTAAAACACAAAAGAGTGTTAAAGATTTAAAATGTTAACCGGATACAAAAAGCAGCACAGTGAGTCCAGACATGCAGGGGGG
The DNA here is from genome assembly GCF_023055335.1 of Clinocottus analis. Lineage (NCBI taxonomy): Eukaryota > Metazoa > Chordata > Actinopteri > Perciformes > Cottidae > Clinocottus > Clinocottus analis. The sequence continues at coordinate 364,359 of NW_027175932.1, forward strand.
GAGGGGGGGGGGGGCGGAGGAGGCGGAAGATGAGGAGGAAGAAGAGGAAGAAGAGTCTCCGGCCTCCTCACAGGCTTCCTGAGATTCAGGGAATAAAGTATTGCAGTTTGTTGTTCAATCAGCTGATCAGTTAATCAATAAGAGATCAAAGCCTTCAGCTTCTCCACATTCATTCTGTTTATTATTATCATAACTTATCATATTATCATTGAACTAAAGCAGTTTCTGTCCCGTGGCTCATCAGGAACAATCTGGTATCCAGTTAAAACAACAACATTGTGATTAAAACATTTCTTTTGAACGAGAAACAAATATTCAACAAAGTGAAAAGAGAAGAAAGTCAAAACATCGTGAAGATATTTATTGTGATGATTAAATGTGATTTCATTATTTCGTCGTCGTGATGACGTTGATTTGTCACGTGTTGCACTTTTTTATTTTATTTTATTGCAGCCGAGCAGATTAAATATCTGCGTCTGGCGCTTTTTAAATCTTCAGCGCGGCAGTAAAAACGTTCTCAGGAAGTCACGAGCTGCGACGCGTTCTCCAGAGAACGCAAAGAACGCACGGGTTCCCTCCACGCCGCAGAGCAGCAGTACGACCCGGGGTCACGCTGTGTGGTTACGGAAACGTCAGCCAATCAGGACGGAGTATTCTCCACGGCTCTCCGGACGCTCCGTGAGACGGAGACGAGGTCACACGGAGCTACCGCGGGACCTCGTCCCGTTCCGTGGACACGTAACTTCTGAGTACACGTAACTTCAGAGTAAACTTGTCCCGTTCCGTGGACACGTAACTTCCGTGTGACCTTGCCCCGCCCCCGGTGACCTTGCCCCGCCCTCACACCTCGTAGTGGAGGTCGTTGAGCTCCAGTCTGGTGTAGTGCCGCCTGTCGAAGGACTCCATCGCCTTCCGGCCGCCGACGGCCAGAGCCAGCGTGAGCACGGCGAGCCCCAAAACCATGAACGCCACCACGCCGCTCTTCAGCGCCCCGCGCGTCGCCGCCGCCTTCCCCTGACCAACGCTGGAGTTCTGGAGGGCGGACTGGGAGGACTGGGAGGACTGGGAGGACTGGTCAGCGCCTTGGGGGACGATGACCAGACTGGTCGATGGAGTCGTTCTCGTGGGGGACGACTTCATGGTGGGGGTCGTAGAGGGAACTGGAGGAGTGGTGGTGGAGGTGGGAGGAGGAGTAGTAGTGGTGGTGGTGGTGGTGGTTGGTGTAATGGTAGTAGGAGTGGTAGTAGTGGTAGTAGGAGTAGTGGTAGTGATGGTAGTAGTGGTAGTAGGAGTAGTGGTAGTGGTGGTAGTAGTGGTAGGAGTAGTGGTAGTGATGGTAGTAGTGGTAGTAGGAGTAGTGGTAGTGGTGGTAGTAGGAGTAGGGGTAGTGGTGGTAGTAGTGGTGGTAGGAGTAGTGGTAGTGGTGGTAGTAGTGGTGGTAGGAGTAGTGGTAGTGGTGGTAGGAGTAGTGGTAGTAGGAGTAGTGGTAGTGGTGGTAGTAGTAGTAGTGGTAGGAGCAACAGTAGTAGTAGTGGTAGTAGTGGTTGGGGCAGTAGTAGTAGTAGTAGTTTCAGTGTTGGGTTGTGGTTTGTCAGTAGTTCTTGGTGCAGCCTCCCTGTTAGCAACAGCAGGTGAGGTGGTGGAGGTGGTGGAGGTGGTGGAGGTGCTGACGGGATGAGGCTTAATCTTCTTGAACATTTTGTTTTGCTTCCTGCTGGTTTTGTTGGTCTTCTTGGTGGTGGAAGTGGTAGAAGCTGAGGTGGAGGTGGACGGAGCTGGAGGCACCGGAGGCAGGGTGGCGAGGATGAGGATGGGAGGAGGGGCTGTTGTGGTGGGAGGAGCCTGGGTGGTGGTGGTGGGAGCTGTGGTTGTTGTTGGTGTTGTTGTTGTACTTTGTGTTGTTGCTGTTGTACTTTGTGTTGTTGTTGTTGTTGTTGTTGTTGTTGTTGTTGTTGTTGTTGTTGGTGTGGTGGAGGTTTGTTCCATGGTGGACGTCAGAGATCTCACTGTAGTCGGATGAATCAAACCTGTTAAGAAACAGGACGATGAACTTTAACATCACTAATCTACCTGTACAGGTAGAGAACAGAGTAGCTGTACAGGTAGAGAACAGAGTACCTGTACAGGTAGAGAACAGAGTAGCTGTACAGGTAGAGAACAGAGTACCTGTACAGGTAGAGAACAGAGTAGCTGTACAGGTAGAGAACAGAGTACCTGTACAGGTAGAGAACAGAGTACCTGTACAGGTAGAGAACAGAGTACCTGTACAGGTAGAGAACAGAGTACCTGTACAGGTAGAGAACAGAGTAGCTGTACAGGTAGAGAACAGAGTACCTGTACAGGTAGAGAACAGAGTAGCTGTACAGGTAGAGAACAGAGTAGCTGTACAGGTAGAGAACAGAGTACCTGTAGAGAACAGAGTACCTGTAGAGAACAGAGTACCTGTACAGGTAGAGAACAGAGTACCTGTACAGGTAGAGAACAGAGTACCTGTAGAGAACAGAGTACCTGTACAGGTAGAGAACAGAGTACCTGTAGAGAACAGAGTAGCTGTACAGGTAGAGAACAGAGTACCTGTAGAGAACAGAGTACCTGTAGAGAACAGAGTAGCTGTACAGGTAGAGAACAGAGTACCTGGGCAGGTGCCTCACCCTTGTAGATGTCGTAGGTGTTGATGCCGTCCTGGGCCTTCATCAGAGGACAGTCCTGCTCCGTCTGGCAGTGGAACAGGAAGCAGTTGTCGTCGCCGCCGTGTTTGTTGCCGTTGAACACGGCCATGTTGCATTTGGCGCCTTCAGAAGCACAGAACCGGTGGAGAGAGTTTATATGGATGTAGACATATGCAGGTGCAGGTGAAAGTGCAGGTGAAGGTGAAGGTGCAGGTGCGGGTGCAGGTGCAGGTGCGGGTGAAGGTGCAGGTGCAGGTGCGGGTGCAGGTGCAGGTGCGGGTGAAGGTGCAGGTGAAGGTGCGGGTGCGGGTGCAGGTGCAGGTGCAGGTGAAGGTGCAGGTGCGGGTGCAGGTGCAGGTGCGGGTGAAGGTGCGGGTGCAGGTGCAGGTGCAGGTGCAGGTGCGGGTGCAGGTGCAGGTGCGGGTGAAGGTGCAGGTGAAGGTGCGGGTGCAGGTGCAGGTGCGGGTGAAGGTGCAGGTGAAGGTGCGGGTGCAGGTGCAGGTGCCGTGGGGCACCTGGGGTGTCCAGGGCTCACCTGGCTTCACGTCCTCCGAGCAGCAGGCGAGCACGCAGTCCCTCTCGGTCCGCACCGCGCGGGCCTCCATCGCCGCCGCCGGCCGGGTCATCGCCTGCCGGACGTTCACGATGGCGCTCTGGTGCTGCCGGGAGAAACACGTCTCGGGCTCCACGGCGGACACAGGAAGTGATGTCATCAGCAGCAGCAGCAGAAGCGTCCAATAGGAGGGCAGCGTGTACGCAGGAGGAGTCATAGCGGGTCTGAAGTCTGTGAGGAAAAACAAGGGAGGCACTCGACCTGCGCAGAGGAGGAGGTGACTCAGAGCTGAATGTGGTACTTTGTACTGTCACACTAGTATTCTAACATGTATTAGTGTATACTTTACATGCTTTATGTATGACGCTGCGTTCATGTGACGTGGTGATATTCAAGTTATTAAAGATCTTTTAACTCCGATATCAAGTCGTGGAAGCGTGATATTTGTTGTTGGTATTTAATAAACTTGAACAGCGATGTAATGTCCACGTTAGGAATGAAGCGCCTGAACGCACCACGGCGTGCTTCCTGGTTAACAGTGAACAGTAACACGCCGGTGCTTTCAGGAGAAAGAATAAAGAAGGTTATTTCTGACACTCAGTCTGATGTCTCAGCTGACAGACGCAGGACCGAATTAGAAACATCAAAAAATAGAAATCTAAAAATGGACGTCGCTCCTCCGGGAGACAGAAGGAAGGAGAAGAAGAAGAAGAAG
>NW_027175932.1:373295-408295 GCF_023055335.1 Clinocottus analis
ATAAAGACGCAGATTTACATTTTAGAGCGAATCTATTGAATAAATAACCATCAGTAACTTTGACCCGACCCAGAACCCCAAAACAGTGTCGAGTGAGATCTGGAAGTAAAGCTGCAATTTATGAACGTTTTCACTATCAATTCTTTAAAATCTTTTCATTTATTAATTGTTGGTTCTTAAAGGTGTAAACCCAAAGATATTCTGTTTACCACGCCATACAAACACAAAGTCCTCCCCGAACAAACCACAGAGCCTTGTATCCCATGAAAGGTGTATCTGAACAGAACCGGAGGGGACCCGGGCCGGAGCCCTGGGGTGCTCCAGCAAACAGCTGTTAGAGGTTTGTGGTGTGAAAGGAGACACGAGACACCAGAGCAGGATCCCGTCAGCGGTTTAATCCGGTCAGAAAGTTCATCTCAGTGCAACATGTTGCTTTATGTACAGGTGTGAACTCACTGAGAAGCAGAGCGGCGCTGGAGGGAACGGAGACCCTGAAGGCAGCATGGGGGTCGAACACAGAAGAACCAGCAGCAGAGCTTCTTCACTTCAAACCAAAACAAGTCCACGCACAAAGTCAATGGTATATATATTTATATTTATATATCTAAAGTGCATTATGGTACAAAAATATAGAAGGTCAGCAGCACCTCGATACATTTACAAAATAAATACACCATTCAGACCAAATAAATTACGGCAAAACAAATCTGACATGAGTGGAATAAAAAAAAAGAAAAAGCAATCAGGATTCACAAAGATTCAAATCTGTTGCCTCACAGAGCTTCAAACACGTTTTTATTTATTTATTTATTTTTATCATATTCTGTGATCTATTTAGCTATGTTTAGAATATTTACAGACAATAAATATTTTCTAATTTCTTTCCAAACGATCCCTCTGACAGAAGTCTAGTCGAGAGCGTTCAGGAGTCCACCGGGCCGGAGGTTCTGCGACAGAGAGGCAGACGTTAGTTTCCTGATGGAGGCGATCACATGACCTACAGACGATCACATGACCTACAGACGATCACATGACCTACAGACGATCACATGACCAACAGACGATCACATGACCAACAGACGATCACATGACCTACAGACGATCACATGACCAACAGACGATCACATGACCAACAGACGATCACATGACCTACAGATGATCACATGACCTACAGACGATCACATGACCAACAGACGATCACATGACCTACAGATGATCACATGACCAACTCCTCTGAACTCTCCCAGCGCTTCATTGGGATTATTGTTGCACATCTAGATGCTTCAGGTCTTCATCTGTCTGACTCACCTTTGTCAAAGACTGACAGCGTTTCAAAGCAGCGCCCCCTGCAGGCCGAGCAGCGCCCCCTGCAGGCCGAGCAGGGCGCTCCCGTCTTCGTCCTGCGGCCTTCGGCCCAACGAGCGCGCCCTCCTCTTCCTCTTGTCGCCCTCCCTCCTCTTCCCGGACCTCCCTTTCTTCTTCCTCCTGCCGGGCGCCTTCATGGCGCCGTCCTTGTAGGTCTGGGACTTGTTGGTCTCCTGCGGCAGGTTGGTTCCCTCCTCCTCCTGCGGCCCGAAGCTGACGGGGAGGTTCTTGGTTCCGCCGGGGGGCTTGGAGTGCAGGGTGCTGCCGGTGGTGCTCAGGTTGATGCCCATGCTGCCGGCGCCGCTGCTGCTCCCGGCTCCTCCTCCTCCTCCGGTCCGGGCCGGCAGGTCCCGGATCTCGGCCGTGTGGACTTCGTCCAGCAGCTCCTGCAGCCACATGCGGCGCTTGAAGTCCTGCAGCGTCCGTCCTTTATCGTGCATCAGCTGAGCGTGAGTCACCGAGCGCTTCCTGCAGGGAGTCGACCGTCACATGGTCAGAATATACAAGTACAAATACACATGTACATAAATAATGAGGTACTGACGCATGAGGTCACGAGCTCGCACCCAAAAACATCTTTTATTCTCCTCCATGTTCTTTATTTCGTATTTTTATGTTTTACAAAGTATTTAATGAGGTTTAACTGACTTGTATTCACCCAGAAGAGAGAGAGAGACGATTGATGATTAGAGACTTTATTCATGTGTGTAAGGACAGTTTCTAAACCTCGTTGCGTCCCCAGTGGGATTTGAACCCATGACCTCTGTTTTACAAAACCAGTTCAGGCTCGTTGTGTAAAAGAAAAAGAGGAACGTGTGAAAAGCACTTCATGAGATGTCCACATGGTGGAGCCGTCTGCCCAGAGACTAGAACACACAACCCTCCAGTAACTAGAACACACAACCCTCCAGAGACTAGAACACACAACCCTCCAGTAACTAGAACACACAACCCCCCAGTGACTAGAACACACAACCCTCCAGTAACTAGAACACACAACCCCCCAGTGACTAGAACACACAACCCTCCAGAGACCAGAACACACAACCCTCCAGTGACTAGAACACACAACCCCCCAGTGACTAGAACACACAACCCTCTAGAGACTAGAACACACAACCCTCCAGAGACTAGAACACACAACCCTCCAGTGACTAGAACACACAACCCTCCAGAGACTAGAACACACAACCCTCCAGTGACTAGAACACACAACCCTCCAGAGACTAGAACACACAACCCTCCAGTAACTAGAACACACAACCCCCCAGAGACTAGAACACACAACCCTCCAGAGACTAGAACACACAACCCTCCAGTAACTAGAACACACAACCCCCCAGAGACTAGAACACACAACCCTCCAGAGACTAGAACACACAACCCTCCAGAGTCAAAGTGTCTGTTTCCTTGTTGCAGGATGAAATGAGACCATGACTCAGACCCAGAGTCCCCCTGAAGAAGAAGAAGAAGAAGAAGAAGAAGAAGAAGAAGAAGAAGAAGAAGGAGAAGAAGAAGAAGAAGGAGAAGAAGAAGAAGAAGAAGAAGAAGAAGAAGAAGAAGGAGAAGAGCAGCAGCTTGTGACCAGCAGGTGGAGCTGTTTTCTTTCCAGACGGTGTTGAGTCAATCAGAACCACAGAAACCTGAAGGAACCTGAAGGAACCTGAAGGAACCGGCGAGCACAAACACACCGGCTTAAACAGGACCCTGGCTTTCCCATGATGCATTGCTCCTTCAAAGAAGCGTTACTTATACTTCCTGATATGTCAAGATTCTGTCCAATGAAAAGAGTTCATCATAAGAACAACAATCTGATGCTGGAGGCCAGAAACCGTCAACAACAACAACAACAACAACAACAACAACACACTGAAGCTCATTGGAACCAGAACCCTTACGACCAGAACCTTTTAGTACCAGAACCCTTTAGAACCAGAACCTTTGACAACCAGAACCCTCTAGAACCAGAACTCTTTAGAACCAGAACCTTTAGAACCAGAACCCTTTAAAACCAGAACCCTTTAAAACCAGAACCATTCAGAGTCTTTATCTCTAGAAAGTTCTAACGTGGATCCATCTAGCTGACTTTCACACATTCTGTTTGGACTCAAACGTGTGTGTGTGTGTGTGTGTGTGTGTGTGTGTGTGTGTGTGTGTGTGTGTGTGTGTGTGTGTGTGTGTGTGTGCTCACATTCTGCTGCTCAGGGCGTCGATGGGGCGTCCGAGGTGAGGAACCGGAGAACAGAGCAGGAACACAGCGAAGAACCACTGCTGGAGAACCCTCCTGGAGCAGAACATCCTGCAGACAAACAACACACACACATGAGGCCTGCACACACACAACACACACACACACATGAGGCCTGCACACACACACAACACACACACATGAAGGAGGAGAGGCGAGGAGAGAGGAGAGAGGAGAGAGGAGTCAAGGACCTACTTTTTGTCTCCACAGGGAACAAACAGATGAATCACTTTTGTCCTTTTTCTCTCAAAGTTTCCAAAACAAAAACACAATCCAGGTGATGACACCTCAGGGACCGGCTGCTGCTCCTGGAGACGTTCTGTTCAGGTTCTGTTACAGTTCCTGTTAAAGTTCTGTTAAACTCCTCTTTAGGTTCCTCTTGAGTTCCTCGGCAGCAGCAGGAGGCGTCCAGGTGTCCTCCTCTGAGAGGTGAGGCTGCTCTGCTGCTGCTGCTGCATGAGCGGGTCAGGGGGGAGGGAGGGGGAGGAGCCAGCCGCCAGGGGGAGGGGCCTCCATCCCGCCCACTCAGCGAGGAAGAGGAGGAGGAGGAGGAAGGGGAGGCGGCAGGAAGGTGGCACTCCAGCAGCACACAGGGAGAAGCTGAGAGCTGCTGGATGTACGGAGACTTGTTGGTGCAGAGACACCGAGCAGAAGAGTTCATGGTCTCAGATTCATTCATTCATCCTCAACGTGAGAACATGAACCTTAAAGAGATCAGCTGGAAGACCAACGCCGTCCTTCAGTGAAAGCGACCGTTATCCTGTCAGGACAGAAACTAAAAAACACACAAACACACCACAACACTATGAAGCTGTAGGTCCTCTTCCTTCTGAAGAGGTGCATGATGGGAAGGCAACCTGAGGAGCGATCCAGGAGACTCTTGACTTTTGATCATATTTATGCAAAAAATAAAATCCAAATCTATAAATAGGTGACGTTGGCGACCTCTGCTGGCAGAAGAGAACACGCAGCAGCACGGTGAGCACACCTCCACACGGCCGGCGACAGGAAGCCGGCGACAGGAAGCCGGCGACAGGAAGCCGCTCGCCGCTGGGTTGAAGCATCTCGCCGCCAGCTGAGCAGCAGCTGACCTGCAGGTCGTCTGCTCGCTGAGGCGTGATGACTCAGCATCTCTCACGCGTTCACAGAGTTCTCTTTCTTGAACATGTGAGCTTACAGGATGGCAGCATGAACGAGGCCGAGCCAGGAGACGTCACTCTGGGAGCACTGACATGAGGAGCGGAGCAGGCGCCGTGTTGCATTATGGGTAAGATGCCGTGAGCTGACAGACTAGTCACCAAATCTGCATTTGCATCAGGATGACTCAACCTCAACTTTGTGCAAATCAGATCGTCCGATGCAAAACTATTTCACCGTCGCCATCTTGTTTTTTTACCAGGAAGTGACCATATGTGGACTGAAGAGGAGTGATGTCGAGACCTGTCAATCACCTGGTAGCCCCGCCCCTAAAGCGTCCCCTGCTTTATGGTCTGTTTGACTCTAACAGACCATAAAGTACTAAATGAACATCATGCTGTATAGAAGAAGATTAGAAACTAGAGATTGAGACATAAACTCATGTTTACAATGTTTACTGAGGGAATACATCAAGAGAGAAGTAGAGTCACTTATATAGACTTCTATACAACCAGAGGAGTCGCCCCCTGGTGGTCAGGAGAGAGAATGCAGCTTTAACACATGAAGCATAGACTTCTATACAACCAGAGGAGTCGCCCCCTGGTGGTCAGGAGAGAGAATGCAGCTTCAACACATGAAGCATAGACTTCTATACAACCAGAGGAGTCGCCCCCTGGTGGTCAGGAGAGAGAATGCAGCTTTAACACATGAAGCATAGACTTCTATACAACCAGAGGAGTCGCCCCCTGGTGGTCAGGAGAGAGAATGCAGCTTCAACACATGAAGCATAGACTTCTATACAACCAGAGGAGTCGCCCCCTGGTGGTCAGGAGAGAGAATGCAGCTTTAATACATGAAGCATAGACTTCTATACAACCAGAGGAGTCGCCCCCTGGTGGTCAGGAGAGAGAATGCAGCTTTAACACATGAAGCATAGACTTCTATACAACCAGAGGAGTCGCCCCCTGGTGGTCAGGAGAGAGAATGCAGCTTCAACACATGAAGCATAGACTTCTATACAACCAGAGGAGTCTCCCCCTGGTGGTCAGGGGGCGACTGGAAGCCTAGACTTCTATACAACCCGAGGAGTTGACTCATTTGGGAGGGCCAGCAGAAAGGTCTCTGCTCCCACAATGCCTTCCTTGTGCTGCTGGTGGGAGGAGCCCAGAAGAAGCATCAATGGCCCTCAGAGCGCCGCATGTCTGAGATAATTGAGTAAGTTGGAAACAGCGAGTGACTCGTGGACTCAGTGTGGAGTCAGAGCTGTAGGAAAGCCCTGATAAACATCTGCATCCGCTCCGCGGGTAGAGTTCCCCCAGAGGGGCGAGTCAGAAACCCCCGGAGGCCAAACGGTAAGCTAAACATTTAGGAAGTGCACGGTGGGCCTTTCATGCTGCTCTTCATGCTGCTCTTCATGCTGCTCACTGCTGAGGGAGGCCGAGTGAAGTCGCCCCAACACAAACATGACTGCATTCTCTCTCCTGACCACCAGGGGGCGACTCCTCTGGTTGTATAGAAGTATATGCTTCATGTCTTAAAGCTGCATTCTCTCTCCTGACCACCAAGGGCGACTCCTCTGGTTGTATAGAAGTCTATGCTTTTTCCTGCTTGTCTGAAGTCATGGTTTCAAGCATCCTGGCACTGGAGCATCGCTGCCAGGGAGAATCATGGGAGCACTTTCCTCCCCCTGAAGTTTGTCTGCAAATTAGTGAAGTTCCTTCCAGTTTACGAGCTGCTCCGTTGGAGCCGGTTCAGGAACGCAAAGTCCAGAAAGCAGATTTCCTTCTAAACGCTGGAACGAAAGGAGCGTCGACTCCTCTTGTGAACGCTTTACCTGCAGCAAACAGGTAGAAGAAGAAGTCGAAGAAGAAGAAACAGGAAAAGTGTGTTTTCCTGGCAGCGGGCGGCGAGTGGGGTCGGAGCCAGGAAAGCTGTTTCACATTCATAGAAAATTGCAGCGTCTTGGCAGCGAATGACAAACACAGCCCCCCCCCCCCCCCCCCCTCCTTTTGAAAACAATTCTCCTCACAAAGGCTGGTTCTGTTAGCAGGAGGCCTAAAGCCCCCCATGGTCCTAAAGCCCCCCATGGTCCTAAAGCCCCCCATGGTCCTAAAGCCCCCCATCACTAATAGGACGTGAAGCCTGTCAGGTCAAAGCTTCCACTGACAATCTAACCAGGGACTTCTATACAACCAGAGGAGTCGCTCCCTGGTGGTCAGGAGAGAGAATGCAGCTTTAACACATGAAGCACAGACTTCTATACAACCAGAGGAGTCGCCCCCTGGTGGTCAGGAGAGGGAATGCAGCTTTAACACATGAAGCACAGACTTCTATACAACCAGAGGAGTCGCCCCCTGGTGGTCAGGAGAGGGAATGCAGCTTTAACACATGAAGCACAGACTTCTATACAACCAGAGGAGTCGCCCCCTGGTGGTCAGGAGAGAGAATGCAGCTTTAACACATGACGCACAGACTTCTATACAGCCATTGTTGGTGGAGGTGGCACAAAGGCCTTCCTTTGTCAGGTTCATTTGAACATTTCCATGTGAAGTGAGTTCATGTTCATTAAACGGTTCTCGTCTCGGAGCAGAAGCAGAAAGCTAAATGGAAAAGTTAACGTGTGCATGAATGGAAAGAGTCTGTTCATCAACAATCACAGTTTGTTTCAGTCCGTGAGGATAATCCCGACACGCTGGGAGGCGTTAATCCCTTAACTTGACAGAAACACAGATTTAGGAACCGCATGGAGTAGTTGTAGAGTTTGTTGTTTGAACATGAGGAGTTTGAGGGTCTTTTAGGATGAAATGAGCGTCTGTGACCTCCGACTGCAGTAAATCACTGAGGCATGATGGGAAAGTGTGAGGCAGGGGAGGGCAGCCGGTGATGGATGATGATGATTGAGGGATGATGAAGAGGCCGTGAGACATCTCCTCTCCGGGTGGCCTCCCTCTCTCCTCCTCACCTCTGGCTCACCTCCACCTCCTGCTGCTCCACGGCGACAGATTCCAGCGCAGGAATGCGGCCGCGAGCAGCAGCAGCTCTGGTTTACTCTGCTCCACCGCACGCCGCTCACCGCCGCCGCAAACAGTAAACGCTCTGTCGCTCCAGCAGCTGCTCTCAGACTTCAGCTCCTCCTGCTGCCGTGTGACCATCTGACACAACACGGAGGAAACACCAGGCTCACGCTGAGGTCTGGACCGCATGTAGAGGCCGCGCGAACACTCGGCCCTGAGGGACGCCATGACACCTTTAACACATGACGGCCGGTGGAGGAAGTTCGGTTGTATAGAAGTTCATGCTTCATGTGTTAAAGCTGCATTCTCTCTCCTGACCACCAGGGGGCGACTCCTCTGGTTGTATAGAAGTCTATGCTTCATGTGTTAAAGCTGCATTCTCTCTGCTGACCACCAGGGGGCGACTCCTCTGGTTGTATAGAAGTCTATGCTCCAGCCTGCAGGGCACAGTGAAGCTGAGCGTCTTCTGCTCGGTGGGATCCAGCAGCTGATTAAACGTAGCAGAAGATAGCGATCACGCTAATTAGATCTGATCATGGTTAGCGCCGCGCCGCTAGCTAGCGGGACAGGAGGCGCCTCTCTCTTGGTAAACGTTTGTCCTCTGCAGCCGGTTCAGAGCTACGAGCAACACCGCTAACATGCTAAAGGAAAGCAGGAAAAGATCCAAACCTTGTGCTTCAGGACAAGGAAACAAAATGCTGCGAAGAAGACGATACGCCTGAGCTTCTCTTTAAGAAACGAAGACGAGCTAACGAGCAACAGAACACGAGCATGTTTCTGGTCCATGAGAATATGAAACAGGTTTAAATGTTTCATAAGATCATCGTTAACGTTCAGAAGCTGAATGTTGTTTCTGTGTTTTTAGGATCAGACAAAACAATCTGAAGTTTCAGCAGAGAAACACAGAAAAGCTTCAGACCATAAACTCTGTTTTTTATTTATTATGAAGAAATGACTTTGTTGATCCACCACATTCCAACATTTGAGAGGAAAAACATTCAGGATGAATGAATGAACGAGGACTCACCTGTGTCTGAGGTCTTGAGCCCTGAGTGACTCCTCTGGAGGTGAATGGATGAAGCGTCCTCTGGAGGTGAACGGATGAAGCGTCCTCTGGAGGTGAACGGATGAAGCGTCCTCTGGAGGTGAACGGATGAAGCGTCCTCTGGAGGTGAACGGATGAAGCGTCCTCTGGAGGTGAACGGATGAAGCGTCCTCTTCTCTTCTCTCGGTCCTGAACCCTCCGGCTTTATAGATGAAGCTCAGCCCTCCTGATGACATCACGATGAGGTCATCACCACCATCATCAGCAGAAGCTGCATGGACCGACACGGATGAACTTACTCACTGGGCTCCTCCCACTTCCTCTTTCTTCTTCTGCTTCTGCGCTCTGAACCCGGCTCCGGCGGCTGCTCGTGGGTTCGGGTCGCCGTGTTGTGGTCGGGTTCCTCCGGCGTGGGACGCTTCACGTCACTGAGGCTCGGCAGTAAAACCTGCTCCCTCCAGACTTCACTTTCTCCAGCGTTTAGCTGTGAAAACAGGCTGTGTTTGCGTCTCGCTTTCATTCCAGCGTACGGCGTCATGACCCCCTGCTGGCAGACGGCGGGTCAGGACTCCGGCGCGGTAGTGGTCTCGCTCCCGGCGCTCCGCCCGCCATGTGGTCGCAGTTCTAAGTTTAGAGGGTCGTGGTTTCTGGGGCTGAGCGGCGCTTCGTCTGGATGACATGTCTTCAGCTCAGGACACACCTGAAACACAGCGAGAAAGACACACCTGACTGACCTCTGACCTCTGACTGACCTCTGACCTCTGACCTGACTGACCTCACACTGACCTCTGACCTGAACCTCTGCCCTGACCTCAGTGATGGGTTTCATGTTCAACGTCCTTATTAATGATAAATAAGTTATTAAATGGATTTAGGCCGTCGCCATCTTGGTTTTTTGTCCGTCGCCATTTTGTTTTTTGTTTGTTGCCATCTTGTTTTTTGTGCGTCGCCATCTTGGTTTTTCTCTGTCGCCATCTTGTTTTTTTGTCCGTTACCATATAACTTCTTAATCTTTCAAATCAAGTTTCATCAGAAACAAACCTGTAATCTAATCATTCGAGCTGTAATCTCAGATCTTTAATCTGTAAATCTTCCTCATAATCTTCTGTGTTCTGGAGAGTTAGGATGGAAAAGTATTGTGACTCTTATGCAATAATGAAACGTGCTCCATAAATATATTTTTATTACTCATCAATGAACCCAAATTAAATTAGTGCAGCAGATTAAATGTGCGCCGCCGTCTGCCGGCGTTAATATCACAGCGGCTAAAGATAGCGGCTAACGAGATAGCGTGAAGGTTCATTCTGCTCCCGTGAGCTCGGCATGTTTTCATTAACCGTCTTTCCTCTTCAATAAAAACACTGTGACATGAAAACGCAGTAAAACGTTTCCGCGTGTGAAGAGACAGACGAGCTCCTCCGTCCTTCATTAACTCTCAGACCGAACTTCCGACATGAAAACAAATAAAACTGAAAGTGTTTATTGAACACGTGAACGTCACGTCTGCCTCGCGGTGGAGACCTCACACCAGGAAGCAGAGACTCGCTGCTTCCTGGACGCGTCCAAGCCTCCGGTCTGGCCGTCCGGCCGTCGCCATCTTGGATTACGGCCGTCGCCATTTTGGATTACGGCCGTCGCCATTTTGGATTGCGGTCGTCGCCATTTTGGATTGCGACCGTCGCCATTTTGGATTGCGGTCGTCGCCATTTTGGATTGCGGTCGTCGCCATTTTGGATTGCGGTCGTCGCCATTTTGGATTGCGGTCGTCGCCATTTTGGATTGCGGTCGTCGCCATTTTGGATTGCGGTCGTCGCCATTTTGGATTGCGGTCGTCGCCATTTTGGATTGCGACCGTCGCCATTTTGGATTGCGACCGTCGCCATTTTGGATTGCGGTCGTCGCCATTTTGGATTGCGGTCGTCGCCATTTTGGATTGCGGTCGTCGCCATTTTGGATTGCGGTCGTCGCCATTTTGGATTGCGGTCGTCGCCATTTTGGATTGCGGCGGCCGTCGTTTTCCTTTGTAACCAGTGAACAGGAAGGAAAACATTCATATTGCACAATTCAAACGGGCTCTAATGTACATTATCGATTGTTTCCTAAGAAAAGGTCCCATGCGGCGCCTGAGGGGGCGGGGCTTAGCCTCTTTGTGGAGAAATATTTTATAAAACTTTATTGAGACTGCAAGTCAACAAAAAAGAGAGTTCACCTCGAGTGAACTTTGACTATTAGTCAGAAAACCAAAGATCTCAATATAATAATGTAAAACTTGTTCCGTGATGTCAACGAGATGTTTCAGAGCTTCAGGCTCCACCACCAGAAGCTTCTCTCCTCACACAAGACGTCATCTCGTCCTTTACATTGAACGTGTACGTCTCACCGGGAGCACAGCAGTTAGATTCACTTCATGCGTGTTTTACTTTCACTTCCCAGAAGTTGTTATAGTTGAACACATATTTAAGTGGCGTCGTCGCTGAAGCAGACTGATGGTGAGTTCCCTCTGTGAGATGTTTCACGTGGATCTCTCAGTGTTTACAGTATTTACAGCGTGCGATGAGCTGTTTTTCGGTGGTTTCCATGTGCGGAGGTGTCCGCCGGGATGAAGCTCGCCTCCCGATCTGTAATTCCAGCCGCGATTCTTCCACAGCAGCGCGAGGACGCCAACGGCTGCAGAGCAGCAGCGGCGCCAAGCAGGCACATGTTTCCAGTTAGCACGAGGACGTCAGGAAAACACACACACATGCACATATATATATATATATATATATATATATATATATATATATATATATATATATATATATATATATATATATATATATATATATATAGGTAGTCATGAGTCACGCTGTGAGAGGAATCCGAGGCAGCAGAAAGCGTGTGAAGCTGGACTCGTCTGCTCGGCTTCACTCAGCTTCCATTTCCAAGTTGACTTTCCGCCATGAAGCGGCGCAGACGTCTCTGGGTCTATAAATAGCTCCATAAAGCGCTGCAGCTAGCAGAGCAGACCCTGTTGGTTTAGGAGGGTTCATCCTGCAGAGAGCCGGCAGGGTGCCAGGAAACAGCCCCAACAATGAACATGAGACTAATACTCATAATAATAATGCAGCTGTAAGCGAAGGTCACGTGTCTGCAGCCGCTGAGGAGCATCAAGGCTGTGAGATGAAGCAGCGACCCTGGAAAACCCCACGAGGCCGCTTGAAACCAGATGATGAGACACTGCGGCTTCATGTTAATGAAGAGGGATTAGGACTTGTTTAGGACCTAGGACTCAAGGTTTAGGACCTAGGACTCAAGGTTTAGGACCTAGGACTCAAGGTTTAGGACCTAGGACTCAAGGTTTAGGACCTAGGACTCAACGTTTGGGACCTAGGACTCAAGGTTTAGGACCTAGGACTCAATGTTTGGGACCTAGGACTCAAGGCTTGGGACCTAGGACTCAATGTTTAGGACGTAGGACTCAAGGTTTGGGACCTAGGACTCAACGTTTGGGACCTAGGACTCAACGTTTGGGACCTAGGACTCAACGTTTAGGACCTAGGACTCAACATTTAGGACCTAGGACTCAAAGCTAGTCCTTTTTAACCCTCCTGGTCTTCTTTAGCCCTCCTTGTCCTCTTTAGCCCTGTTGGTCCTCTTCAGCCCTGCTGGTCCTCTTCAGCCCTGCTGGTCCTCTTTAGCCCTGCTGGTCCTCTTCAGCCCTCCTGGTCCTCTTTAGCCCTGCTGGTCCTCTTCAGCCCTGCTGGTCCTCTTCAGCCCTGCTGGTCCTCTTCAGCCCTGCTGGTCCTCTTTAGCCCTGCTGGTCCTCTTTAGCCCTGCTGGTCCTCTTCAGCCCTGCTAGTCCTCTTCAGCCCTGCTAGTCCTCTTCAGCCCTGCTGGTCCTCTTCAGCCCTGCTGGTCCTCGTGGTGCAGGATGGGTAAACCCCGGAGGCCCAGACCTGCTGATTGGATAATCCAGTAATAACACAGCAGACTGAGGAGCGCCGCAGTCGGCTGATCTGAGCTCTGTGGTCTGGTCTCTGTGGTCTGGTCTGTGGATGAGGAGTCTGACGCAGGAGTCCTGGTCTCTGGATCTCCTCCAGCGCCTCCACAGATCTGTCCGCCCGTCATCACGGCCGGAGATAGAAACTCCTGCTATTGTTGGATCTTTCTGTCAGTGTTTCCAAACACGGAGCGTCCAGAGTGACGAGGAGGAGGAGGAGGAGGAGGAAGGACTCGTGTTGAGGATCCCTGACTTATTTTGATCAACACACCAAACAGTGAACAGATCCTGACGTGAGTCTAGCTGGAGGAGCAGAGGACCAGAACCCTGACCCACTTTGATGAGAAGGAGTCTCACGATGTGAATGAACGTGTCTTCATGTCCTGTGGAAAGACGCGCCTGTCCCTTTAAGAAGTCATTAGCGGGCTTTACGAGGACGTGGGACTCTGATCGCTGATGGTTTTACTGTCGGCTCGGAGGCGTTTATTATTTATTGACCGGCGGGTTTCTGCTGGCCGAGCCGCTTTCTGACTTCTTAAATGCAGAAATAATTGAAAACATTAAAAAAGAAAAACTTTTGTGGGCGACATGTTGATGAACATAAATCTGCCCGACGCCGTGCGGTGGACGTGTGAACATGTGACACCGAGAACAACAACGACGACATCATCGCAACAGCCGTTAAAGGAACCGGCGGAGGAAAGATTTACACGAGGCCTTCAAGAACATCAACGAATCAGGATTCATGATTACAGCTTCAGATGAAACTTTATTGACACATGAAGACACATGAACGCATCAAGTATTTTACTTGCAACAGAGTATTTATACACGTTAGTACTAGTTCTTTTATTGAAGAAAACTACTTTTGTTTGTGGATGTTTTGAAGCCTCCAGTTTGACATTTCTATCGTTGCCATCTTGGTTTCTTTGCAACCAGACAACAGGAAGTGACCACATCTGGACTGAAGAGGAGTGGCCTAGAGACACCGTATACGTCTCTGGTGTCGACCTGTCAATCACCCTGTAGCCCCGCCCTAAGGCGTCTCCTGTCAATCACCCTGTAGCCCCGCCCTAAGGCGTCTCCTGTCAATCACCCTGTAGCCCCGCCCTAAAGCGTCTCCTGTCAATCAGCCTGTAGCCCCTGTAGTCTTCTTCTTCTTCTTCTTCTTCTTCTTCTTTAGAGTCTCGATCACATGAACTCTGCTTGTCGTGGTGGCGGCGTGCGGCGTGCGGCGGCCATCTTGTGTAAATGTGCTGTGTCTATATAAAGCTGCGTGGGCGCGGCGTTGTGGGTCTGAACCCGGAGCTCTTGTTATGATACCAAAGGAGAAGGAATACAGTCTGGCTCACGTCAGAGGCCTCGCAGCAAGCCGGCTCACCGCCTCTGCCAGAGCGTCTGCCAGAGCGTCTGCCAGCTCGCGCTGTGGCCGCCGCTCTGGGAAACACTCGCTGTGTCTGTGAAACTGTGAGTTCTAGAGTTTAGAGTTCAGACGTCTAGAGCTCTAGACTTCTAGGGTTCTAGAGTTCTAGACTTCTAGGGTTCTAGAGTTCTAGGGTTCTAGAGTTCTAGGGTTCTAGAGTTCTAGGGTTCTAGAGTTCTAGAGTTCTAGGGTTCTAGGGTTCTAGAGTTCTAGAGTTCTAGGGTTCTAGGGTTCTAGAGTTCTAGGGTTCTAGAGTTCTAGGGTTCTAGGGTTCTAGAGTTCTAGGGTTCTAGAGTGACTTGTCGTTGCATGTTCGTGGAGAGAAGGCTGATGTCTCCAGGAAGATCCAGAATGATTTAGAGATCTGCAGGTTTCATATGTAGTTTGGTTTCTTTTGGGGGAACTGTTCCTTTAAACCAGGTTCTCCTGACGTTGTTCTCCTCCATCCAGCACCTCGTCTCTTCTTGTTGTGTTCCTAATCACAGGAACAACAATCAAAGGTTCTCCTGGTTTGAGTCAGAAGGCTCCTCACTACGTCCACTTCCTGTTTACCGTCAGCGGAGGAAGTCACGCCGCTGCGTCTGGTTCTGGTTCCAGTCCACCTGGTCCACATGGAGCCGAAGATGTTCTGGTTCCAGTCCAGCTGGTCCACATGGAGCCGAAGATGTTCTGGTTCCAGTCCACCTGGTCCACATGGAGCTGAAGATGTTCTGGTTCCAGTCCAGCTGGTCCACATGGAGCTGAAGATGTTCTGGTTCCAGTCCAGCTGGTCCACATGGAGCTGAAGATGTTCTGGTTCCAGTCCAGCTGGTCCACATGGAGCTGAAGATGTTCTGGTTCCAGTCCAGCTGGTCCACATGGAGCTGAAGTGTCTTTGTTGTCACTTTGTTTGCTTTCTTCTCTGGAGATGGGTTCCTCTCCCTGGAGAACCCTCCAGCTCGTCCTGAACATCAGAGCTGAAGGTTCTGACTTCTCCTTCGTGGAGATTCAAACGCTGGAATGTGAAACATGGAGGCCGTGAAGCGCCGCGTCAGCAGCTGGAACCACACGTGAACTTCATTACTATCCCACGTTCGGCTGTAAAACACAAATTATACTCGCTGCCCTTTTAAAAGCGCTGTGAAGTTTATCGCCGTGATTCAGCCGTCAGGACCTTCAGCTCCTCCTGAGAGCCGCTCGGCATCTGGACCCCCCAGACCTCAGAGACGCACGGCATGCTGGGAAACCAGCCAGCGGCAGCGTCTCAGGAGGTCTGACAGACGAGGACTGAGTGTGTGTGAGTGTGTGTGTGTGTGAGTGTGTGTGTGTGAGTGTGTGTGTGTGTGTGAGTGTGTGTGAGTGTGTGTGTGTGTGTGTGAGTGTGTGTGTGTGTGTGTGAGTGTGTGTGTGTGTGTGTGTGTGTGAGTGTGTGTGTGTGTGTGTGTGTGTGTGTGTGAGTGTGAGTGTGTGTGTGTGAGTGTGTGTGAGTGTGTGTGTGTGTGTGTGTGTGAGTGTGTGTGTGTGTGTGTGTGTGTGTGTGTGTGAGTGTGTGTGTGTGTGTGTGTGTGTGTGTGTGAGTGTGTGAGTGTGTGTGTGTGTGTGTATGTGTGTGTGTGTGTGTGTGTGTGTGTGTGTGTGTGTGTGTGTGTGAGTGTGTGTGTGTGTGTGTGTGTGTGTGTGTGTGTGTGTGTGTGTGTGTGTGTGTGTGTGTGAGTGTGTGTGTGAGTGTGTGTGTGTGAGTGTGTGTGTGTGTGTGTGTGTGTGTGTGTGTGTGTGTGAGTGTGTGTGTGTGTGTGTGTGTGTGTGTGTGTGTGTGTGTGAGTGTGTGTGTGTGTGTGTGTGTGTGTGTGTCCTCCCTCGTGGCTCCTCCTGATGTTTTCAGTCGTCAGTGTCTGGAGGAGATGAAACCAGGTTCCTGGTTCTCGCTCCTCTGGGGCTGAACTGTGAGAACGTTGGTTCTCCTGCGTGTTCATCAGAGTGGGAGGAGAACCCACGTGGTTCTGTTGCTGCAAATGTTCCCATCAAAACTGCATCGTCAAACATTGTTTGATGTTTTTGTTTCTCGCTGTGATGTCATGCCTTGTAGAATAAAATGTATTATTATTATTATTATTATTATTATTATTATTATTATGAATAGTATACTTGTTTACATGAGACAAACAACAACAGGAGTTCCACAAGGATCTGTATCAGGTCCTCTGCTATTTACTTTATAAATGATGAAAGAAATATCCAACACGTTAATACACTTTATAGTTTTAGTGCTCAAAGCTGTAAAAGTTATTGATCACAGAAAGATGAACGGTGAATGTCTGTTATTATATTTATATTCATATTGTCTTTCAGGCTTCTAGTAAACTCATAACTTCCTGGTGCAACATCGTGATGAAGCTTCACGTTTCATGAGTCTGATGCGTCCTGCCAGAAGAAGCGTGAGTCACGATGCTCGTGGTCGCAGCGAGGAGCTGTCGCCCGGCGGGCGCGTGGGAGGCGTTCAGGCTCCTTTACAGCGGCGTGTAAAACACAAACGAGCTCTGGTTTAACTAACCGCTGCAGGCGGCGACGGCTACTGGGAGGAAGAGGAGGGAGGAAGAGGAGGAAGGTGTTAAATACTCCTGAACCCACTCACCCCTTCATCAGCTGCACACAAACATTAGCATGTTAGCATGCTAATGTTTAAAGAGCAAGCTTGTAAGAGTTCATACATGAATGTATATTAATATCATGTAGTATTAGTAATTTAGAAGTATTAGCATGAGCTAATAATGTCTAATGAGCAGTACATGTATCTCTATTAGCATCACACGCCTCCATTAGCATGATTAGCAGCATTACAGCATCACTGCTGCTCCTCTTCATCACAGTTTGCCGTGTTCGTCCACCGCAGGGCGACTGTGTGTCTGTGGTCCGGCACCTGAAGACGAGGAGCAGGAATTGCTTTTTAATTGCTCGTAAACGCGCTCGCCGCTGGCCGGCGGCGCTGAGCGCTCGCTGGAGGAGCTGCTGAGGGCCGTCGCTCTGCATGGAGACTTGATGTTTGTGGTGGTATTATGGCAACTTCACATGGTGCATTTCCACAACGGCCCGCTGCTGAGGGTCCTCTGCCAAGCCGCCGACGTTAATTCATAAGTGAACATGACTGCATATGAACATGTTTAACCTCCAGCCAAACAAACAGAGAAACGTCCCCAAGAAACGCCAAATGTAATCAGTTCAGCTCCGTCTGGTTCTCCTGAAGGAGATTGGCTCCTTGTCACCGTCCTTCCATTTAAACCGATTAGGCTCAAGAGTCAGATTATTAAGAAATTATTAAGAAAAACAACAGTCAGCTAACAGTGACGATAAATGCTTATTAGAGAAGCATAGACCTCTATACAACCAGAGGAGTCGCCCCCTAGTGGTCAGGAGAGAGAATGCAGCTTCAACACATGAACACATTAGGAAGAGGATGATGAAGATGATGAAGGTTCAGTGGTATTTACATCATGATGTAACACAGTTCCACATGCGCTCAGTGTTGAGAGGACAGCCTGTATACAGCCTCTATACAACCTCTATACAGCCTCTATACGGCCTTTATACAGCCTCTACACAGCCTCTATGCAGCCTCTATACAACCTCTATACAGCCTCTATACATCCTCTACACAGCCTCTACACGGCCTCTACACGGCCTCTATACAGCCTCTACACAACCTCTACACAGCCTCTAAACGGCCTCTATACGGCCTCTATACAGCCTCTACACAACCTCTACACGGCCTCTATATGGCCTCTATACATCCTCTATATGGCCTCTATACGGCCTCTATACACTCTCTATACAACCTCTATACAGCCTCTATACATCCTCTACACAGCCTCTACACGGCCTCTACACGGCCTCTATACAACCTCTATACGGCCTCTATACATCCTCTATATGGCCTCTACACGGCCTCTATACGGCCTCTATACAACCTCTATATGGCCTCTATACAGCCTCTACACGGCCTCTCTACAGCCTCTATACAGCCTCTATACAGCCTCTACACGGCCTCTATACAGCCTCTACACGGCCTCTATACAGCCTCTATACAGCCTCTACACGGCCTCTATACAGCCTCTATACAGCCTCTATACAGCCTCTACACGGCCTCTATACAGCCTCTATACGGCCTCTATACAGCCTCTACACGGCCTCTATACAGCCTCTACACGGCCTCTATACAGCCTCTACACGGCCTCTATACAGCCTCTACACGGCCTCTATACAGCCTCTACACGGCCTCTATACAGCCTCTATACAGCCTCTATACAGCCTCTACACGGCCTCTATACAGCCTCTATACAGCCTCTACACGGCCTCTATACAGCCTCTATACGGCCTCTATACAGCCTCTACACGGCCTCTATACAGCCTCTATACGGCCTCTATACAGCCTCTACACGGCCTCTATACAGCCTCTATACGGCCTCTATACAGCCTCTACACGGCCTCTATACAGCCTCTATACGGCCTCTATACAGCCTCTATACGGCCTCTATACAGCCTCTGCTGAGCAAACAGTGATGCAGAGTTTCCAGAGCGCGTCTGACCCGATGACTCATGAAGGTCATTAAGCCTGTTGAGGCTCACAGAGCGGCTCTGGGTCCAGGTAGACCTCGTGGTTGTTTATGGTCTGGGGGGGGGGGGGGGGGCTAGCGGGTGGGTGGGGGGGGGGGGGGCTCACATCCTCAACTCTTCCAGCATGCGACCCTGCATCAAGGTGCCATGCAGCCATGCAGCTTTTCCACTGCGCGCGGTGGGAGCAGCCGCCGTGAGTCGGCCGCTCGATAATTATGTTCGCTTTAAGTTTTGGGGGAAAAAGTGAGCGCTTGTTTCTGGATGAGGAGCGAGGCGTCTCCCTGGAGGGCGGAGCCTCAGCCCGATTGGCTGCCGGCGCCACCCGGACGAGAGGATTCAGCTCGCCTGCTGATTGAGCGACGTCACCGATCAGCTGATGCTGACACACGGCATCAAGAACCAGGATGCAATCGCCAATCATCTGCTCTCCAGACGAGACCTTCAAGCGCTCCAAAATCAGGATTATGGAAAATTAACCCAAATCGTTCTCCTAACCTTCAGAAAGTCTTCCTCTTATTCCAAACATGGCACCGAGCTGCTTCCTGCGTCTGGACGTGAAGGCCGATGAGGAGGTGATGAAGGACGAGATGAACACTCCTCTTCTTCCTCCTCCTCCTCCTCCTCCTCCTCCTCCTCTTCCTCCTCCTCCTCTTCATCCTCATTATACTTAAACATTATTGTGAAAGTACATAGTTAGTACAAGTAAAATAACCACATAAGAACGACATTCTGGAGCGTTCAGTCTGAGCAAAAGATCTTCTTCTAAAGATCTTCTTCTAAAGATGGTCTTCTAAAGATCTTCTTCTAAAGATGGTCTTCTAAAGATCTTCTTCTAAAGATGGTCTTCTAAAGATCTTCTTCTAAAGATGGTCTTCTAAAGATGACCTTCTAAAGATGGTCTTCTAAAGATGGTCTTCTAAAGATGGTCTTCTAAAGATGACCTTCTAAAGATGGTCTTCTAAAGATGGTCTTCTAAAGATGGCGTCTCAGGTTTTCTCTCCTTCAGATCAGAACCAGGTCCTGGAAGGTCTCGTAACTTCTCTTCTTCCCCGTGGTCACTTGTTTATTTTTAACAATAAAACAATCAGTAATGTCTCGTCTTTCCCTTTGAAGTACTTGTGTGTACTTGTGTGTACTTGTGTGTACTTGTACCCGTGAGAGGCCCTCGCTGTCCTCGTGTTGGGAGCTGCTCTTGTTTACGACCGGCGGGTTGAGACTGTGAGTTTATAATAAAATTCAAATTATGGTCAGGAGAATGTTTACAGAACGTGGAGTCTATATTTATCCAGACTGCAGAACATCTGGATGTGGTGCAGCAGTAAAGTGTCAGGAGGTGCTACTGTACGGCCTCCACCTCCTGGCCCTGGAGCTGCAGCCCAGACTGGGACCAGACTGGGACCAGACTGGGACCAGTTGCGGCACCGCACAGTAAAAAGAGAGAGAGGGGCGGCCGGCTGGCAGACGGCGGTAAGACGACCGAGATGGAAGACGTTAGTCACCTCAGAGATCCAGCAGTTGGGGGTCCAGCAGTTGGGGGTCCAGCAGTTGGGGGTCCAGCAGTTGGGGGTCCAGCAGACACCTGCTGAGACCAAACCTGCTGGGACCGTGTGGTTGGGGGTTCAGGACCTTCGACCTCACGGTTCTCCACCAAATTGAACTCCTCGCTTTGGACATTTCCTGCTCACGACCTGCAGAACTGAAACAAGAGCCGCTTGAAGTGAAGACCTGCAGCGGCCTGTGAGGCCTCTGAGGGCCTTTGGGGGCCTTTGGGGGCCTTTGAGGGCCTTCGGGGGCCTCTGAGGGCCTTTGGGGGCCTTAGGAGGCCTTTGGGGGCCTTTGAGGGCCCGGTGGTCTGAGTCCCAGTTGGGTTACTGTGGTTGCATCGCAGGACTTTGATTAGTTGTGTTTCTTTGAGAGAAGTCTGCCTCCAGCAGAGACGCTGCTCTTCAGTTTAAGTGTCTGACATGTTTAGAGGATCAACTCCTTCCTCCTCCTCTTCCTCCTCTTCCTCCTCATCCTCCTCTTCCTCCTCATCCTCCTCTTCCTCCTCATCCTCCTCTTCCTCCTCGTCCTCCTCCTCCCTGTTCAGACCATTTGACTCCGCAGGAGAAGGAAATGTAATCTGGCCTCGGCTGCTTCGTTTCCTTTCCTCGTATTTGGGCGTCTTCATGGAAACGCAGCTTTGTTGACGAGGCGTGTTGACAGGAGGCGACTGCAGCGAACGCAGAGGAACCACAACGCCCACTGCGCTCTGATGTCACCTTCATGTTACCTTGTTACCTTGTTACCTTGTTACCTTGCTACCTTTCATGTTACCTTGTTACCTTGTTACCTTCATGTTACCTTGTTACCTTGTTACCTTGCTACCTTTCATGTTACCTTGTTACCTTGTTACCTTCATGTTACCTTGTTACCTTGTTACCTTGTTACCTTGCTACCTTTCATGTTACCTTGTTACCTTGTTACCTTCATGTTACCTTGTTACCTTGTTACCTTGTTACCTTGTTACCTTTCATGTTACCTTGTTACCTTGTTACCTTCATGTTACCTTGTTACCTTGTTACCTTGTTACCTTGTTACCTTTCATGTTACCTTGTTACCTTCATGTTACCTTGTTACCTTCATGTTACCTTGTTACCTTGTTACCTTGTTACCTTGCTACCTTTCATGATACCTTGTTACCTTCATGTTACCTTGTTACCTTCATGTTACCTTGTTACCTTGTTACCTTTCATGTTACCTTGTTACCTTGTTACCTTGTTACCTTGCTACCTTTCATGTTACCTTGTTACCTTTCATGTTACCTTGTTACCTTGTTACCTTCATGTTACCTTGTTACCTTGTTACCTTGTTACCTTGCTACCTTTCATGTTACCTTGTTACCTTCATGTTACCTTGTTACCTTGTTACCTTTCATGTTACCTTGTTACCTTGTTACCTTCATGTTACCTTGTTACCTTGTTACCTTGCTACCTTTCATGATACCTTGTTACCTTCATGTTACCTTGTTACCTTGTTACCTTGTTACCTTGTTACCTTTCATGTTACCTTGTTACCTTGTTACCTTCATGTTACCTTGTTACCTTGTTACCTTGTTACCTTTCATGATACCTTGTTACCTTCATGTTACCTTGTTACCTTGTTACCTTGTTACCTTGCTACCTTTCATGATACCTTGTTACCTTGTTACCTTGTTACCTTTCATGTTACCTTGTTACCTTGTTACCTTCATGTTACCTTGTTACCTTGTTACCTTGCTACCTTTCATGATACCTTGTTACCTTGTTACCTTCATGTTACCTTGTTACCTTGTTACCTTGTTACCTTGCTACCTTTCATGTTACCTTGTTACCTTCATGTTACCTTGTTACCTTGTTACCTTTCATGTTACCTTGTTACCTTGTTACCTTCATGTTACCTTGTTACCTTGTTACCTTGTTACCTTGCTACCTTTCATGATACCTTGTTACCTTCATGTTACCTTGTTACCTTGTTACCTTGTTACCTTGCTACCTTTCATGATACCTTGTTACCTTCATGTTACCTTGTTACCTTCATGTTACCTTGTTACCTTGTTACCTTTCATGTTACCTTGTTACCTTGTTACCTTCATGTTACCTTGTTACCTTGTTACCTTTCATGTTACCTTGTTACCTTGTTACCTTCATGTTACCTTGTTACCTTGTTACCTTTCATGTTACCTTGTTACCTTGTTACCTTTCATGTTACCTTGTTACCTTGTTACCTTTCATGTTACCTTGTTACCTTGTTACCTTCATGTTACCTTGTTACCTTGTAACCTTTCATGTTACCTTGTTACCTTGTTACCTTTAATGTTACCTTGTTACCTTTCATGTTACCTTGTTACCTTGTTACCTTTAATGTTACCTTGTTACCTTTAATGTTACCTTGTTACCTTTCATGTTACCTTGTTACCTTTAATGTTACCTTGTTACCTTTCATGTCACCTTGTTACCTTTAATGTTACCTTGTTACCTTTCATGTTACCTTGTTACCTTGTTACCTTTAATTTTACCTTTGTTGTTATTTTTAATGTTACCTTTGTTGTGACTTTGTTGTTACCTTGTTGTTTGTTGTTACCTTGTTGTTACCTTGTTATTACCTTGTTGTTACCTTGTTGTTACCTTGTTGTTTGTTGTTACCTTGTTGTTACCTTGTTGTTACCCTGTTGTTACCTTGCTGTTACCTTGTTACCTTGTTGTTACCTTGTTGTTACCTTGTTGTTACCTTGTTGTTTGTTGTTACCATGTTGTTACCTTGTTGTTACCTTGTTATTACCTTGTTGTTACCATGTTGTTACCTTGTTGTTACCTTGTTGTTTGTTGTTACCTTGTTGTTACCTTGTTGTTACCTTGTTATTACCTTGTTGTTACCATGTTGTTACCTTGTTGTTACCTTGTTGTTACCTTGTTGTTACCATGTTGTTATCTTGTTACCATGTTGTTACCTTGTTGTTACCTTGTTGTTACCTTGTTATTACCTTGTTGTTACCATGTTGTTACCTTGTTGTTACCATGTTGTTATCTTGTTACCATGTTGTTACCTTGTTGTTACCTTGTTGTTACCTTGTTATTACCTTGTTGTTACCATGTTGTTACCTTGTTGTTACCATGTTGTTACCTTGTTACCATGTTGTTACCTTGTTGTTACCTTGTTATTACCTTGTTGTTACCATGTTGTTACCTTGTTGTTACCATGTTGTTATCTTGTTACCTTGTTGTTACCTTGTTGTTACCTTGTTATTACCTTGTTGTTACCATGTTGTTACCTTGTTACCATGTTGTTACCTTGTTGTTACCTTGTTGTTATCTCTGTTCCCTCTGGTTCCCTCCAGCAGGAAGCCGCTCAGGTGGGTCTCGATCCAGAACCCTCCGGCCTCGACACAGAGTTTGACTTCCACTGAGGAAACAATCCGTCTCGTTTCCTTGTTTACCTGCCAGCGGGGTAATGGAAGGTCTGCGTCACCTTCCTGCAGGAATGGAGGCTCAAGAGCATTGAACCGCCGCTCCTTTTCCCTCCGCTGCGTCTTCCAGGAGATCCGACTGGATAAGAAACGTCATTATTGCAGATCGCTCGCTGCTTGTATTTCAAACCGCGGATCATCTGCAGCTCTGAGAGAAGCTCACCTGCCGGATGAAAGAACTTCCTGGTTCCAGTCTCTGCACCGATGCTGGACCTTCATCCTTTATATTCATTTATTCAAGTTCTATTTGTTCATCACAAGAACAGAAGAAGGACTCTGAAGCACATTGAAGGACCGGATCATGAAAAGGACTTGGTTGGATGATCTATTTAACCTCCTGATGATCTTCCATATCTTTGAGAATTCTGCTGATATATGCAACGAGCAGCATGCTAACGAGCGGCATGCTAACGAGGGGCATGCTAACGAGCGGCATGCTAACGAGGGGCCTGCTAACGAGGGGCATGCTAACGAGCGGCATGCTAACGAGGGGCCTGCTAACGAGCGGCATGCTAACGAGGGGCATGCTAACGAGCGGCATGCTAACGAGGGGCATGCTAACGAGGGGCCTGCTAACGAGGGGCCTGCTAATGAGCGGCATGCTAACGAGCGGCATGCTAACGCAGAAGGTCTGGGCGTTCCCAGGAGTTTGGAGCAGCAGTTTCAGGTCAGACAGTGAACTCTGGTGAAGAGAACCTCCTCATCTGTTTCTCTTCCTTCAGGCGCTGCTTCATCTCCAGGAGATCAAACTGAAAAATCAGATCTTGGCGTCGCGGTCTGAAGACAAGTCATCGCTTCAGAGGCCAAGAGTGTGAGCACGCTGCAGGAATCTGAGCCGGGTCGCTCTCGAGGCTGACGGGCAGGAAGAGAGGAGCTAGAGCTGGAACGTATATATACACATATATATATATATATATATATATATATATATATATACATATACATATATATATATATATATATATATATATATATATATATATATATATATGTATATATATATATATATATATATATATATATATATATATATAAAATAGTATATATTGAACATGTGAAATCTGAAGTTACTAGGAGGAGGAGCAGGAGGAGGAGGAGCAGGAGGAGGAGGAGCAGGGAAACGTTGCAGGCGGCCTGGATAATCAGGCCGAGCTGCTGGGAGGTGTTCTCTGTGATCTCTGCAGGGAGACGCCCCACGAGGCCTGATGGGTTCAGGCCCCGAGGTCTGCTGTGTTGTGGTTTTTGAGCTCAGCTCAGAGGAATGCCCGTTAACCTGCAGCCAGGTATCCCAGCAGCCTCGCTGATGGGAAAAGCAAAGCCAGGCCTCGCTCTGCAGGAACTACTTCCCCGTGTGGACCTCAGCGAGCTGCAGCGTTTCATGGCATGTGGGGTGCAGACATAGTGGGGTGCAGACATAGTGGGGTGCAGACATAGTGGGGTGCAGACATAGTGGGGTGTAGACATAGTGGGGTGTAGACACAGTGGGGTGCAGACACAGTGGGGTGCAGACATAGTGGGGTGCAGACATAGTGGGGTGTAGACACAGTGGGGTGTAGACATAGTGGGGTGCAGACATAGTGGGGTGTAGACATAGTGGGGTGTAGACACAGTGGGGTGCAGACATAGTGGGGTGCAGACATAGTGGGGTGTAGACACAGTGGGGTGTAGACATAGTGGGGTGCAGACATAGTGGGGTGTAGACACAGTGGGGTGTAGACATAGTGGGGTGCAGACATAGTGGGGTGTAGACACAGTGGGGTGTAGACACAGTGGGGTGCAGACATAGTGGGGTGTAGACACAGTGGGGTGTAGACATAGTGGGGTGTAGACATAGTGGGCCTGTGGAGCCGAGTGGAATGTGCTTGAGTGATGATGTCATGCAGTCTGGTTTGATGTTGACAGCAGCCGTGATGCAACCGGCTGCTGAAGGGCGTCTCCTCCGCTGGGAAAACTCCTTCCAGAGCGCCACTCTTCTTCCTCTTCTTCTTCTTCTTCTTCTTCTTCTTCTTCTTCTTCTTCTTCTTCTTCTTCTTCTTCTTCTTCTTCTTCTTCTCCTCCTCCTCCTCCTCCTCTTTCTTCTTCTCCTCCTCCTCCTCCTCCTCCTCTTCCTCCTCCTCTTTCTTCTCCTTCTCCTTCTTCTTCTGTCAATCATCACAACATAAGCAATATGTAAAACAGAAAGAACTTCCGTTAGCTCTGTAACCAGCACTAGCACCATTAGCACTGTTAGCTCGGAGCTGTCTCCATGTTGAGAGCCATGTGGAGGAAATAAATGCAGCCTCTGCATTGTGAGCGGCGCCTGTAGAGGAACAGTTGTCCTGTAGCTCCATGAAGACAGAGGAGAGCTCGTCCTCTCTGAGCTGCAGGTCTTCACGTCTCTGCAGGTCATGTGACCAGAGCAGGTTTCAGCAGCGGATGATGGATGTTTGTGGGATGTTTCCATGTAATAGGAACAGTGTGTTATGGCGGCGAGCGGCGCTGCGGTGGCTCTGTGTCATCAGAGCGCTCTGCAGCGCTAAGTAGACAAAACATTTAAAGTCCAATTACTCTGCTGGGCCGTAAAAGAGGAGCCGAGACGCCCGTGAGGAGGAGCAGCTCGTAAAACAACAGGAAGACACGCCGACAACAAAGCCGGCAACAAATTGAGCCTCGTTTTATTTGCAGTTAAAGAGTTTTATGTTCAGCAGAGCGCCGCCTACAGGCTGACATGTCCACTGCACCGCAACCCAGGAACATCTGAGGAAGTTCAGCCCAGAATATAAACTCATGTTTACAATGCTCACTGAGGGAAGTAGAGTCACTTCTATAGACTTCTATACAACCAGAGGAGTCGCCCCCTGGTTGTCAGGAGAGAGAATGCAGCTTTAACACATGAAGCATAGACTTCTATACAACCAGAGGAGTCGCCCCCTGGTTGTCAGGAGAGAGAATGCAGCTTTAACACATGAAGCATAGACTTCTATACAACCAGAGGAGTCGCCCCCTGGTTGTCAGGAGAGAGAATGCAGCTTTAACACATGAAGCATAGACTTCTATACAACCACAGGAGTCACCCCCTGGTGGTCAGGAGAGAGAATGCAGCTTTAACACATGAAGCATAGACTTCTATACAACCAGAGGAGTCACCCCCTGGTGGTCAGGAGAGAGAATGCAGCTTTAACACATGAAGCAGAGACTTCTATACAACCAGAGGAGCTTGTTCTTCTGAACACTGAGGTGATGGGATGGTCTGCTCCTCCGGGTTCTGGTTCTGGGTTCCAGCCGTTGGCCCGGAGCCAGGAAGCTTCTCAGATGTTCCAGACTCTGCAGGAGTCGGAGCTTTTCCGAGCGTAAACCTCCAGCGTTCCAGCAGAGCTCAGAGAACCGAGACAGAAGACATGAAGAACCTCCTGGTTCCACTGCAGCGCCTCCTGGTGGCCACGAGGAGCTGCAGCCGATCACTCTGATGAGGACCAGGCAGCAGGAAGAGATCCATGATTCAACTTCAGCGGAGGAGAGGAGGAGAGGAGAGGAGGAGAGGAGAGGAGAGGAGAGGAGAGGAGGAGAGGAGAGGAGGAGAGGAGAGGAGAGGAGAGGAGAGGAGGAGAGGAGAGGAGGAGAGGAGAGGAGGAGAGGAGAGGAGGAGAGGAGAGGAGAGGAGAGGGGGAGAGGGGAGGGGAGGAGAGGAGAGGAGGAGAGGAGAGGAGGAGAGGAGAGGAGAGTAGGAGAGGAGAGGAGAGGAGAGGAGGAGAGGGGAGGGGAGGAGAGGAGAGGAGGAGAGGAGAGGAGAGGAGGAGAGGAGAGGAGGAGAGGAGAGGAGAGGAGGAGAGGAGAAGAGAGGAGAGGAGAGGAGAGGAGGAGACAAGAGGAGGAGAGGAGAGGAGGAGAGGAGGAGGAGACAAGAGGAGGAGAGGAGAGGAGGAGAGGAGAGGAGGAGAGGAGAGGAGAGGAGAGGAGAGGAGGAGACAAGAGGAGGAGAGGAGAGGAGGAGAGGAGAGGAGGAGACAAGAGGAGGAGAGGAGAGGAGGAGAGGAGGAGGAGACAAGAGGAGGAGAGGAGAGGAGGAGAGGAGAGGAGGAAAGGAGAGGAGGAGACAAGAGGAGGAGAGGAGGAGAGGAGATGAGGAGGAGAGGAGAAGGAGAGGAGGAGAGGAGGAGGAGAGGAGGAGGAGAGGAGGAGGAGAGGAGGAGGAGAGGAGGAGAGGAAGAGGAGAGGAGGAGGAGAGGAGGATGAGAGGAGGAGGAGAAGAGAGGAGGAGGAGAGGAGGAGGAGAGGAGGAGGAGAGGAGGAGGAGAGGAAGAGGAGAGGAGGAGGAGAGGAGGAGGAGAGGAGGAGGAGAGAAGGAGGAGAAGAGAGGAGGAGGAGAGGAGGAGGAGAGGAGGAGGAGAGGAGGAGGAGAGGAAGAGGAGAGGAGGAGGAGAGGAGGAGGAGAGGAAGAGGACAGGAGGAGGAGAGGAGGAGGAGAAGGAGGAGGAGAGGAGGAGGAGAGGAGGAGGAGAAGGAGGAGGAGAAGGAGGAGGAGGAGAGGAGGAGGAGAGGAGAGGAGGAGCAGAGGAGGAGGAGAGGAGGAGGAGAGGAGGAGGAGAGGAAGAGGACAGGAGGAGGAGAGGAGGAGAAGAGAGGAGGAGGAGAGGAGGAGGAGAGGAGGAGGAGAAGGAGGAGGAGAAGGAGGAGGAGGAGAGGAGGAGGAGAGGAGGAGGAGAAGGAGGAGGAGAAGGAGGAGGAGGAGAGGAGGCGCAGACCACACAGACAGTGAGCTTAGTGTTAATCAGCAAAGTGTTTTGATTTCAAACAGCTTTCAGAATCAGACTTGTTGCTTCTGGCTCCTTGTTGTTGGATTTATTAAAGACGCTCTCTGAGACGACACACACACACACACACACACACACACACACACACACACACACACACACACACACACACACACACACACACACACACACACACACACACACACACACACACACACACACACACACACACAACACCACACACCACACACACACACACACACACACACACACACACACACACACACACACACACCACACACACACACACACACACACACACACACACACACACACACACACAGTTCTGCTGCATGTTCCCATT
This sequence comes from Clinocottus analis, assembly GCF_023055335.1. NCBI lineage: Eukaryota > Metazoa > Chordata > Actinopteri > Perciformes > Cottidae > Clinocottus > Clinocottus analis. Next base: position 402,175 of record NW_027175932.1, read on the forward strand.
ACAACATGTCTTTAGTTTATTAAGAGAAGTCTGGGACATGGTTAGCGTAGCTTAGCACAAACACTGGAAGTGGAGGGAAACTATTAGCTAACGTAGCCACAGCACAGCTAGCTGTCAGTGTCTGTAGCTCTTTGATGTTACAGTTAACTATTTTACAGTTGTTTCTGTATTTTAACACCTTCAATAAAGGACCTACATGAATTTAAAACATAGTATTATTTATTATTGACATCAGCTAATAATCATAATGTTTGATCAGCTGTTTCACGGCAGCTCTTTTCATGGCTCAACGCTGCCGGTAGTTTTCCGTTTCAACTCAAAGGGACTGTATTGCACCGGGAGCTGGAGGTCATTGTTTGGCTTCATGGAGAACAGGCGTGTGTTTACCTGCGTGAACTCACCTGAGCTCTGATGTCATCAGGACCCGCCCAGCTCTGCACTACAAAGGAACCATAATCAGATTCCATTACATCCACTTTGTGCTCGCTGGCATCCATCAGGCGGCCTGAGACAATACTCCCACTCTCTGCTGGGCTCTAATCGTGCTAAACATCGTAAACAGCAGGAAGCGTCCTCCTCCCTGTCATTACCTCCTGTCGGGGAACAATGGCGGCCATCAGCGAAACAAGCGCTCCCCGGAACATCACAGGCGTTCTCTTGACAGCTCGGCAATTAGCCGCTCGTCTGCGAGGCCGTCTGACGCGAGGCGGCTCCGCCGGGAATCACTTGGTGATTACCTGCTCAGGTGAAGCTGCAGGGAGTTCATGATGTCACCGAGAGGCGGAGCTTAGAGGAGACGTGACGACGCTGAAGGACTTCAGAGTCAAGTCTGAACCCGGAGAAGAAGAAGTACATGAAACACGCCGGTAGTCCTGTAATGAACTGCAGGTAGCACCCTGCAGGTAGCACCCTGCAGGTAGCACCCTTAGCATTCTGCAGTTAGCATTCTGCAGTTAGCATTCTTCTATATTTATCTGATGATTGGCTCCATGATATGAACTAGCTTAATGTTACCAAAGTAAAGGATCAGCTAACGTCAGACCCATGCAGCATAGCTAAGTTACAGCTAGCTGGCTAACCGTAGGTTAGCTTAGCTCACCGTTAGCTACCCCTGTCTTGCATTTCTCTTGTAAGCCTCTGCATAACTGGAGAATAAAGTCATAATATAAACTTTGAACTAAGAGATCTTTAAAGTAGAGAGTCGTCTTCGTGTTGTTGGTTCCGTCCCCGTCACAGACGCCAGGAGAGACAGAGTGTTTATGTATTTTAATATTGTTGTCATTCTGTGAGGAGGTGAAGCTTTGACAGCGTGTTGGTAGACCTCCATCGCCCGTACTTCATGAAGTTAAAGCTGAGCCACGGGTCAGCAGGGAAGCGTCAGTACTAACTAGTACCAACACATTACAGCACGAAGAGCTGCTGACCACCAGGGGGCGACTCCTCTGGTTGTATAGAAGCCTATGCTGTGTGTGTGTGTGTGTGTGTGTGTGTGTAACATCATCTTCAGATTCCAGCAGGAGGAGCAAACAGAGGAATACCTGCAGACTCGTATGCACCACATGAAAGAGCAGCTCTTTACTGGTAACAGTGTAATTAAACACACACACACACACACACACACACACACACACACACACACACACACACACACACACACACACACACACACAGTCGGCTCCGTGTGGTCTGAGTGTGTCACACCTGTACCTGTCCGCCCCCGTCGACCTCAGCCCAGAATTCCCGCGGCATGCTGTAATGTGTTGTGTGTGTGTGTGTGTGTGTGTGTGTGTGTGTGTGTGTGTGTGTGTTGTGTGTGTTGTGCGTGTTGTGCGTGTTGTGCGTGTTGTGCGTGTTGTGCGTGTCGTGTGTGTTGTGCGTGTCGTGCGTGTCGTGCGTGTCGTGTATGTGGTGTGTGTCGTGTGTGTCGTGTGTGTGTGTGTGTTGTGTGTGTTGTGCGTGTTGTGCGTGTTGTGCGTGTTGTGCGTGTTGTGCGTGTCGTGTGTGTCGTGTGTGTTGTGTGTGTCGTGTGTGTCGTGTGTGTCGTGTGTGTCGTGTGTGTCGTGTGTGTCGTGTATGTGGTGTGTGTCGTGTGTGTCGTGTGTGTCGTGTGTGTTGTGTATGTGGTGTGTGTCGTGCGTGTCGTGTGTGTCGTGTGTGTCGTGTGTGTCGTGTGTGTTGTGTGTGTCTGTCGGTGACGACGTCGTTGTGTCTCACCAGAAGTGAACACTCAGCTGGACTTCCTGACCTGGAACAACAGAAAGAGCAGAAGTGTTTTCCTCAGACGTGTGAAGCAGGAAGTCTGTCAGCAGCAGCTCAGAGGATTCATGAAGTAATGACATCTGTTTGGTGTTTTTCATGAGCTCCGGGTTCAGGTCCAGATGTGGAACCCTGGAGTCCCTCAGGGTTCCACACCGGGTCCTCTGACGTTCTCCACGTTAAATAATAAACTCACGTGAAGGTGAGACTGCGCTGATCGCTCCTACACAGAAACATGGAAACAGAAACATGTATTTCTTTGAGGCTTTAACAACGTTCAACACGCTGCGTATCTTTTATTTTGAATCGTTCATAATCCTGATCGTTGCTGTGAACTTTTCTGTGTCAGTGTGAATGTTTCGCTGGAGCAGCGTCTCTGAGCAGAGCTCGGCCTGCCGGCTCGGCCTCGGGCACAATGGCGTCTCTGTTGTGAGGGTAATTATTTGGAAAGCGACCACACCTCGGCTCTGACAGCCGTGCAGCAGCGTGGGTGAGCTGAGCGGCTCACAGTGAGCGCTTCACCCGCAGGATGCTCCTCACGCCGCCCTCGCGTACGGAGACGCTAACGCCGCTAATGTCTCTGGGAGACGCTGTGATTGGTCATTACGGAACGGCTAAATGAACAAAGCGGTCGGGGGAAATTGAGATTTATTCCAGCGGTGGCGGCGGCTGTGTGCTTTGGACCGCAGCTTGTTTTCTAAACATGGCGGGTGCATGTTGGTCAGGAGGAGGTGAGCGGCGGCGGCGGCTGCGGCGGCCGCGCGGCTAAGTGTGTTTAGACTTGTGGTTTCTAGCAGGAGGACGGCGGCTTCAGCGAGCTGGAGACCGTGAAACAGGCCGAGCAGAGCTGCTGCTGCTCGCTCTGCTCCTGGAGGAATCACACACGTTTCCTCTGCCTCAAGTACATTTACCAACCGACTCCCCTTAAGGCCCCACGAACGCAGCAGGACAGCGTTCATGCTGAGGATGCGCTTTAAGTGGAGAGAATGTCTTAGTAGCCTTGTGGTGCCCCTCTTAGATAGTACACCTGAACGTACCCTTAAGGATGCCCCTCTGGTAGATAAAACACCTTAAAGTCCCCTTAAGGATGACCCTCTGGTAGATAAAACACCTTAAAGTCCCCTTAAGGATGACCCTCTGGTAGATAAAACACCTTAAAGTCCCCTTAAGGATGACCCTCTGGTAGATAAAACACCTTAAAGTCCCCTTAAGGATGACCCTCTGGTAGATAAAACATCATAAAGTCCCCTTAAGGATGACCCTCTGGTAGATAAAACACCTTAAAGTCCCCTTAAGGATGCCCCTCTGGTAGATAAAACACCATAAAGTCCCCTTAAGGATGCCCCTCTGGTAGATAAAACACCATAAAGTCCCCTTAAGGATGCCCCTCTGGTAGATAAAACACCATAAAGTCCCCTTAAGGATGCCCCTCTGGTAGATAAAACACCATAAAGTCCCCTTAAGGATGACCCTCTGGTAGATAAAACACCTTAAAGTCCCCTTAAGGATGACCCTCTGGTAGATAAAACACCTTAAAGTCCCCTTAAGGATGCCCCTCTGGTAGATAAAACACCATAAAGTCCCCTTAAGGATGCCCCTCTGGTGGATAAAACACCTTAAAGTCCCCTTAAGGATGACCCTCTGGTAGATAAAACACCATAAAGTCCCCTTAAGGATGACCCTCTGGTAGATAAAACACCTTAAAGTCCCCTTAAGGATGACCATCTGGTAGATAAAACACCTTAAAGTCCCCTTAAGGATGCCCCTCTGGTAGATAAAACACCTTAAAGTCCCCTTAAGGATGCCCCTCTGGTAGCTAAAACACCTTAAAGTCCCCTTAAGGATGCCCCTCTGGTAGATAAAACACCTTAAAGTCCCCTTAAGGATGCCCCTCTGGTAGCTAAAACACCTTAAAGTCCCCTTAAGGATGCCCCTCTGGTAGATAAAACACCTTAAAGTCCCCTTAAGGATGCCCCTCTGGTAGCTAAAACACCTTAAAGTCCCCTTGAGGTTCTTACATGTTGCCTACAGGAAAGGAAACTCTCTTGTTGTTCTTGTTCCGGCTCCTCAGACTCGTCTGCAGAGTTTTTCCATGACAGGAAACTTTCCTCAGCGACGTTCAGAAAAATGTTGTCGTCTTTATTAGGATTTAACAACAATCCTGAAACATCAACGAGCAGAACGCGACCTCGTCCTCATCCTCATCCTCGTCTTTCTCCTCCTCCTCCCTGTCCTCACTGCTAACAGGAATGCTAACAGGAATGCTAACAGGAACAGCGGTAAGAGGAAGCAGGTTTCACGGTGACCACAGGCCTGCTGGGGTTGATTCCTGCAGCAGCTGGCTGAGGGTCGGGGGTTCGAGTCCAGCAGCGACCGCATGTTGACGTCTGGTTGTGAAGAAGTTGACGAACGCCGAGGAGGAAACTCTGAGAGCGCGAGAGACAAACCAGAGATAAAGGCTTTTCTCCTCCTCGGTTAGTTTTATAAGCATGTCCGCCAGCGCATCGAGCGAACACATGGAACCCAAACACGTGGAACCCAAACACATGGAACCCAAACACGTGGAACCCAAACACATGGAGACCTAGAGACATCTGGAAGTGACCTGGATACACCTGGAAGTGACCTGGAGACACCTGGAAGTGACCTGGAGACACCTGGAAGTGACCTGGAAACACCTGGAAGTGACCTGGAGACACCTGGAAGTGACCTGGAAACACCAGGAAGTGACCTGGAGACAGTTGGAGGTCACATGAAGGTCAGTTATTCTTGCGTCTAAATCAAATTTTGTTCTGTACACAGTATATGTACATAGTATATCTATACAGTATATGTACATAGTATATATATACAGTATATGTACACAGTATATGTACACAGTATATGTACACAGTATATATACATAGTATATCTACATATTCATACATGTGGATAACTCGTCGGTCCACATGGTCTCCAGAGGAACACTGGTTTCAGTCGTGGGTCTCTGGTCCGGTCTGGACGCCATCATGACGTCATGATGGCGTCCAGCAGAGGCCTGAAGGGTTAATGCAGCAGCTTCCCTGCAGAGCTCGCTGAGAGGAACCGACCTGAAGCTCTTTGATCTCTCGCCGCGTCTTTCTCTTCTCGCGCTTCGGGCCGCCGTCGTTCTTCATCTCTGATTCTTACAACAACAGCGGCTCTGAGAACCAATAAATGGAAAAGGTGGATTTCCGTCGGCGGTGCCAAACACCACAGGCTCTCCTCCACGGAGCAGGGGTCATGGCGGAGGGGGGGCGGGGCCGGGGGGGCGGCCATGTTGACCCACGGGGCGGCGGCGTATTGATCTTACCCATCGGCGCAGGGCGGGAACCCTGAAGATAAGCTCGCTGTTTGAACTCGGATCAAACCGCCGGGAAGCTCTCAGCCGGTTCCCACAACACTCAGGATGAACTGCAGGACCAAGAGGAGCAGGAGAACCAGGAGAACCAGCAGGAGAACCTGCAGGAGAACCAGGAGGAGAACCAGCAGGAGAACCAGGAGGAGAACCTGCAGGAGAACCAGGAGAACCAGGAGGAGAACCTTCAGGAGAACCAGGAGAACCAGCAGGAGAACCAGCAGGAGAACCAGGAGGAGAACCTGCAGGAGAACCAGGAGAACCAGGAGGAGAACCAGCAGGAGAACCAGGAGAACCAGGAGGAGAACCAGCAGGAGAACCAGGAGAACCTGCAGGGATTGATGGATCCATCCTGTAGCATTGCTCTGTTGGTAGTTAAATGTTCTCTACTGGGATCCAGAAGATCTCACTTGAACTACTTTATCTTCTGTTTGAGAGCTTCAAGACATAATAATGATAATAATAATAATGATAATAATAATAATGATA
>NW_027175932.1:410795-435795 GCF_023055335.1 Clinocottus analis
ACACACACACACACACTACTCCTCTGTGATTGGCTGCATCTTTTGACAGTTTCCATCAGCGGATGATTCTCCTCCTCCTCCTCCTCCCTCTCCTCCTCCTCCCCCCCCCTCTCCTCCTCCTCCCCCTCCTCCTCCTCCCCCTCCTCCCCCTCCCCCTCCTCCTGCTCCCCCCCCCCCCCCCTCCTCCCTCCCCTCCTCCTGCTCCCCCTCCTCCTCCTCACCCTCCTCCTCCTCCCCCTCCCTCTCCGCCTCCTCCCCCCCCTCCTCCTGCTCCCCCTCCTCCTCCTTCCCCCCCCCCCTCCTCCTGCTCCCTCTCGTCCTTCTTCTTCGGTGGTGGTCTGATGACTCACCAGGATCCAGATTGATCCTCTTAAAGCGACGGCGCTCTTTCGATGACTCAGCTGAATCCCAGCTGATGGTTTACAGACGCAGGAGAAAGTCCGTCTCCCCTGAGGAGGAGGACATGGTGGAGGCAACACGCAGCTGGAGGTGGAGTCGTTCAGTCCATTAAAGCAGCTGTGCGTGGAGCTCAAGGTGTTTGTGTGTCTTGGTGCAGGTGACCCAGCCGACCAATCAGAGCTGCTCTCTGGCTTTCTCTCTCACGAGCCTCTGAAGCTGCGATAAGCCGCCAGAGAGACAGGAAGTAGGTCACGCGGTGCCAGGAGGAGATCCTGTTTCACTGTTTGTGTTTCAAACAGCGTCAGCGGGACCAGAGATCCACCCGGGTCGCATGGCGAGGGGTCAAAGGTCAGCAGGACGCCGCCGAGGACGAGCTGCAGGATCCTGAGACGTTGGTGTGACGTTCATGAAGCTGAAGCCGCCGAGCTCCTCACGAGATACAAGAAATACAGAAACACAGAGAAGCACCAAACAGCTGAGATGACCTGTCAATCACCTGGTGGCCCCGCCCTAAAGCCTCCTGATGGTTCAATATATAATATCATATCTACCTGGAAGACAAGATTCTTGCGGTCCATCACTCATGAGACGTGATCATCAATTCAGGAGGATGAAGATGAAGAGGAGGAAGAAGATGAAGAGAAGGGAAGAAGAGGAAAGCCCCTGCTCACAGCCTTGTCATCACTTCTCAACGCTCTCAGCTCTCTGAGAGGAAGAGGAGGATGAAGAGGAGATGAAGATGAGAGCCCCTCCTCACAGCTGTGTCATCACGTTCTCCTCTCAGCTGGAACCGCTTCAAGGACTCTCGGTTCTCCAAGAGCAACAAACGAAGGTTCTCCTCTGAGCCGTCGGGCGTCGCTCGCCGTGATTGGCCGAGGACATCCGACCCGGCGGTCCACGCCCAGAACCTCCGGTTCCCCTCGGACCGGCTCCGCCTCCTGAGACACTAAACACCAGATGAAGGTTCACGGTATTAGTTATTAAAATAACCTGACATGAGTTTGAACAACAGAGTTCTTTAACGGACCTGAAGTCCAGGACCTGGACCTGGACCAGGACCAGGACCAGCTGGACTCTGTTCATAGATGTGTTTACCTGGTTCATTACCTCCCGGGCGTCCGAGCCGCTCGCTGCATCTCTTCAGGCATCTGGAGCCGTCGGCCCTGAGACCGGGCCGGAGGCCTCGGGGGTTCCGGGTCTCACGGTGCCGGAGCACATTCCCAGCTTCTGTCAACAGGTCGGGATCCTCGGTAAGTCGGGTTCTTTGTGGTCGGTATGCGCTGACATCTGGACCGGCTCCCACGGGTCTGAAGAGCTGCAGGTGCAGCGAGTCCTGCAACAACAAACAGCTGCTGGAGGGCCGGTCCACCTGAGCACCTGCAGGGGGCGCCGGTCCACCTGAGCACCTGCAGGGGGCGCCGGTCCACCTGAGCACCTGCAGGGGGCGCCGGTATTATATTATGATTATATGTGTTATATGTGTATTCATTCATTTCATTAAAAGGAAACATGTTTGTCATCAGACTGAAGAAGCGACAGGAAGGAGGTTTTGTTCCAGCCCTTCACGCCTCGTCTTCATCACGGCTGCAGAGGAGCTGCAGGGCGCCGTGAGCACCTCACAGCTCCTTCCTGTTGAGGGGGAGGGGCTTCTTGCTGAGGGGGCGGGGATACCTGCTGAGTGGGAGGGGCTTCTTGCTGAGGGGGCGGGACTTCCTGCTGAGGGGGAGGGGCTTCTTGCTGAAGGGGGACTTCCTGCTGAGGGGGAGGGGCTTCCTGCTGAGGGGGAGGGGCTTCCTGCTGAGGGGGAGGGGCTTCCTGCTGAGAGAGACCCCAACGCGTCTTCTAGAGGTTTGCTCTTAATGTGAGGAGACGATTAAAGAACACAGCGAAGATTTAACAGGAAGTTGTTTTTAAATATTATTTATTAGTTATTATTGAAGGAAAGAAGAAAAACATTAATATACATGCTGGTGATGAACTTTTCAACATAATAATTTCAGGGAAGGGTACTGAGTAAACCTTCCGGCTGTGTCTGAATGTTTCATAACGTGTCTTCTGCCTCGTTAACTTTGTATGAATCGTGTCCTCGGTGAAATGTGGTGACACGATCGTCATAATGAGACGTTTCCTCTTTCAGAGGACAGGAAGTGAAGACCAACAGAGGCTCCAGTGAAGTAAAAGGTTCATGAAGCGAATGTTAAACTGATTATTAATCATATTTCCATACAGCTCGTTAGGACGCATTACTCTGCCTCTTCTCTGCTGCAAAGGAACGTGATCATGACGGGATTAAAAATAAAACGCTGCAATATTCACACATTAGCACGTTTCTCACATGATATATATACACATTATATATTCACACATTAGCACGTTTCCTTCCTCTGGTTGAACACGAGGCCTTCAGGCCCGACGCCACTTCCTGTTGGGATGTAAGGGGCGAGCGGAGGAAACGTCCTGAACTTACTGCAAAGCTGAAAACTGAAGACGCTGAACGAGTCAGACTGCAACGAACGCTATGAATGTCTTCTAAAATATGATGGAAATAATGATGGGCATGAGGACCATGAAGAGGACGAGGACGTAGAGGAGGACGAGGAGGACGAGGACCTAGACCATGAAGAGGACGAGGACGTAGAGGAGGACGAGGACCTAGACCATGAAGAGGACGAGGACGTAGAGGAGGACGAGGACCTAGACCATGAAGGGGACGAGGACGTAGAGGAGGACGAGGAGGACGAGGACCTAGACCATGAAGAGGACGAGGACGTAGAGGAGGACGAGGACCTAGACCATGAAGAGGACGAGGACGTAGAGGAGGACGTAGTGCTCGTCCTCCTCTACGTCCTCGTCTACGTCGTCTAGGTCCTAATCCTCGTCCGCGTCCACGTGCTCGTCCAGGTCCTCGTCCTCGTGCAGGTCCGCGTCCGCGTCCTCGTCCAGGTCTTGTGGCTGAGAGGGGGGGGCCTCCTGCTGAGGGGGGGGGGGCTTCTTGCTGAGGGGGAGGGGCTTCCTGCTGGGGCTTCCTGCTAAGAGACGTCCACGTGCTCGTCCTCGTTCTCGTCCCCGTCCGCGTGCTCGTCCGCGTCTCCGTCCTCGTCCTCGTCCTCGTCCAGGTCTTGTGGCTGAGAGGGGGGGCTTCCTGCTGAGGGGGAGGGGCTTCTTGCAGAAGGGGAGGGGCTTCCTGCTGGGGCTTCCTGCTAAGAGACGTCCACGTGCTCGTCCATGTCCACCTCCTCGTTCTCGTCCGCGTCCTCGTTCAGGTCCAGGTCCTCGTTCTCGTCCAGGTCCTCGTCCAGGTCTTGTGGCTGAGAGGGGGGGGCTTCTTGCAGAGGGGGAGGGGCTTCCTGCTAAGAGATGTCCACGAGCTCGGCCCCGTGCTCGTCCTCGTCCAGGTCCTCGTCCGCGTGGACGTGAACGTAGACGAGGACATGAGTGAGTGATTGAGTGTGTGTGTGTGTGTGTGTGTGTGTGTGTGTGTGTGTGTGTGTGTGTGTGTGTGTGTGCGTCACAATCAAAGATCGTTGAAGATATAATCTACTATGTAAATATAAATATAAAATCAGTTTCGTCTTGTTCTCCCTCAGATGAAACAAACGAGTTCATTAGTGAGGAGAGCTTAGACCAAACAACCTCCTCCTCCTCTTCCTCCTCTTCCTCCTCCTCCTCCTCCTCCTCTTTGCTAAAATCTAAATATAAAAATGAACTCAAAGGTCCGGCTGGTTGGGTCGCAGCCCGTCTTCTCTGTCCGGCTCATGAATCAGGTCTCTGATGATCAGGGTCGCAGCTGGTCATGTGACCTCCCTGGTCACATGACTCTTCAGCTTTCTCTCATGGTGGTGAGGTTATTTCTCTGGACAGCAGCTCTGTGTTTCTTCTCTTTGTGGAAAATGTCCTCCACAAATTAGCTTTCCAAACATCAATTCCAAAACGGACAAATTGAATAATTGGGCTCCAATTAGCAGAACAAACACGCACGTTAGCACATTAACGAGCTGCACTTAAGTGTCTGTTGACGTTCCGTCTTTAAAGCAACATCCTCTCAGCAGCCAGGCCGCGCTGATTAACGGCTAACGGCTAACACACGCTAACGGCTACGAGAGCGGGGCGCGTCCAGCTGGCGTCGGCTCAAAAACAACCGGAGTGTTTGAAGTGTCCGGCAGAACACACACGCCCTGCAGGCACCAGAGAAGAAGAACCCTCCGCCTGGAGCACATGAAGCACAGACTTCTATACAACCAGAGGAGTCGCCCCCTGGTGGTCAGGAGAGAGAATGCAGCTTTAACACATGAAGCATAGACTTCTATACAACCAGAGGAGTCGCCCCCTGGTGGTCAGGAGAGAGAATGCAGCTTTAACACATGAAGCGTAGACTTCTATACAACCAGAGGAGTCGCCCCCTGGTGGTCAGGAGAGAGAATGCAGCTTCAACACATGAAGCATAGACTTCTATACAACCAGAGGAGTCGCCCCCTGGTGGTCAGGAGAGAGAATGCAGCTTTAACACATGAAGCGTAGACTTCTATACAACCAGCTGCAGTGTCACGTTTGGCCAGCAGGTGTCACTGACTTCCTGCCTCTCTCAGTTCATCTTTCAGAGTTTCCCTCTCGGCTGCAGAAGCTGTTCAGGGTTTGTTGATCTTTGTGATCACATGACGGCTCTGAAGGTTCCTGGAGGTTCTGAGAAGCTTCAATTCGAGGAAAAGTGTTTGGCTGGTGAGGACGGAGCTTTTAGCACATTCCTCTTTCATCCTGCAGAGAACACGAAGCCACTTAATCAGAGTCTGAGTCAGCAGGTTGTAGAAGAAGAAGAAGAAGAAGAAGAAGAAGAAGAAGAGTTTCAGTCTTCTGTTTCAATATGATGATGAGTGATTTGATCCTAAAGACAGATTCATGAATCACGAGCGTTTCTGCTTTCATTTGAACTAAATGACAGAATAATACAAATGTAAGAAATGAAACTTACAGATATTTAAGAAACTCATATTCTGTGAGTAAGAAGTGGAACATTTATGAAGATGAATCATCTCTGAGAATGCAAAACTCCACTTTGACTCTAATCCAGGAACCCTGAGAAGCTCAAACGTTGGGACTATCGAACCATGAGAACATAGAAGCATGGGAACATGGAACCAAGGGAACATGGAACCATAGAACCATGGGAACATGGAACCATAGAACCATGGGAACATGGAACCAAGGGAACATGGAACCATAGAACCATGGGAACATGGAACCATAGAACCATGGGAACATGGAACCATAGAACCAAGGGAACATGGAACCAAGGGAACATGGAACCATAGAACCATGGGAACATGGAACCATAGAACCATGGGAACATGGAACCAAGGGAACATGGAACCATAGAACCATGGGAACATTGCACCATGAGAACATGGCGCCATAGGAACATGGGACATTGGGAACATTGCCCCTTTGGCCAGTAGGACCTTGGGGCATTGAGATCTTGGGAACATGGACTTACAGAATGAACCCTTCATGCTTCAGGGACCGTAGATGTGTCCATCTTTAGCTTTCACGCTATATCTATATATATATATATATATCTATATCTATATCTATATATATATATATATCTAGATATATATATATATATATATGTATATATATAGATATATATCTATAGATATATATCTATAGATATATATCTATATATCTATATATATCTATATATATCTATAGATATATATATCTATAGATATATATCTATAGATATATATATATCTATATATATCTATAGATATATATATATCTATAGATGTATATATATCTATATATATATATATCTATAGATGTATATCTATAGATATATATCTATAGATATACATATATGTATATCTATATAGATATATATATATATGTATATATTCTGGAGACTGTTTTGGAGTGAAGAACTTCTTGTTGGAGAACGTCGCCACCTTGTGGACAGACGAGCAGCAGCAGCTTCAACAAGGACAGTTGAGTCTACTGCTGCTGGTTCTACTGAGCTCTGGTTCTGGTTCTACTGAGCTCTGGTTCTGGTTCTACTGAGCTCTGGTTCTGGTTCTACTGAGCTCTGGTTTTACTGAGCTCTGGTTCTGGTTCTACTGGGCTCTGGTTCTGGTTCTACTGCGCTCTGGTTCTGGTTCTACTGCGCTCTGGTTCTGGTTTTACTGGGCTCTGGTTCTGGTTCTACTGCGCTCTGGTTCTGGTTCTACTGAGCTCTGGTTCTGGTTTTACTGGGCTCTGGTTCTGGTTCTACTGCGCTCTGGTTCTGGTTCTTGTCTCAGATGGAGAATAAAGGTTCCTCATAATACTTTCTGCATACGAGATGTAATACTTCAGATCCACCTTGTGGGTTGTGGAGTACACATGAGTACTAGTACATCACAGTACCACAGTATATTATACACTAACCAGGTGGATATCATGTATATAAATATATATTTATTCAGGTGAGCACCCCGACCCTGAAAAGACGAAGAGTCCTACCTGAGCTCCACAGCATCATCATCATCATCTCCATGCTGTCCAGGTCTCTCCTCCGTGTTTCAGCTCCTCCACTCTGGTCCTGCAGAGGTGGAGCTCCACAGCAGCATCATCATCATCATCATCATCAGGAGCTCCATCACCGCAGCTCTCTGATCACTTTGTCTCGTTTACTTTTGAACAAACTTTCTGCTCTGAACATCTTCAACATCTGGAGCTTCATAAACTAAAAGATTCAAACATGAGAACGTTCAACTCAGAGACACGAGGACTAAACAACTACACACACACACACACACACACACTCACACACACACACTGAGCTACACACACCTGCATTCTTTCTATCGGCGTTAGACGTCTGCTGCTTCTTCACTGAGGACGACCAACAGAATAATCCTGTAATAATCCCTCTGAGATTATTCAAGGTTTATTTTCAATATAAAGACAAAATTAGCACAAAAAACAACCTTTATTTCCATAAAACAGCGGTTTTATTCCTATTAAATAAACGACAGCTTTGATGTGAAGATTCTTTTTATTTTCTGCACAAAGTGAAACTTTAGAAGAAAGTGTTGGGCCGCTTGGTGGTGAAGCGAGGCTTGTGCTGCCGACGGAGAACCCGGTGAGGAAGAGGGAACTTGATCTTGGAGTCCTGAGGAACCACAGAAGAAGAAGCATGAGGAACCACAGAAGAAAGGCGAGGAACCACAGAAGAAGAAAGGCGAGGAACCACAGAAGAAGAAAGGCGAGGAACCACAGAAGAAGAAAGGTGAGGAACCACAGAAGAAGAAAGGCGAGGAACCACAGAAGAAGAAAGGTGAGGAACCACAGAAGAAGAAAGGCGAGGAACCACAGAAGAAGAAGCGTCAGCATGAATCTGTCTCCAGGTTCAGAACCGCCAGGTTTGGAGACTGAAGCTGAAAACCTGGAAGAGGAAGCTGGAGGTTTGTTCTGTCGGGTTTTTAAACTGGAGCGGACCATCAAGGAGTCAGACCCAGAGAGAGACCCGAGGAGGAGGAAGAGGAGGAGGAAGAGGACTCACGTGGAACTGCTTGATGGCAGGTCTGCGACACTTGTTGGCAGCGATGATCTGAACCTTCATGATCTGGATGGAGTGAGCACGAGCACGGTGACGAGCGCCCATGTCCCGGTCTGATGGGAGAGAGACCAGTGTGAGTCTGTGTGTGTGTGTGTCTGTCTGTGAGTGTGTGTCTGTGAGTGTGTGTGTGTGTGTGTGTGTGTGTGTGTGTGTGTGTCTGTCTGTGAGTGTGAGAGACTCACAGCACTGGGTGACGGCTCCAGACGTCGTGAGGTCTCTGTACTCGCGGTACATGTTGTGAGTTCCACTACGAGAGTCGTAACGCAGCCAGATGCCGAAGTTCTTCACCTTCAGGGGCGTCTTCTCGTGAACCTGAACGCACCGCCAGAGAACACAGTTAACCTGAAACTTCTCGTGAACCTGAACGCACCGCCAGAGAACACAGTTAACCTGAAACTTCTCGTGAACCTGAACGCACCGCCAGAGAACACAGTTAACCTGAAACTTCTCGTGAACCTGAACGCACCGCCAGAGAACACAGTTAACGCGTAACATCCGGTCATTGAACCGCCGGACGTCCACCTGAACGGGTTCCAGTGAAGGCGTCTGAGACGATGCGTTCAAAGGCGGCGTGTTGACCCCTGGTTTCACTTTCTGCTGCACGTCAGCGACGGAAAGGCGACAAGGATCTGTTTCCTGTTTGCACGCCATACAAGAGCTCGCCACCAGCAGGCGAGGCCTTTGGGTTTGGGTGCTGAGCTCCAGGACTCAATAAAAAATGAAACGTTCACGTCATGTGACTATGAACGCCCAGCATAATCTGACATGATTTTGTAAAGATTCCTAACGCTGCCTGTTAGCCGTGTTTACTTCAGGGTCTTTACAGCAGCTCGTGTACTAAGAGACTGAAGATAGAGGCCTAAACAATCTGAAGCTTTGAGACGTGAAGGAGTTTCAGTCAAAAATGTCAAAGTTATGACCTTTACGTCTGCAGAGTCGGTCTGGTGCATGCTGGGTAACTAAGTGCATAAACGTCCCGGTAAGACGTGTGATGCGTTTAAGAAACCTGCTCGACCAGAGACCAGCGCTCCTTCAGGTACTAAAACACAACTCGAGTATTCTTGGCGCTTCATTACTCACGAGCTCGCCGGTACAGAGCGGCGTCTTTATTCACTTTGAGTTTTTATGAACGGTTCTGTGTTCGGCAGTTTAAATCCTTCACTAAGAGCAGGAAGGAAACGCGAGTAAAGACTCACGACTCGTTAAAAGCGATTGACAGGGAGTCAGGAGCAAGAAGGGGCGGAGCCTACCAGGCCGCAGTAAACCGTCTCTCCGGAGGCCTTCTTCATCTTCCTCAGCTGGGACACAAAGTACCAGAAGCGGGACTTGGCCACCACGTGGTTCGGGGCGAAGATCCTCATGCGGTACAGCGGAGGAGCCGGGTTCTTCACCGAGGGCAGCAGGCGGCCCACGACCTTGTACTCCCGAAGCTGCCGGGAGGAAGAGAGGGTCATGTACATGCTACAGGGTCATGTGACACGACACAAACATGTAAACACCAGCCTCCAGACGTCCACCTGAACGGGTTCCAGTGAAGGCGTCTGGGACGATGCGTTCAAAGGCGGCGTGTTGACCCCTGGTTTCACTTTCTGCTGCACGTCAGCGACGGAAAGGCGACAAGGATCTGTTTCCTGTTTGCACGCCATACAAGAGCTCGCCACCAGCAGGCGAGGCCTTTGGGTTTGGGTGCTGAGACAAGCTCACGGCCAGAACACGAGGTTCCACCAGGACCGCAACGGGCCACCAGGAACTTTAACGTTCCACGAGCAACGAGGTTGCCTAAGGAACCTCAACGTTCCTTAAGGAACCTCAACGTTCCTTAAGGAACCTCAACGTTCCCACACTGCGTGTTAAATATATATTCAGTGTAAAATAGTTTCCGTTGATTCATGCTCTTAACTTTTATCTCACAGCGTTCAGGATGACACTTCTAATTTCACTCCTGACTCAGTTTAACACCTGAAGCTGAATAAAGATGAATTCATACGAATTAATACATAAACATGAATACATAAGCATTCATACATAAGCATAAATACATAAGCATGAATTCATAAGCATTTATACATAAGCATTCATACACAAGCATTCATACATAAGAATTCATACATAAGAATTCATACATAAGAATTCATACATAAGAATTGCTCTGTGAGGATCTTATACATGTTACGGGGCTGAGTGTCTTTCAGCCTTTCAGACGTTAATTATCTTTAAATTAGAAGAAATGTGGTGATATTTAACAACTTTGAGCTTTACGTTGATTTATTGTCATGCATAAATCAAGTGAAGTGGAAGTTAGAGGACATGATGTCACATAATTAGTATTTACTGAGCAAGATGCGTTTATAACACGGTGGTTTATGCAGAGAGCTTTAAAGTTACAGTAACTTTACAGTTACAATTAATATAAAAGCAAATCTGCCAAATGACTGAACGCGTCACTCAAATAGCCCGTAATGAACGTTCACACACGACACATACACACAGACACACACACACACACAGACACACACATATCTACACACACTGCTACGCGCACAGCTACGCGCTCGGGCGTAGAGCCGCCGGTAACAGTCAGCTCGTCACACGTTAAAAGCTCCGTGAGACGGATCCACGGTAACATTACACGACAGCAGAGCTTTAGAAGAGTCGCCCGGCCTCTGAGAGGCCGCGGTCTCTCCTGAGCATTTCACGCGTCCACGTGGTGCCGCGGCCGCCATGTTGGAGCCGCGAGACCCATCGGCGCGGAAGAAAACACTCGAAAATGTCACTTTTAAACTGCACTTTCACCGCAAATTAAAACGTTTAAGAAACAGGCGCAACGTTACAAAGCGACATCGGGCCGTTTGGTCCGTGTGTCGGAGGCATATTCTGGTAAATAAAGAGTTTTACTTACTGTGCCGGACGCCTTCATGGTGTCTCTCGCTCACCGACGAGGTAAAAGAGGAAGTTGCAGGGCGGAGCCTGCTGACGTCATATGGACTGAATGGCGGGAGGAGGAGGAACATCCGGGGATTTAGGGCCGCCTCTCCCGCCCTGACGATAGCTTCAAATTCGGCCACACTGAAACTTTTTAAAAATATTTTCTTATCAATCTCATTATTATTTACGAAAAATGTGTATGAATGTAAATGTAATTAAGTAAAACAAATATAATTGAGGGATGGGGCTTTGTATTAAGACAATAACAATAAACAAAGCCATCAAACTGTGAGACTTTGTTCTCAATGTAATGTTTTACGGTAAATTACTTTCTATTCATTTATGGCATGTATCGTCATGACATAACATATAAAGGTGGTTGCAAAATAAAAACACGTTTATATTAATTCATCAAAATATTATATTTAAATTTTAATATATTTTTTTAGGTCGACGTATTAGTGTCTCTTCCGGTGTGACCCGGATGTCAACGGAGCGGATACGCCGCAGTGACCCGGATGTTAACGGAGCAGACACGCCGCACCGACCGACGTGCAACTGATTCTGGACGATTCTCTGATGAGCTGACGGCCAGAAAAACACGAGAACACTGATGAAATAGGTTTTTAATTAAGGTCAGTTCTCCACCATGTGCACTTTGTTTTATTGATCTATTATCTCGACAATAAACGATATTGATCTTGTTTATCTTGATAAAAAGCGGTTGACGTCAGCGACTATTTCTCACCGTGAGACGGAGGAAACGTCACAGCGTGAGCGCGATAACGAGCTTAAAAACACCTGTAAAGTTCTTTACTACTCCACACGCTCTCTGTACGGACCGTAAACAAAGCTTTCAGGTGATGACGCAAGTTCTTATTGGTCGTTAGTGTCAGAATTAGCTTAGAAGCTATCCGGCTAACGCTAGCTTGAGTTAGTTAGCAGCTATTGCCTCTGAGGGAAGTTGTTAGCATGTTTTTAAAGGAGAGGACCGGGCACGCGGGACATGTTCACCCTCCTAAAAGTGCTTAAGGAGACAGGGAGGCTAAAGAAGGAGACAGGGAGGCTAAAGAAGGAGACAGGGGGGCTAAAGAAGGAGACAGGGGGGCTAAAGAAGGAGACAGGGGGGCTAAAGAAGGAGACAGGGGGGCTAAAGGAGACAGGGAGGCTAAAGAAGGAGACATGTAAAGGAGACATGGAGGCTAAAGAAGGAGACATGTAAAGGAGACATGGAGGCTAATAAAGGAGACAGGGCTGAGGTGTTGCATCATGGAGGAGGTGAGCTGCTTGTTACTCAACAGCAGCTCAAGTAAACGTTGTTGTGCTTCAGGAGTCTCAGCGTGAAGCAGCCGGTGTGTCATGTTGTCGTGGTGACGGTGTGACGGCTCCATCTTGTCCTGTAAAGCATCCCATCATGTCATGTTGTCGTGGTGACGGTGTGACTCCTCCCCCAGATGAGAGCGGGGTGCCCGGCGGCAGCAGAGAGGAGTGAACCCCGACCGGTCTGCAGTCATGGACGAGCAGGCGCTGCTGGGACTGGACCCCAACGCAGACGCCCCCTACAGGCAGCGGGTGGGGCTGCGCTCCATATGCACCTTGTTATTTTATTAGATATTCACCTCACAGCTAATCCATCTCTCACAGATACACACCATGTGATCTCTCCTCTTCAAGATATGTACACTTAAAAGATGTGTAACTGTTCTCCTCCTCTTCCTCTTCTTCCTCCTCCTCCTCTTCTTCAGGCCATGGCGTACTTTGAGCAGCTGAAGGCGTCTCAGGACGCGTGGGAGGTTTGTGCCGAGGCCGTCGCTAATGGGCTGTACAGGTAAGTCTGCTCTTCCTCTATGCTCTTCCTCTCTGCTCTTCCTCACCTCACTTACCCGTGTTTCATTACAGCGACGACCACGTCAAGTTCTTCTGCTTCCAAGTGCTGGAGCACCAGATCAAGTTCAGGTGAGGAGGAGGAGGAAGAGGAGGTTTTTCTTCATCTGTATTAGTTAGTGCTTATCTCACTGTGTGTGTGTGTGTGTGTGTGTGTGTGTGTGTGTGTGTGTGTGTTGCAGACATGCTGGTCTGAGTGCAGCTCAGCAGCAGCTGATCAGAGAGGCTCTGATGAAGTGGCTCCAGTCTCAGGTGCGTTTCTTTAACTTCATGTGAACGCTGGAAGAAATGTTTGTTCTAATAAATGTTCTCAAGAAGTTGTAATGTTGTAACTCGTGTTAACACGTGTTACACACGTGTAACATGTGACGTGTTAACGTGTTGTCCACCAGCTGATGAGCGCTCAGCCAGAGAAGCCCTTCATCAGGAACAAAGCGGCCCAGGTGTTCGCCCTCACCTTCATCATGGAGTACCTGACTCTGTGGCCCAAGTTCTTCTTCGACGTTCTGTCCCTGGTGGGCCTGAACCCTCACGGCGTGGACATCTACCTGAGAACGCTCATGGCCATTGACGCCGAGGTGGTGGACCGGGACATCCTGCACCGGCCCGACGTGAGGCGCCCTCTGACCCGTGACCTGTGACCTCTGACCTGTGACCTGTGACCTCTGACCCCCTTACGCTCTCTCCCTGCAGGAGACCCGGAGGAACACGCTGATCAAAGACCACATGAGGGAGCAGTGCATCCCCAGCCTGGTGGAGTCCTGGTTCCACATCCTGCAGACCTACCAGCACTCACACCCAGAGATCACCTGCCAGTGCCTGGAGGTGGTGGGAGCCTTCGTGTCCTGGATCGACCTCAACCTCATCGCCAACGACCGGTCAGTGGGGAGCGAGGAGAGAGAGAGAGAAACGATGAGAGAAAGAGAGCTCCACTAACGTCTCCCCCCCTCCAGCTTCGTGAACCTGCTCCTGGCTCAGATGTCGGTGCAGGAGCTGAGGGAGGAGGCCTGCGACTGCCTGTTTGAGATCGTCAACAAGGGGATGGAGCCCACGGACAAAACCAAGCTGGTGGAGTCTCTGAGCCGAGTGCTGCAGGCCGCCGGCTTCTTCCAGGTGGAGCAGGTAGGCGGGACGTTTACCTTTTGGTCAAGATTGATTTCTGACAAATAAATGTGAGGAAACTGTACAGACGACCTCCAGCGTCTCGTTCCTCTGAAGCGGGTCGGAGGGTTTCAGAGTTTACTTCCTGTCCCTCACTTCCTGTCCCACCAGGAGGAGGACGTGGACTTCCTGGCCAAGTTCTCGCGGCTGGTGAACGGGATGGGTCAGAGTTTGGTGCTCAGCTGGAGCCGGCTGGCCAAGACGGGCAACGTGAAGGACTCTGCGGAGGCGCTGCAGGCCGTGGAGGCCAAGGTGCCACTGCTGCTGCAGCTGCTGGCCCACGAGGACGACGACATCTCCGCCAACATCGTGGGCTTCTGCCACGAGTACCTGCAGGTCCTCAAGCAGGTGAGACGTCCGGGTCACGTCACCTTTCATTGCTTCATTTGTTTAAACTCGGAAGAAGCCGTTAACGACACAAAGTCTTCTTCCTCCTGCTCTTCAGCTTCCTCAGCTGACCGACCAGCAGAAGAGCAACATCGAGGTGAGTTCATGAGCGGCGACGTCGACGTCTCTCTGACGTTCAGCGACTCACCTGAGCTTCTCCTGCAGGCCGTCATGCTGGCTGTCATGAAGAAGCTGACCTACGACGACGAGTACAACTTCGAAAACGAGGCGAGTTTGTAGTTTTACTTGAAACAGGAAGTGGTTTGTCCTCAGGGGGCATGTAAGGCCATGTTTGTAGTTTACATGAGGCCATGTTTGTAGTTTACATGAGGCCATGTTTGTAGTTTACATGAGGCCATGTTTGTAGTTTACATGAGGCCATGTTTGTAGTTTACATGAGGCCATGTTTGTAGTTTACATGAGGCCATGTTTGTAGTTTACATGAGGCCATGTTTGTAGTTTACATGAGGCCATGTTTGTAGTTTACATGAGGCCATGTTTGTAGTTTACATGAAGCCATGTTTGTAGTTTACATGAAGCCATGTTTGTAGTTTACAAGAAGCCGGGTTTGTAGTTTACATGAAACAGGAAGTGGTTTGTCCTCAGGGGGAAGATGAGGCCATGTTCGTGGAGTACAGGAAGCATCTGAAGATGCTGTTGGACCGGCTGGCTCAGGTTTCTCCGGAGCTGCTGCTGGAGGCCGTACGGCGCGTCTTCAACAGCACCATGCAGTGAGAGCATCCACTGATACAAAATACATGTTTATTGTCGATCTATTGTCTTATCAACATCTGTGGTTTTTCCCTTTCTCCCATTAAAATATGTATTTATATGACGCTAAAGCTAACGGCAGTAAACGTTCAAAAAGGTGCAAATTTGACCAATTAATATGAGAATAATGAGTCAGCTGTTCCCGTGAGGTCATCGTAGAGACAACAATGAGCCCTAACAGGTCTCTCTCTAGGACCTGGCAGAGCGCGGCCTTCATGGAGGTGGAGGTGGCCGTGCGGCTGCTCTACATGCTCGGTGAAGCGCTGCCGGCGGCGCACGGCGCTCACTTCACCGGAGACACGGCGAAGACCAGCGCCCTGCAGGACATGATGCGCACGGTGAGTCGGGCGCCGCCGCCGCGTCGCACGCCCCCAGCGGGCGGCGGACTCACGCCGTGTGTTTGATTCTCGGCAGCTGGTGACCTGCGGCGTCAGCGGCTTCCAGCACAGCTCCGTCTCTCTGGAGTTCTTCGAGACCGTCGTCAGATACGACAAGTTCTTCCTGGTGGAGCCCGAACACATCCCCAACGTGCTGGTGAGGGCGACCGCGTCTATACACAGTAAATACACACGTTGTACACAATAATACACACGTTGTACACATGTAGAACTCTGTGATGCGTTCACTGTCAGATGGCGTTTCTGGACCACAGAGGACTGAGACACAGCAGCCCGAAGGTCCGCAGCAGAGTCGCTTACCTTTTCTCCAGGTTCATCAAGACGCTGCAGTGAGTCCTGCAGCCACCCTGCTATTAGTTCTACTACTGTATGATAATGTCTCATGAAGCAGCGTGTCATGTACTTATTATACTCATGCTGAGGTACTGGTCCGTGTACTCGTGTGTACAGTAAACACATGACGGCCTTCATCGAGGACGTCCTGACCCGCATCCAGGACCTGCTGAAGCTGGCTCTTCCCGTGAGTACTGATTGTGTCTGACTGTCTCCAGACCTAAAGTCATGAAAATGTGATTAAAAGTCACGGAACATGTGATCATCTGACCCCGCCTTCTTACCTCCCTGACTCCGCCCCCTGACTCCGCCCCCTGACTCCTTTCCAGGACAATGGCTTCCCGGCGCTGCTGACCAGCGATGACCAGCTGTTCATGTTCGAGGCGGCGGGCGTGCTGATCGTGCAGGCGGACTGCCCCGCCCACAGGAAGCAGGCGCTGATGAGGAGCCTTCTGCTGCCGCTCACCGACGCCTTCCGCCTGCTGCTCGCCGAGCTGCAGGCCGAGCCGCAGGACGAGCGGCAGGCCGCGCTCGCCGACTGCCTGAGCCACGCCGTGGGGTTCGCCAGGTGAGGCGCTTTCCTGTCCCTCTGGTCTCCTGTCCCTCTGGTCTCCTGTCCCTCTGGTCTCCTGTCCCTCTGGTCTCCTGTCCCTCTGGTCTCCTGTCCCTCTGGTCTCCTGTTCCCCTGACGTTCCCCTGACGTTCTCCCGCGTTCCCTCAGCCGCACCAGCAAGGCGTTCAGCAACAAGCAGACGGTGAAGCAGTGCGGCTGCGTGGAGGTGTACACCGACTGCCTGCACAGCTTCCTGCCGGCGCTGAGCTGCGCGGTGCAGCGCGGGCTGCTGCGCGGCGCCGTGCGCTCCTTCCTGCACCGCATGGTGATCTGCATGGAGGAGGAGGTGCTGCCCTTCATCCCCGCCGCCGCCGAGCACATGCTGAAGGACTGCGAGGCCCGAGACCTGCAGGAGTTCATCCCTCTGATCAGCCAGATCACCGCCAAGTTCAAGGTAAGAGGAGGAGGAGGAGGAGGAGGAGGAGGAGGAGGAGGAGGAGGAGGAGGAGGAGGAGGAGGAGGAGGAGGAGGAGCAAGACGCTCTCTCTGCCTTTCTTTCCCTCTCTCTCTCCTGCAGCAGGTCTTCATGCCTCTCTCTCTCCCCCTGCAGCAGCAGGTGTCTCCCTTCCTGCAGCAGGTCTTCATGCCCCTGGTTCTCTCCATCTTCGGGGTTCTGTCCCGGCCGGCGGAGGACAACGACCAGGCGGCGTCTCTGGAGAAGCAGATGCTGAGGAGGAGCTACTTCAGCTTCATCCAGACGGTGACGAGCAGCGGCATGAACGAGGTGCTGGCCAGCCAGGGTGAGAACAACACCAACACCAACAACAACAACAACACAACACACTGCAGCCTTCACGCTCCCTCTGTTTGTTGTCTCAGGAGCAGAGAACATTGAGCGCGTGGTGTTCACCATCATCCAGGGAGCCGTGGACCTGCCCGACCCCATCGCCCAGAAAACGTGCTTCCTGGTCCTGACCAAGATGGTGGAGCTGTGGGGTGAGAGCGGCTCTGGTTGTTGTCTTGTTGTCCTCTTGTTGTCTTGTTGTCCTCATGCTGTGGTGAACCTGCAGGAGGGAAAGACGGCATGGTGGGATTTCCAGACTTCGTCTATAAGCACATCGTTCCTGCGTGTTTTCTGGCGCCTCTCAAACCGACCTTTGACCTCTCGGACGCTCAGACGGTGCTGGTGAGTCCTGCAGCCATGTTAGCGTGTGTTAGCTTATGTTAGCGTGTGTTAGCGTTAGAGTATGTTAGTTAGCGTGTCTTAGCGTTAGAGTATGTTAGTTAGCATATGTTAGCGTGTGTTAGCATTAGCGTGTGTTAGCGCTCCCTCAGCAGCTCTCGTTGTGTTCCAGACGCTGTCAGAGTGTGCGCTCACGCTGAAGATGATTCATCTCAAACGGGTAACAGCTGCTCACGACGCACCTGGAAATGATCCTCCTGAGCTCCTGTAGTCTGAAGACGTTTCTTCTTCTCCTGTTTCCCTCAGGGGCCGGAGTTCATCCACTTCCTGCAGCAGGAATATTTACCTTCACTGCAGGTGTCGCCTGAGATCTCTCAGGTAAGACACACTAATGTTATCTCATGCAGAGACAACAGACACACTAATGTTATCTCATGCAGAGACAACAGACACACTAATGTTATCTCATGCAGAGACAACAGACACACTAATGTTATCTCATGCAGAGACAACAGACACACTAATGTTATCTCATGCAGAGACAACAGACACACTAATGTTATCTCATGCAGAGACAACAGACACACTAATGTTATCTCATGCAGAGAACACAGTTGTGTAGCGTGTTGGGTTGTGGGTAAAGGTTGACGTTGTGTTCCTGTTGCACTTGAAGGAGCTTTGTCAGGTGCTTCAGCAGCCGGACGTCAAAGTGCTGAAAAGCTACATGAAGGTACGGCGTGTTTCACTTCCTGTTCAACGAGCACAGCGATTGGCTCTCGGCTCGTTTAATGGACTTGTTGATCCTCCGCAGGCGTTCTTTCAGCGAGCCCGGCTGTAGCAGATCCACGCCACAGGAAGTGGCCGCACACAGGAAGTGGCCGCACACAGGAAGTGGCCGCACACAGGAAGTGGCCGCACACAGGAAGTGGCCGCACACGCCGCTAGCAACACAACAGGGGCTGTAGCATAGGAGCTGCTCTTGCACTTAAGGAGTGAACGCATGAGGAAGTCTGTCCGGCGCTCGGACCTGGACCGAGCCTCGGACCGGAGGAGCGCCGCAGCGTGGAACTCTGGGAAATCATCCCCGAACTGAGCGTTAATCTGGAAAAACCTGCACGCTCAAACACATCTTAACCCCCGAGACTGATGAAGACGCTCATGTTTCAGCTCTTATGGTGCGTTCAAAGACCGGATGAAGACCTTATGGTGCGTTCAAAGACCGGATGAAGACCTTATGGTGCGTTCAAAGACCTGAAGAAGACTAGTATTTTAATACTAGGTGGAAATGAACAGGAACACAATGTAAATAAGAGAATAAGATGTTAAAAGTGTAAATACGGTTTACTTTTTTAAATCTTCCCGCCTGGAGGCTCGGTATGGAAGATCATTGCTGCCAGAAATTTAAGGAAAAGAAAGAAAAAAAACTCTTTAAGTAAAGATATGAGCTAATCGATGAAGTTCTTACGTACTCATAAGTTTGATTTGGTATTATAGAATTATTTTTCTAAGTAGTATTCTTTGACCTGGTAGTGATGTTTTTGTTTCCATATGTTTTAGTTAATATTTCATTATTTTGAGCTTGTAAATCTTTAAAAGTAAAACTTCATACTTTACACCCCGAAGGCCTGGGGGCCGAGACGCCTGAGACTAAAGTGGTAAAAATACACAAAATACACAACACACGTTGTACTTTAGTATTTTTATTTATGGTGATTTTTAGTTTTCATACTTACTCTTTATTGACTTGAGTATTTATTTATACATATTTTGACTAAGTAAGTTTTATTCCTAATTTTGGATAAATCTTTAACTCAATGTCGAAAGTTAGATTTTAGATTTTTACGTCTTTATTTTCTCGGCGTTGACGATCTTCCATAAAAACAAAGTGAACTTGTTTTGAGAAGCGATTTCATTTTGTATTCAAGCGTTTGTGATAACTTGAGTTATTTATTGATGATCAACGCTCCACCTGATCAATAACCTGATCAATAACGTGAAAGAAAACACATCAAACGTCGACGCCCACTTTGTTGAAATCTGTTTCAGAGCTTTTGTTCTTTAATTTCTCACATTAACTTGTAAAAAGTCTCCAAACACCAAAATGAAAACAAATAGTTTAAAGTTTAAATGTTTGTGATCCAGAAACAAATCTCAAACACAAAAATGAGTTTGCTGTTTAGAGATGGGGTTAGCGTAGCTTAGCATAAAGACGGGGGGGAACTGCTAGCAGAGCAAGAAACTGTTCAATATCTAATATCTTGTTTTCTGAGAGACGTCGAAGCGGAAATCAATCTCATGTCTGTTACTTCAAGACAGAAGGTGCTTAGCGTAGCTTAGCATAAAGACTGGAGTCAATATATCAGAAGTTTATTTTCTCTTCTTAGAGGAAGGTGATTGGATGGATTTAGTCTCATGGTCTTCACTATGGAGCTTAGGGTTAGCTTAGCATAAAGACTGGAACTGCTAGCCTAGCTTCAAAGATTCACCTTTAAACTCTGTTCATTTACACGTATGTTCATTGCGGAGCCGGGGGGGGGGGGGGGGGGGTTAGCTTAGCATTAAGATAAGGTTAAGAGACGCGTTGTTTGTTTCATTTAAACCACAAACAAATGTAAAAACAAACGTTTTCGGGACATTTCAAGAGCTCTTTCATGCTAAGCTAGGCTAACCACCAGGGAAATCTGCATATTTATCATCAAATATTGAACTCTGACGTCTGTAACGCTAACCTGTCAAACACTAAGCCAGTTATCAACTGGTGTAACGACGTTACAGGTGAAATATGACTGAATTATATTTGAGTTTTTTACCACTTTGATCTCTTGAGCGTTTCCTCTCGTACATTTTATTTATTTCCACTCAGGAGGAGACGGCTCATGAGCAACGTTCAGCTGTTTGTTTCATTAGTTTCATGTTCAGGAGGTTTGAGATGAACCAATAAAGTGTTTACTGACCGACGAGCACTTCCTGTTTGTTACTGTCGAGTGTTTCAGCCCCGTGAGTCTCAACCACGAGGGCTTTTTAAATCAAGCTCTAATGCAGAAAACCCTGGTGAGCGCAGATCATACGTTCATGTGAGTCAGTGGTACTTTAGTGTATGATAGTACACACAACCACATTGTCTAAAACTGCTCTACATGTGACACGTTCGCTTTCAGCTAAAGTTCAATTACGTATTTTTAAAGTCGAGGATTTGTTGAGGAACACAAAGTTCCCACTCCCTCGCTGGTCTTTGAACGCTGCTCTCAGCACACGCCGGAGCCCAGACGAGGCCATCCATCTGTTTGACATGCGTGTTGACATGATGCTATTGCTGGAGTCCAAACTGTAATGCTGTGTAGCTTCATGCTATCGATATGAAAAGTCATATTTTCACTATCGAGTCCCTTTAAGTCATGATTATGGTTCACGTTCATGTGTATTGGGCAGTATTGACTGGTAAGGCCAGGATGTGCTGTCTTTTTGCACCAGAAGGTTATTTTAAAAAGGGAAAGACTGAAGCAACGTGCTCATCTTTATTGGCGTGAATCTTCTCTTGAACAAACAAACAAACAAACAAACAGTCTTCAGCCCTTGATGACGGCGATGGGCCGCAGCTTGATGGCCTTCCTGCTGATGCCGGCGTCGTGACACGTGTTCACCACGTCCGTCACGTTCTTGTACGACTCCGGAGCCTGAAGGCGACGTGGAACCAGAGTCACTTTCAATGTAATAAACTCACTGGTTCCCCGCAGAACCCGACACAGCGTTCCACATACCTCCTCCATCACCAGCTTGGGCGAAGCCACCCGGATGGCGATGCCCTGGTCCGCCAGCCGGTCCAGGACGTCCTGGAAGTCCAGGTTCCTGCGGGACTTCGCTCTGGACAGAGCGCGGCCCTGAGACAACGAGACAGGAAGTGCTTCAACATGGAAGAAACGGCAGAGCTCATATGTTGTGGCCACGGACAGGAAGTTGCGGTGTTGAACGCACCGCTCCGTGGCAGGTGGTGCCGAACGTCTCCGTCATGCCCTTCTCGGTGCCGGTGAGCACGTAGCTGCAGGTTCCCATCGTCCCCCCGATCAGCACCGGCTGCCCGGTGAGCTGCAACCACAAAGCAGTGCGTCAATCAAACAGGCCCCGCCCCCAGGAGTAGTGATGGAAATAGCCCCGCCCACCTGGTAGTCCACGGGGATGAGCGGGTGGTGCGGCGGGAAGGCGCGGGTGGAGCCTTTGCGGTGGAGCAGCAGCGTCTTCTGCTTCCCGTCCACCATGTGCTCCTCCACCTTGGCGATGTTGTGAGAAACGTCGTAGATGACGTGCATGTCCAGGTCGTCGGGCGTCGTGACGAACACTTTGGAAAAGGCCTGAAACAGAAAAGAATGACAACAATAACGTATCGATACATAGAGATGTGTGTGAATTATATGTGAACATCTGAGCGTCTGCTGGCCTGTCGGGTGAGGAAGGTCATGGACGAGCGGTTGACCCAGGCGTAGTTCCCGGCAGCAGCCATCCCCTTCAGGTAGTCCTGCCCCTCAGGTGAGGCGATGCGGGCGCACGCCAGCTGCCGGTCATTCACCGTGATGCGGTCCCGCTTCATGGCCTTCTCCATGGCGACCAGAGCGTCTGCGGCGGCAGCAGCAGGTTTATTTACACGTGAGGCTACCGGACGTGTGCTAATGAACACGTGGAGCTGCTGCAGCCTCCAGGTGAGCTCTACCTGTGGCCACCTGGTGTCCCAGCCCTCTGCTGCCGCTGTGGATCATCACGCACACCTGGCCTCGGTGGTCGATGCCCATCTTCTTGGCGGCGTAGTCGTTGTAGATCTCGTCCACCACCTGGATCTCAGCGTAGTGGTTACCTGCTCCCAGAGTCCCCAGCTGCAACAGGAGAGTCACAGGAGAGTTACAGGTGAGCCACAGGTGAGCCACAGGTGAGCGTGGAGCCGGGGCTGCTGGGATACCTGCGGCAGGCCTCTCTTCTTGGCCTTGGAGGACACCTTGTTGGGGTCGGCCTGCAGCATGCGGCCGTACTCCTCACAGTGCTCCTTGTCCTCGGCCCAGGCGTAGCCCTCCCTCAGGGACCAGTCCACCCCCATCTCCAGGGCCTCCTCCAGGTCCCTGAGGGCCGGGGGGCAGGTGAGGCAGGTAAACAGGTAGACGGGTAGAAAAGTAAACAGGTAAACGGCCCTCACCTGGCCCCCATGGGGATGACCCCCTTGGAGCCGACGCCCACAGGGATGTGGTCAAACAGCGCCTGGGCCAGCTGCTCCTTCACCGGCTGCACGTCGGCCTCGTCCAGGTTGGTCCTCAGCAGCCGCACGCCGCAGTTGATGTCGAAGCCGACGCCCCCTTCAGGAACCACGAGACATGTTACTATTAAAGCTGCATAATAAGACTTCATAAAGCTTCATAAAGCTTGAGCATAACTTCATAACAATGAAGTGTGTGCATGAGAATAAGCAGCTCGTCACCTGGAGACACCACGGCGTCGGGGTCGCTCATGTCGAAGGCGGCCATGTTGCCGATGGCAAAGCCGTAGCCGGAGTGCACGTCAGGCAGCCCGATGGAGCGCTGGGGGAGGAGTCAGGGCAGGGGGAGGAGTCATGGCAGCGTCTCTCCACCAATCAAATCAACAGCATGCGGTCATGAGACTCACGTGTACGATCCCCGGCAGCGCCGCCACGTTCCCGATCTGTTTCAAGGCGGGAAGGAAGCCGCCAAAACCTGAGGGAAGACCAGCTAATTATTAGTAATAGTAGTAATAATAGTAACAATAATAATAACAAAGAGCAGCTGACCTCCTCCTTTACAGGCGTTACGGAGCTCCTCAAATATCAGCTTCTCCAGATTATCGTTCACGTAGAAGTTTCCTTCAACCTGGAGGAACAACAACAACAACTCCATCAATATGACGACAACAACCCACACATAGCAATAGTAATAAGTCTCAGTGTGTCATTAATAATAGTCTGATTATTGAGCTTCATTCATATTTGTTGTGAGCGTAGTCATGTGAGCCGTAAGATGCTCTTTGCTTTCCCCACACGGCATAACATACACATTACATGAATACATAACATACACATTACATGAATACATAACATTAGCTTTTCCTCTGAGTTTAATAATCACGTTGACGTTTCTCATCAAAACAACAGTTTTTATATATAAATAACTCCGATTCGTGACGCTCTGCTGACTCCAGTGAGAATAACTGATATTTAAGCTTCAGTTGGTCGTTGCAGACACACGTTGAATTATATTTAGATGCTTTATGAATGTTATCGCATCTTAAGCCCCGCCCATTCATTCGGCTCCACGTTACAGACAGCAGCTGCGTCACTGAGCTGCGCCAGCAGGTGTGAACTTTAGTTTTCGTCTGCTTTGGCGTTAAAGTCTCCAGCACGTGCTCGCTGGCTGCCCCTGGCTGCAGGTGTTCGTCTCACCTGCATGTTGGGCACGAAGCCCTTTTTAATCCTCCAGCAGTTTCCGCTGAGCTTCTCCAGGTACTGCAGCTCATCGTTGTAGCTTCGGGCCATCGTTCCGACCACAGAAGCTGCGCTGCGACGCTTCAGTGCTGCTTTCACCAGTTCTTCCGCGAATCACAGCGGTACGGAAGCCCACACGCGCTTCGACAGAGGAACGCGTTTTTTTATTTGGCGTGACGCATTGAAATGCCACATTAAACGTTAATGTAACTGTGATTTAAGAGGCTTTTAATAATAAATCTGAATGACTCGTTCAATATGTGGTGTTCAAATATTATATTGCTTTCGTGGGCAAGAGTGTCAGCTACTAAATAAGCTGATCGCTTGCCGTAGTTGTAGTCAAATAAGATTAGCTCGTCAAATTCATCAAGTCGAGCCGGACGTTCTGCGACTGACCTTCAAAACAAAGCATAAACTCTTACATTTGTTTTTTAAATCAACACATTTAACACCTGTACAATGTATTGTCGCTATGTTCATTACACTCATCACACAATTATATCTGGTTCCCTGAAAGCGTTAATTTGCTCTAAGTTTAGTTTTTATATAACGTTGCTTTACGACACATTTACAACGAGGGTTTTATTTTGAAAGGTATCGCCCTTCGAGAACCGGAAGCTGTCCAGTCAGCGGTTGGCCGCCGCTGATGTCTCGTTGCTCATTCTTCCGTTTACAGACGCGACTTACCAGACAAATGTGATATACGTACTGGATTTAAACGCTTTAACTCGTCATGTAAGTGTTTGTTCCCGCCGCGACGGCTTTTAATCCGCAGAACGGCGGTAAACGAGTCAGCTAGCCGGCCGGCTAACGCGACGTCAAGCTGCGTCATCGTGACGCAGCGAGTTAGAAGCTTCGGACCGGAAGTGAAAGCGAAACGTTTAATTTCTTCTGAAACGAAAGTTTCTTTGTCATTTTATTCATTTTGCATGGACGTGTG
>NW_027175932.1:440795-465795 GCF_023055335.1 Clinocottus analis
TCACGCCAACCATGAGTGCTCATGCTGAAAGGGGTGCGCCTGATTTATGACCCGCCGAGCGCCGGAGGCCAGCAGACCCGGTTTACTGAATGTAGTAGAACATTGGCAATTCTTTTAAGTAATAACTGTATATATATATATATATATATATATATATATATATATATATATATATATATATATATATATATATATATATATATATATATATATATATATATATCCAAATCCCAATGGAATTGGGACCAAAACTCCCCCAAAAGCTTTTTTTTTTTTCGTAGATTTCGTTGTCTATTTTAAAAAAAAAAAAAATCGACAAAGAAAATCTAAAAAATCGACAAAGAAAAAAATCAGTTTGCTCCTCTGCTACTTTTTATTGTCTTGTCCTTGATATGATTCCTATTCAAACAGGTTGTATTGCTCGGTCGGGTCACTGGATGCGTCGGGTGACCATATTCTCTGTAACACCTGCCAGCTGCTCTGTCCCTTTAAGAGCCTCGTGTTGATACCGGAAGTGCGAGGGGTGTTTCCAGCTGATCTGCACAACAGAAGGACCGGAGTCTCCCTCAGCAGCTGCCCGACCTACCTGCCTCCTCCCCCGGCAGCGCGGCAGAGCACACCCCGGTCCCGGCACACGGCGCACGGATCCACATCGAGGCTTCGGTCCGGGGGAAGAACCGGAGGGGAGGATCCTCGGTGTCCCTCCCGGGGCACACGGTCATGATCCCGGCGCGGACATGGCGTCCTTCCCCGGTGCGTGTCAGGCTGTCGGGCCCGAGGAGCCGGACGGCTCTCTGCGGGAGATGCTGAAGGCCATCGCGGACGAGAGGAGCCGGCTGAGCGCGCGGCAGGAGAGCAGCGGGCTGGGTGAGCACAGAGTACTCTGATAGCAGACACTACAGGTACTAATACCACACTGTACAGGTACTCTGTTACAGTAAAGGTACCAAGACCACACTGTACAGGTACTCTGTTACAGTAAAGGTACTAATACCACACTGTACAGATACTCTAGCCAGGTCAAAGTACTAATACCACAGTGTACTAATACTGTTGTTACATGAGCAGCACTTCATGTAGTAGTACTACATGTTATTAAATTAGTACTTCATGTAGCATTTCTTCATGTACAGTTTGTACTTTATCTTTGTTGTAAACAGTTTCCAGTAAAGTAACTAAAGCAGGTACATGAAGTGCAGTACTAAATACTACATTTCTCTCTGAGATGTACAGTAAAGTACAAGTACACAGGATGCCATAATAAATACTAGTACTAATATTCTGTTAACAGATGATAAGAACAAACCAGATGTTGTTGACCAGTGAGCCAGCTCGCTAGCAGTTTCCCCCTGCTTCCAGTCACTATGCTAAGCTAACCAGTGTTGTTGTGTTCTGCTGCAATGTGAATCATTCAGAACTAAAAACAACAAACGTTCAAAGACCTTTGAGTCCTGACAGGACGGTTCTGATCAATGCAGCGGTGACCTCATCACAGCTGCTGCTCCACTCCTGTCTTTGAGTTATAATTATGTTATTATTATAATTATTATTGCTATTATTATTATGCCAAATTAAGCAGGGAGTCCTGTTGTCTCGTGAAACCCAGAGGTTCCTCTCTGTCGGCTCCGACGTTCTAATTATGAACAATATCATCTTAAATGTACAGTTTTCTTAATGGAGTCCGTCTAGTAAAACATGGCGGTCTGGAGGCAGAAAGCAGGCGCATCAGAAGCTGAGACGAGACAGAAGAACATCAATGATTCAGGTTCCAGTACCTCAGGAACCCGCCGGCGTCTCTGTCCACGGAGAACCTCGGCTAAAAATAACGTTCAGCAGCAGACAGACGGAGCGGAGAACACAGAACGATCTGCTAAATATTTCAGTTCCTTTCCTGTACCCGTCTGTGTGCGACCGCAGGAGGTTCTAGTGGTTCTTTATGAGGTTTTAGTGGCTCTGTATGAGGTTCTAGTGGTTCTTTATGAGGTTCTAGTGGTCCTTTATAAGGTTTTAGTGGCTCTGTATGAGGTTCTAGTGGTTCTTTGTGAGGTTCTAGTGGTCCTTTATGAGGTTCTAGTGGTCCTTTATGAGGTTTTAGTGGCTCTGTATGAGGTTCTAGTGGTTCTTTAGGAGGTTCTAGTGGTTCTTTAGGAGGTTCTAGTGGTTCTTTATGAGGTTCTAGTGGTTCTCTATGAGGTTCTAAACTGCAGCCTGACCTCAACTCATGACATGTCTCCTTGCTTCCAGCAGAGATGCATTGTGGGTAATCAGCTCCCTTCCATCAGAGCGATGGAGCGGCTTCATGGCTCTTTGTGTATTTGTACGCTGCTAAAAATAGATCATGAGTTTACTGAAGGTCTCTGCTGCAGAACTCTGGAAGAACCACAGGAGAACACGCGTCATGAATGAAACCATGAGGACATGATGAAAGCGTGTGGTCCATGACATAATCACAGGGAATTACCCACAATTCATAGCGTTGTAATGGTAAACCAGGTGTCAACCAAAGCTGCATTCTCTCTCCTGACCACCAGGGGGCGACTCCTCTGGTTGTATAGAAGTCTATGCTTCTAGACTCCTCTGGTTGTATAGAAGCTGTGTGTGTATGTTAACGGTTCCGCGTGTTCCCGTCAGGCTGCTTTAAGGACGACCGCATCGTGTTCTGGACCTGGATGTTCTCCACGTACTTCATGGAGAAGTTCGCTCCCCGACAGGACGACATGCTGTTCTACGTCCGCAGGAAGTTGGCCTACGTCAGCGCCGACGGCAGCAGCAGCGGCGGCGAGGGCAAGAAGGTGAGCGATGATGTCGTGTTCACAGGAAGTCACGCGACAAACGCACACACACACGCACACGCACGCACACAGTCAGTCAGGTGTGAGTGTGTGTCGTGCCGCAGGTGGAGGTGGAGGTCTACAGGAGAGACTCCAAGAAGCTTCCCGGCCTCGGGGACCCCGACATCGACTGGGAGGAGAGCGTCTACCTGAACCTCATCCTGCAGAAGGTCGTCTGTTTATATATCGCTTGTTTTATTAACGTAGTGTTTTATATCTTGCATTACTTCAATAACTTGTGTATTACTTGTGTATTACTTGTGTATCTTGCAGCTGGACTACGTGGTGACGTGTGCTGTCTGCACGCGCTCAGACGCCGGAGACATTCACATCCACAGGAAGAAGTGTCAGGTATGAAATGAAGTGTCTTGTACGAAGTGGAAGTGTCGGGTACAAAGTGTGTGTCATGGCACCTCACCGACGTTAAGGAAGCTAACTTGTGTTCACAGGAAGTGTTCGCGTCTCCCAGCAAACACGCCATGGACAGCAAAGGGGAGGAGTCTAAGATGAGCTACCCCAACATCTTCTTCATGATCGACAACTTTGAGGAGGTAATGGAGGATCACACGTTGAGAGGCGTTCAGGGGCCGTGGGAAAGAGGATAATCTGATGCATAATACCATGCATAACATGCCTGTGTTTTTGTGTTCATGAATACTAATATTTACTTTATTATATTTACCTTTTGTTCTATATTGCACTGTTTTTTTAGCTGTTTTTTAGCTTTTATTGAGTAGTTTCCGCGTCGTGATGGTTTCTGTCGTTCAGGTGTTCAGCGACATGACGGTGGGCGAGGGCGAGATGGTGTGTGTGGAGCTGGTGGCCAGCGACAAGAGCAACACCTTCCAGGGCGTCATCTTCCAGGGCTCCATCCGCTACGAGGCCCTGAAGAAGGTCTACGACAACCGGGTGAGAGCTAACACGCTAACACGCTAACCTATGAAGACCACTTACGAGCTTTCAGCGGCTTCTCATCTGTTCAATTAACTAGCGTCGAAGTTACTGTGTCAATGCTAACTGTATCCGCGGTAGTCGTGCTAATATTAGCTTTGTTTTTTACCGTTGCTTTGTATATTTCATAATTCTTATTTTCTATTCTAAAAGCTGATGCTACTAGATCATGATAAAACATTAGTATGTTCGATAGCTAACTATAACTGTGAGCATTTTAATATGCTAACAGTAGTATGCTAACATTAGCATGATTATTTACTGCTGCGGTGGGATTTGGTTTTTACATTTTTTTAATGATTCGTGAACATTATTTTTTTTGATTTTAACAAATATTTCATATTGCAAAGTGAACTAAAATAAAAGCATGCCTGTTAAAGCTAATGCTACTATAACATGCTAACATGATGACAATATCATGTTATGCATTGTAGCATGCTAAGATGTTAATAAAGAGTAATAATGACATTAGCTAACACTGATATCATGTCAACACATGTTAGTAGGTTCTGGGAGCATATTAGCCTGTTGATGCTAGCTTAAATTTAGCTTGAATTATATCTGAAGCTAACGGCTAAAGTCACAAATAAATGCAAATTCAGTTTATTGAAGAGTATGGTTACACATCTTCGCACATAATTTACAAAGCAATGAAACGCTTCGTGCGCTTCAGGTGAGCGTAGCCGCTAAAATGGCGCAGCGGATGTCTTTCGGCTTCTACAAGTACAACAACATGGAGTTCGTGAGGATGAAGGGTCCGCAGGGCAAAGGTCACGCCGAGATGGCCGTCAGCAGGGTGCCGACCGGCGACACCTCGCCCTGCGGCACCGAGGAGGACCAGGCGTCGCCCGAGCACGAGAGGGTGAGGAAAACAAACGCACCCAAACCCCCGAACAAAGAAACCGGGACGTCGCTTCCTGTTCAGAGTACTTCAGTTACCTCAGAGTACTTCAGTAACCTCAGAGTACTTCAGTAACCTCAGAGTACTTCAGTAACCTCAGAGTACTTCAGTTACCTCAGAGTACTTCAGTAACCTCAGAGTACTTCAGTAACCTCAGAGTACTTCAGTAACCTCAGAGTACTTCAGTAACCTCAGAGTACTTCAGTTACCTCAGAGTACTTCAGTAACCTCAGAGTACTGCAGTAACCTCAGAGTACTTCAGTAACCTCAGAGTACTTCAGTAACCTCAGAGTACTTCAGTAACCTCAGAGTACTTCAGTAACCTCAGAGTACTGCAGTAACCTCAGAGTACTTCAGTTACCTCAGAGTACTGCAGTAACCTCAGAGTACTGCAGTAACCTCAGAGTACTTCAGTTACCTCAGAGTACTTCAGTAACCTCAGAGTACTTCAGTTACCTCAGAGTACTGCAGTAACCTCAGAGTACTTCAGTAACCTCAGAGTACTGCAGTAACCTCAGAGTACTGCAGTAACCTCAGAGTACTTCAGTTACCTCAGAGTACTGCAGTAACCTCAGAGTACTTCAGTAACCTCAGAGTACTGCAGTAACCTCAGAGTACTGCAGTAACCTCAGAGTACTTCAGTAACCTCAGAGTACTGCAGTAACCTCAGAGTACTGCAGTAACCTCAGAGTACTTCAGTTACCTCAGAGTACTGCAGTAACCTCAGAGTACTTCAGTAACCTCAGAGTACTGCAGTAACCTCAGAGTACTTCAGTAACCTCAGAGTACTGCAGTAACCTCAGAGTACTGCAGTAACCTCAGAGTACTTCAGTAACCTCAGAGTACTGCAGTAACCTCAGAGTACTGCAGTAACCTCTGCGTCCCTGCAGGTGACGTCCTTCAGCACGCCGCCCACGCCGGAGCGGAACCGGCCGTCCTTCTTCTCTCCGTCTCTGAGACGCAAAGCGCCGCGAAGCCGAAACGCCGAGATGAAGAAGTCTCACTCTGCCAACGACAGCGAGGAGTTCTTCAGGGAGGAGGAGGACGAAGGTAGGACCCGGAGGGGGCGGGGTTTAGCCGGAGGGGGCGGGGTTTAGCCGGAGGGGGCGGGGTTTAGCCGGAGGGGGCGGGGTTTAGCCGGAGGGGGCGGGGTTTAGCCGATGCCGATGATGCGACCTGTCCTCGTTTCCCCCTCAGACCTTCACGCCTCCTCCAACCTGCGCTCGCGCTCGCTGTCGGGCACCGGCCGCTCGCTGGTCGGCTCCTGGCTGAAGCTCAACCGGACGGAGGACTACTTCCTGCTCTACTCGCACCTGACCTACGTCACGCTGCCGCTGCACCGCATCACCGCAGGTGAGAGCGCTGCGCCTCCATGACGTGTAGTGACGATGTATAACATGTGAGGACATAATAAGAGGTCCAGTCTCTCAGACATCCTGGATGCAGAAGCCTGTGATGCGTAACATGTGATGATGTAATCACATGCCATCACATGTTATTACATTGTCAGATGTTATTACATGTAAAAACATGTGATGGTCACATCATCACATGCGATGACGTGTTTACATGTTATCGCGCGTTGATGTTGTAACATTTTATAATGTAATAACATGTAATGACATCATCACATTGTACTACATGTGATAACATGTGATGATGTAATAACATGTAATTACATCATCACATGGTACATGTAATAACATGTTATTACATCATTACATGTGATGATGTAATAACATCATCACATGTGATAACATAATAATGTGATAACGTCATCACATGTGATGATTAATCACGTGATAATGTAATCGCACGTGATTACATTATCACA
Source organism: Clinocottus analis (assembly GCF_023055335.1). Classification (NCBI taxonomy): domain Eukaryota; kingdom Metazoa; phylum Chordata; class Actinopteri; order Perciformes; family Cottidae; genus Clinocottus; species Clinocottus analis. Next base: position 447,313 of record NW_027175932.1, read on the forward strand.
TGTAATAATGTAATAACATGTGATAACATAATGTGATATCACGTGTGAGGATGTAATCACATGTCCTCAGACATCCTGGAGGTGAGGCAGAAGCCCATCCTGATGACGTAGCAGCCGACTCCCTCAGAGCATCACTACCAAGTGCCTCCTGGTCATCAGAGCACAGCGGCGCCCCCCGGTGTCCACACCGAGACCAACAACCAAACGCCTGCTTCAGAGGAGGCAACCAGCCAGCCATTCAGGAAGTGCCTCTTCTTCTTCTCCTCAGCTGCTGCGGCGGGTCACGTGACCTCCAGTGTGAAAAGGCGATTGGCTGAACTCTGAGCAGGAAGTGAAGAATGTGTGTTTTCATGTAAATATCTGCTGCTTTCCTCACTGAAGGTTCTGCTTCTTTCTTTTTTAAATACGATCCACGACGACGGGACTCGTGAAGTGTTTTTGTACGAGGAACCAGGAAGTGGAGACGCTTCGGTCCTTTACTTCCTGTTTCCATCCTTCTGTCCCGTTTAGTCTCTGGATGTCAACGTGGGAAGAACAAAGTGCTGTTCATAAGAAACGTCACATCCGAGACTTGTTACCAGCATTTACTTTAATGAGTCATCAGCGTCGTCTAAATTATTACTTCAAGAAAGAAAAAATCACTTTGACTTGGAAAATGATCCTAATGATAAAATCATAAATTTACAAGTAAAAAAATTCCACTTAACTCGTTTTATTACTAAATTACAAATATTCCAGATTATATTTGTCTGGAAATGATTTTCTGCTTTAAAACAAACTGGAAGCGACTTGAAAAACCACAGAAGAAGAAACCATGGAGCTGAATTTAAGGGAAAGAAGATAAAATGTGTTTTTTCATTTGTTAAACGTTTAAACTTCAAAGTGTTTGTAGTAAAATATTAACAAACGTCTCTTTAACCAATAATCACTTTCCTTTCACTCGATCAATAATCTAATGTTTTAGTTTCATTTACGGAAGAGAAATGATCAGAAGTAATGTGATTATTATTGATCGCTAATAACTAGTTTATTATTGATTACTAATAAACGTTTTAACAGTGAAGACGCTCAAGGAGGCGGGGCTTAGTCGTTGACATGGATCAGGAGGCGGGGCTTAGTCGTTGACGTGGATCAGGAGGCGGGGCTTAGTCGGTGATCAGAGCCGAGCTCCTGAATGTATTATTGATCCGACAGGTCGCACTGTAAAACCTTTTGTACACGAGCAGCTCACGCGCATGTTGTCTCACTTTGTTGTTGTTTATTTTACTGTGTTTATTTATTGAAATACACGTTGACAGAACAAAAAAAACTTTGTTTGGTGATTTATTTTGTTTGAAAAGACGAAATTATATCTGAAATATGAACAACTGATGTTTCAGGAAGAAATAAAGGAAAAAGACTGATGAAGATGAAGGAGAGGAAGAGGAAGGAGAAGAAGGCAGCAGACGAGCTGGTTGGTTTCCTCTTTATTTTCCAGCAGCGTCCTGAGACGACTCGCCTCGACGGCCGAGCGCGAGGACACACAAAGGACACTTGGACAGAAAACAACAACAACAACAACAGAGTTCATGACAGGAAATTAAAACGCTGGTTCACGCCATCGAAACGATCAATAAATAGTTTCCACAGAAAAACACTGAACCCTCCACGCGCTCGCTACTAAAACCAGAGACTCCATCTGGAAACCTTGAAGTGAGAGGAGGAGGAGGAGGAAGAGGGAGAAGAGGAGGAAGAGGAGGAGGAAGAGGAGGAGGAGATGACTTCCTGTTGAGTGTTGACTGGAGGAATGTAGACGACCTGCTTCTCTCCAGCAAACATCACATTTCACAGTATGACGACCAATTTATTGTGGAGAGAAGTGTGTGTGTGTGTGTGTGTGTGTGTGTGCGCGTGCGTGTGCATGTGCGTGTAACCGGCGTGATGGGCGGGGCCGCGTGGCGGCCGGCTCAGCCTCTCTTCTCCTCCAGCGTCTTGTGCAGCTCGTCGGCGTCCTCGGAGGTCTTGACCCGGATCAGCAGAGGAACCGGACCGCCGGGGTTCTTGTCGTCCACGGCCGGGTTGGGCACGCAGACCACCATCACGTTGTTCTTACCCACCCGGGAGCACGGCATGGACGCCTGCAGCAGGATGTTCAGCAGGATGTTCCCTTCAAAATAAAAGCAGCAACGAGCGTTAGATCTGACGGTCCAGTCTTCAATTAAATAGATTCAAGTTTTAAAAAGAGAACGGTCAACCAGTTCAACCAGTTCAACCAGTTCAACCAGTTCAACCAGGTCAACCAGGTCAACCAGTTCAACCAGTTCAACCAGGTCAACCAGGTCAACCAGTTCAACCAGGTCAACCAGTTCAACCAGGTCAACCAGTTCAACCAGGTCAACCAGGTCAACCAGTTCAACCAGGTCAACCAGTTCAACCAGTTCAACCAGGTCAACCAGTTCAACCAGTTCAACCAGGTCAACCAGTTCAACCAGGTCAACCAGGTCAACCAGGTCAACCAGGTCAACCAGGTCAACCAGGTCAACCAGTTCAACCAGGTCAACCAGGTCAACCAGGTCAACCAGGTCAACAAACAGGACTGAAGCTGGCAAACTGAAACTATAATTAAAATAACTAAATGAATATGCCACCAAATGTACCAAAGATTGTATCTATAGATTTATAAGTGTTGTGTACTTGTGTACTAGTACCAGGTTGGTGTCAGTGTTGTGTACTTGTGTACTAGTACCAGGTTGGTGTCAGTGTTGTGTACTTGTGTACTAGTACCAGGTTGGTGTCAGTGTTGTGTACTTGTGTACTAGTACCAGGTTGGTGTCAGTGTTGTGTACTTGTGTACTAGTACCCAGGTTGGTGTCGGCTCTGATGAGCATCTGGACCTTCCCGTCCTCGGTGTGCTTGAGGTGCAGCGTCCCGACTCCTTTCTCCTTGAACTCTGCGTCCTTCTTGTAGAAGAGTTTGCACCTGAAAAGCAGCAGAGACGTCAGAGCAGCTCTCACGTTCAGGTGGAGTTCTTTACATCCTAGATAGACACGGGTCAGTTTATTTAGACTACATCTGGTGAAACGTTGAAGGTGAAGTTGTTTGTATTTAATGTCTCACTTTGTGTATTTGTACTTGACAGTATTCCCCTCATGTGTTTACAGTGACGTACTTCCTGGAGTAGAAGGCGTCGTCCTCCTTCACCTCCTTGATGTCGGCTTTGGGCGGCTCGTCTGACTCTTCCTCTCCGTTCTCTTCTGCACACGGAAACCATTCAAATGAAACTTTATTAACAACGTCAAGAGGTCTGGAGTCAGGAATGAATCCCTTGAAGGTGATGATTCCCAGGTGATGAACACGTATGGCGTACCTGCTGGCCGGGCGGCCTCCGGCGGCGGGCCCCCGAACAGGGAGGCGTGGCTGGAGGAGAAGGAGAAGCTCGGGGCTTTGGGCCCCAGGGAGCCGAGCAGCGAGCCGTCCACCTTCTGCCCGAAGTTAAAGCTCACGCCCGGGCTGCTGGACGCCGCTTCTGTCGGGGCCTTGCTGAAGGAGAAGGAAGAGGAGGAGGAGGGAGGGGCGGCGGGGGGGAGGCTGGCCGCGGCCGGCGGCGGCTTCTTCTCCTCGCCCCCGGCCCCGTACTGCCGCTCGATGGAGGCCAGGTGCTGCTCGTAGTCCCTGAAGATGGGGTTGAGGTCGCACAGCGGGTTCCCGTTCACGTGCTTGGTGATCCAGTCCCTCACCGAGCAGTTCAGAGCCGTCAGCTGCCGGCTGTACTCCTTGCTGCTGCCGCCCGCCGGGACGCAGCCATTGGTCGGCTGGGCGGTGACGTCAGAGGAGGCGGGGCCGGTGAACGACAGACCTGAGAGGGGGAGGGACGTTAGAGAGACACCTCAACAGACACACAATAACACACTACACACGTTAACACACATAAAACACAAACCAGCAGCTGTCTGTTCCCCTACAATCAGCAGCATGAAAGTCTCCGTCCCCCATGATGCACTGGGACATGTCGGGCATTACATCATTCAATAAACAAGATGTTAATCAGCTGGTTGATCTCAGCACTCAACATCCTGCTGGACCTCCTCTCACTTCCTGTCCAGGAAACAAAGATGGCCTCCTCACCTGGAGCGCAGGTGGATGTGGGGGAGGCGAACCCGGAGAACGCCGGCGCGGCGCTCCCGTTGGTCAGCCCGCTGAGGCCCGTGAAGCCGCCGGTCCCGAACCCGGAGAACGGCGTCGGAGCGGTGCCGCTCAGAGAGAACCCTTTGAACCCTTTAAAGGACGCGCTGCCGTCGGCCTGAAAGAGACGCGAGAATGAAGAGGTTCTGTAGGGTTCTGTAGAACACCAGGGACTGAACAGGTTCTCTAGGGTTCTACCTCGGCGGCGGTCCTGCGCTTGGCCTTCTTGATCGGCCGGCTCTTCAGCACGTCTTCACTCGCCACGAGAAACGTCCCGGCCTTCAGGAGACACACAAGAGACTCACGTTAACAGACAAGAGACACACGCAGACACACACACACACACAGACAGACACACACACACACACACACACTCGCCTCCTCTTCCTCCTCCTCGTGGTCCCAGTTCCGGTCCGTGAGCTCCTTGTCAGCGATCCTTTTCGCCATCACGGCGCTCTGAAGGACGGAGACGAGAAGCAGCAGCGACTGGGAGAGAAGCAGAGACATGGTCACCATCATCATCGTCATCATCATCATCGTACTAATTTATTATAATAACCATCGGTAGGCCAGGCAGCTTGCGAGATATTAAAGTATTACAGAGACGTATTATATCAAAGTAATACATAGAAGTAATGTATTAAAGTATTACAGAGATGTTCTATAGTAAAGTACTAACTTACATAGAGAAGTATTTCCACAGTAAACCTCATGAGATGAATTTGAGGAACAGTACGGTGTGTACCGGGTCTCCGGTGTGTCCCGTACCGGCAGTAGAGACCTACAGACCCGGTCACCTCGGGAGCAACACACCGGCCGTCGGGCCCGCGCGCACCAGCAGCTATCGTCTTGCTAACATGCTAACGTGCTAACGTCCCCGCGCCTGGTTTAGATCCCGTTGTTTGACCGTTACCGTACCTTTAACCGGGACGCAGGGTCCAACCGCCGCCGCTGGGGGGGTTCACGGGCGGCTCCGCGGGGCGCAGACGGTCTCTGGGCCGGTAGATAACCTCCGTCGCGGGTAAACGTCTCTGTGTTTTGAACGAGCTTTCCTCACGCCGCCATTTTACCGAGCGGTGTATATCCGCATGGGAAAGCGCGTCCGGCCGTGTTGCGCATGCGCAGCAGGCGGCGTTCCCCATTGGCATGATGGGAGTTGAAGTCTTTAGAGATTTAACTTTTTTTTATTTATATATATTTATATATAAATTTCTGCACGGTGGTGTAGCGGCTAACACTGACGCCTCACAGCAAGAGGGTCTGTGGTTCGGATCCTGGTCTGCAGGTCCTTCTGTGTGGAGTCTGCATGTTCTCCCCATGTCAGCGTGGGTTCTCTCCAGGTTTCTCCGGCTTCCTCCCACAGTCCAAAGACATGCTGCAGAGGTTAACTGGACTCTAAATGTCCCGTACGTGTGAATGTGAATGGTTGTCTGTCTCTGCCCTGTGATGGACTGGAGACTCGTCCACGTGAACTCTGCCTTCGCCCCTTGACAGCTGGGATCGGCTCCAGCGCCCCGCGACCTTAATGAGCGGTCAAGATAATGGATGGATGGATGGATATATATATACATTTTACACGTATCTACTTTTTTGAAATTGTTTTTTATTACTAATTGTTTCTAGTTCTGCGTCTGCGTGGATTGATAACAATATATTTTAAGATGTTTACTAGTGGTTATTTATTTATGTATCACTCATTGGGACATATAGCTATATTGATATATTTTTACACAAAACTAGTCTTTAACTCTATGTTTTGGCAAAATATAAAACGACAAAAATGACAGAAAATAACAAATGTTTCGTTGACTACTTTGAAGAGATTTTTGAAGAAACAGAATTATTTCTCTAAAAAATACTCTGATCTTTAGACTACGAATAAAAGTGTAGCTTTTCACCAACAGAAAATGAAAGGAGGAGAAAGCAGAAGAAAAGGATAGGAAACATAACATGAGAGTACAGTAATTTATTTATCAAATTAAAATTAATTAAATGATGAAACTCTGGAACCCGGATGTAAACTATGTCTCCCCCTGGTGGAGCTAAACAACACGACACGACTTGCACATTAACACACACACACACACACACACACACACACACACACACACACACACACACACACACACACACACACACACACATGTTTGTTCATTTCATGACTGGATTAATTCGTTCAACAGATGAATGAATGCATCGTTCTTTCCTGTTTGATCAGAGTTTAAATGAAGTGAATAAAACTGAATTAGTGTGATGTCACGTGATGAAGCCGTGTTGCTGTGGTCAGCTGTGATTGGTCAGCTCGGTCCATCAGCTGCGAATGAAAGAAGCTGAGCTCCCCCTGGAGGCCCAGACCGGAACTACAGCTGGACAAAGGTCATGACCTCATGCTCTCTTCAGTCTGAGGTCAAGACCCGAAACAACAACATTCATACGCACAGACAGATTCAATCTGTAAATAATTACAACTCACTGCAACAATAACACACTTATTAAAGTATACAAGAAAACGTACACACACACACGCACGCACGCACACACACACGCACACACACGCACGCACACACACACACACACACACACGCACGCACGCACGCACACACACACACACACACACACACGCATACACACACACACACACACACACACACACAGTGAATCATTACACAGTAAATTCCCCAGTGGTAAATATGCATTGTCAAAGTATATGCAAACAAAATGTTTTTATTTGTAATAAATTGTGTCTAACACTCATGAAGAGGATTCATTATTCCTGGAGTCAAATGTAAACAACACAACGAGTAGATTACACTCTGAAATGTTTCCACTATGTTCAGAATAACTTTAACACTGTAGAGACCACGTTCATGACTCAGTGCTACGTTTGACTCTTAGTGCTGCATTAGCACTGTCCGTGCTACTGTGTGTTATGTCAGGACGTTATCTCCACACGACAACTTCCAGCTGAACATATATATATATATATATATATATATATATATATATATATATATATATATATATATATATATATGTTCAGCTGGCTATATATATATATATATATATATATATATATATATATATATATATATATATATGTAATATATTTAGAGAGAGAGAGAGAGAGAGAGAGAGAGAGAGAGAGAGAGAGAGAGAGAGAGAGAGATGTGGGTACACAGCCTGTGTTTGTGTGGTGAAGCAACAATTAGCTCAGAGGTTGTTGTTGTTGTGGAGGAGATCGGGCTTGAGTACTACTTTAAATACTCTAGTAGTACTCTCACCAAGCAGTACTACTGAAACTGTTTCCTGTGTTTTATTTAGTGTGATGTCATCGCTCTTGTTTATATTGTTGTTGCTCCTATTGTTTGTTTTAGTAAATAAATAAACAACTAATTATTAGTATTATTATGATTATGATGATGAAAGTGTCCTGTTGTGTTCAGGTACAGAACAGTTTGCAGCTGTGAGGAACTTTAAAGTATTTTCATTAAACGTTGTAAGAAAGGTGTTAGCTTCTCTTGTGTTAGCGTAGCAGTCTGATAGCAGTCCTGCTAATGCTACGCTAAAAGATGGGAGTACTTCTCTAAACAGCCTGCATTAAACGCCTCAAAAACTCAAAGGCCTGGCTCCTGACCCGCCAAAATAAAAGCCCAGTGACCGCTTCCTCCCCTCCATGTGTGAGATAACTCATGTCTAAGCACATTTCCTCTAGTACTTTACTGATGCCTTGAGTTATTGTAAAGACAAATAATCAAGTAATAAACTGTGTTGTTGTACATTAAATACCAGCAGTGTACAATATGTTCCTCTGAGATGTACACAAGTAGAAGTACACATAATAGTACTGGAAACTGAAACACCATTTAAATAGTTATTAAAGAAGATTGTTGAAGTCTTGAGGTTGTATACTTTTACTTCCTCTGTGTATACATACACACATATGTACACGGTGCATGTACATAACGTGTACTTTATGTTCTGAGTGTTTTATTTAACCCCTCGTTGTGTTTTGCACCAGATTAAGACTTTTACAAACATACACACTTCTAATTGTTGATGTGAGAAATAAATAACTTGAACTAATTGACAGAATATATAATCCCAATAATTAGACAAAAGGGTGTGGGGGGGGGGGGGCTCTAGTACCGGTTCTACTGGTTCTACTGGCGCAGAGCTCGCAGAAGAAGAGCAGTGAAGTGCAGAGAGCAGCTGATGGAGCAGCCGGCCGGTGGGGGAGGGGCGGAGGGAGAGGGAGGGGGAGGGGCGGAGGGACTACTTTCTGTCCAGATCACTACGAACCACAACTTTACTGCCGGTTTCCAGGTCCAATTCACGGCGGAGGCTTCAGGAATCCTTGGGGTTGAGCGGTGTTAATAAACAAAATGGAGACTCTCTGAGTGATGTGGCGGAACCGCCAGCATGAAGAAGTACCACCCCCCCCTCCTGCTCTGTCCGTGGTGCTACTCTGTGTGTGTATGTGTGTTTGGATTCTTTGAACACACAAGCAGACATTTTGACGGATATCCACCCGTCAAAATGTCTGCTTGTGTGTTCAAAGAATCAAAAAACACACACGCATCGCCGCCATTTTGTTCACGTTGCGTTAATGTGTGCTTGAAAACTGAGTCGAAGTTGTTCGCTGTCGAGTTGACAATAAATTCAATCACTAACTGCCATCTCTGCTCTCTCATCAACTCTCCGATCACATAGCCCCCCCTCCCCCCTGCTCTGCTTCTCATTGGTTCCCCCGCGCCGTCCCTCAAGCTTCGCAACTCCCGATTGGCTCGCCCTTCCCGCCCCTAACTCTGAAGCAGCAGTTTGGACCAATGGCGGCGCGTCTTGTGTCCAGGAGGAGGGAGGCGGGGGGTCGGACTGACAGCCGCGGGGGGAAGAGGCTGGATTTCTGGGAAGCAAACGGCCACATTTGGCCTCTTTGTGTTGGAAGAAAACTACAAGCGGGCAGATTTTGGTTGCAGGCTTCATGAGCATCGACATATTTGTTTTGCTCTGATCCCCAACATTCTGCTGTCTGCCTCACTTAGTGGTGATGAGGAATCTGCTCTTCCTCCCCCTGCTGAAGGTGAAGGATGCAGCCATCTTTATCTTATTTACCTCCATGTTACTCTGAAAGTAGTTCACTAATAACCTGAAGTTAGTCACACAAAGGATTCTCATTATTAATGACAAATATAATTAAACTAATAAATGATCACTACAGATGTGGTATAAAGTCATGTACATGACCTCCACCTTAGCAGCTGCTACATTAATGCAGGAATGAGATATATATATATATATATATATATATATATATAGTTCTGCCTATTGAGTACTTTTATAATGCTAATGTGTCACCTTTATCTTGTTAAAGAGTAATTGTACACTTTAGTATTGCTATTTTTTTAATTTATTCATCTCTGAGTACTTCTTCTACCATAGTATGATTATTAAAACATACAGTTAGTATTATTATTATTCACACTATAAATACATGAATAAAGAAAAATGAAGAATTCTATTCATGATATGTTACAGAGAGTACATAAGGAGACACGTTTTTATGATAATATGTATTGTTAATAATACACTTTATGTATACAGCATCTTTTTAAGCGAAAGGTACAATGTGCTTTATAAATAAAACAGGAACTAAAAACATTTCAGGACCAAAAGACCATTAAAACAATAGAGACAATAGAAGGCAATAACATAAACAAACATGTTGGGAAGAAAATGTTCTCACATAAATACAATAAAAAGTTTTGAGAAGTCACGTAATAGTTATTTTATTGTTTTTTATTGTTGTTTCATTTATTGTCTTGTGAAACACTTCGTAGCATCTGGTTGGGAACGTGCAGGATACATCAATGTATTATTTATTTATTATTTTAAATACTCCTTGAAGTAGTTGTAGCTCCCCCCGGCTCACTGCGCCCACTGCGCATGTCTCTCTCTGCTCCATCCGGGAACTTTCAGAATTACCATTGACAGCCGAAGCGCAACTTTTCCCCAGGCAAAGTGAAATCAAGCCGCGGACTCGGACAAAATATAGTCCCCGTTTTTCAACTTAAAATTACCGAAAGAAAAGCCGACCCGCTCCCCCGTCGGACCCCTCGACGTTCGGCCGTTAATCTGGAGAGGACCCGTCCGGGGCCGGAGCTCTTTGCGCCGGGTTTGGAGCACTTTTGAAGACGGGCGGAAAGTGGGTGATGAGTCCCTAGCCCTGGAAAAAAAAGAAGCGAGAACTTGCTTTTTTTTTGTGGCAGCCCGAGTAGTTCTTTCTTTCCAATTGTTATTGTCGCTTTGAAACAAAAAAAACACAAAAAAATCTTTTTTCAAATTCACTTAAACTTGGGGTCGAAAAGTGGGAGAAAAGTGGTTCTCCGGCCGGAACATGGAACTACAAGGCCTGCACGAGGCGCTGAAAGTAGAAATCCAATGTCATCAGGTAAACGAACATCGCTGTTATTTCTAACCCGTTATGTGAGCGAGGAGGGAGGAGGCGAGGAGGCGAGGCGAGGAGGCGAACACTTTCCGAGAGGAGGACGCTTATAACGGCGACACGACGTCCGCCAACAAGTCCGATTTAAGTGCACTTTTCCTCCGCTACTTTCTTCCAGCTAATTGCCGTCGGTGTGTTGTGCCGCTTCTCTCGCTCCCCCGACGGAGCAAAACAACCGGGAGTATTTCCCGGTTTGCTAAAAATAATGCGGTGAAGGCGGCGATCCGGACGCGACCTGCATATTTATGAGCCGCCGAGAGCCGCTTTGTTCCTCCCTTCCTCTGCTCGACAAACTTGAGGACACTTTTTTTTTTTTTTTTTTTTTTTAAGGGGGTGTTGTTTTTTTTTTTTTAATTCACCGTAATTACTAAACTAGTTGCACAGATGAAGCAAGACCCACAGGTACACTATATATTTAAATATATGTATTTATGTGTCGGGTCTCAGAGGGTGTGTAGAGAAACTTTATCAGCATAAATCTGAGGCTTTTTCTCCGTCGTGACTTCGCTGAATTGTCTCCGTGTGTTTGTCGGTGTAAACGGTGACTTGACGTGTGTTTCGTTCCCCAGGACGGAGAGCTGAGGAGACAGATCCACGACCGGAGAGTGACGGCCCTGAGCGACAAGCAAGTGAGCTGGCTGCTTCCTCCTTTATGCGCTGTGTGTGCGTGTGTGTGTGTGTGTGTGTGTGTGTGTGAGAGAGAGAGAGAGTCCATCTTCAAGTAGCCATAACAAACATGGTGGATTGTTAAAAGAAGAAGAAGGGGGAAAAAAAGGAAAAGTGAACACCATTAACCCTCTCCTGCTCTTCCTGTTCCTCTCTGTGGCCTAACGGTCGTCTTGTCTCTCGGCATCTCAAAGTTGTGTGAAAAATGTTCGCGTCCATTTTGAGCAGGTCGACGTGTTTGTGGAGAGAAGAAGAAGGGGGGGGGGGGTAACTATCCGGCGGCGGGAAGCGTTCACCGGGAAAGTTTCTGCCGGTTGACCGTTAATGTCGTCGTGGAGTTAACTGTTAACCTGCTTTCTACCGTCTTAAACGTTTTTTTGAGGTTACTTTACACTTCTGGTGGTGTTATTTCTTCTCGGAGGGTCACGTGACCGCAGCGGTGCACTGGATTCGCCCACTTTCACTTGTTTCACTCTCCTTTTCTTCTGCTCTTTACTATCGCTGCATGTCTTCTTCTTCTCCGCTAACTCGGGCAGCAGGTGCTCGATGGGTACCGAGAGGAGAGCGAGCAGCCGGGCAGCAGTGTTCAGCACCGCGGCCAGCTCCTCTCCGCTCACCCCGCCTCCGCTCGCTTTGCACCGCCCCGCCGGTCGGTCCCAGCTCTGATAGCGAGGGTGGACTGCCCGAACGGGCCTGGAGGCCCTGGTGTACTGGAACGCCGATGGTTAGAAACACGTCCAAAAGCCCGTACCGTGACGGTGTGCTGCCCTTACAACACACGCCCGCTGCTTTAATGGGCCCGTGCTCCACTAACACGCAGTCTGGAGCGGGAGTTCACCGACTGGTGCCCTCGCTACTTTCCCAGACTCCGTTAACAAATGTCTACATTTAACAGATAAACGGTATTAACGTGTAACACCCGACGTGGATCATAACGTGTGTCTTTGTGTGACTCCCCACAAAAGTACTCTTCAATTCGGCTGATGTTTAACTTCTGTAAACTTAAGTTAAACAAACAAAAGTGGTCTTTTTGTTTTTCAAAATAAAAGCTACACAGCTCATCCGGTGTGTTTCTGTTAGAAGTGTCACAGTCCTTTTCTCCCGATGCGATCGATGCGGTCTTCTGAGCTCTTGCTACTAAACACAACCCCCCCCCAGATGTTAATCCCCTTTCTAGTCTGCACGCTGGTCTCCAATCCAGAATCTAAACCCCTTGTTTGTGTTGTGCAGTTTGACTGTTTTGCTTTCCCTTTGCTTCTTCTTCAGTTTGGTAGTGGAAGCTTCCATTTTGAGAGGGAAAAGGGGGGTGGTGTGTGTGTGTGTGTGTGTGTGTGTGTACGTGTGTGTGTGTGTGTGTGTGTGTGTACGTGTGTGTGTGTGTGTGTGTGTGTGTGTGTGTCTAACATGGAGAGGGGAAAAAGTCTGCAGAGTTTCGTGCAGGAGGAGGAGGGGGAGGGGGGATGGGCCCCATTCATGCCTAACATTACCATTTTGATTGCTTTGATGCTGTTTTTGGTTTGGATGTGGTCGGGGCGGGGGAAGGGTGGCGGTGAAAAGAGAGAGACAGAAAGCCCAGTCAGCACCGCACGAAGTCGCTTTTAATCACCGCACTGATTAATTCTTCTTTTTCACTAAAATGTGACCTTTCACTCCCCCAGTATAAGAGCCGCTGCTCCCCAGAAGCAGCTCCATGTCGGGTAGATCTAAACGGGTTCTGAACCCAGTCCACGTCGAGGCCTCGGCATCACAATAAACCCGCCGTGAACTCTGAGCCGCTGAGCGAGCGCTGTGCTTCAGGAATAAAGCAGAGGGCTGACGGCGTCTGGAAGGTCACTTCATGGTCACCCTCCTACTTTATTTATTTACCTCCTCTTGAACGGGAGAGAAATCGTCATAAAAGCTTTCTGCTCTCATCTGTGTTCAGCGTCCATGTTGTGCAGGAGGACAAGTTTTAATAACAACCATGATGGGCTCCAGGAGCAGTGTGACGGTGTCCTGGTGGTCCGGCTCACAGACCCGGTCTCTCTGGCGATCCAGGGCTTCCCTCCGGCTCCTCTTGCTCTGCGTTGCATCAGCGTGACGGCTCTTCCTCTGGAGACCCCTGATCTGGTTCTGCTGTCGCTCATTCAGTTATTTATTATTAATAATAATGCTGTCGCTCATTTATTTACTACTACTATGCTGGGGCTTGAGCGGAGCGCCATGGTTCTGGAGCCTGCAGCTTCTGGAGACGCAGGATTTATTTAAGAAGTTTATTCCGTCACGTTCATGTTCCATAGATACGTTCATTCAGCTGCACGGACTTCATCTCATATTCACAAATGTTTTTACTTTAAGAGTGAAGCCGGTTTAAATGGCCTCTCACCTGCTCCTTCAGGTAGTGACTCACCTGCTCCTTCAGGTAGTGACTCACCTGCTCCTTCAGGTAGTGACTCACCTGCTCCTCCTTCAGGTAGTAACTCACCTGCTCCTTCAGGTAGTGACTCACCTGCTCCTTCAGATAGTGACTCACCTGCTCCTCCTTCAGGTAGTGACTCACCTGCTCCTCCTTCAGGTAGTGACTCACCTGCTCCTTCAGATAGTGACTCACCTGCTCCTTCAGGTAGTGACTCACCTGTTCCTCCTTCAGGTAGTAACTCACCTGCTCCTTCAAGTAGTGACTCACCTGCTCCTCCTTCAGGTAGTGACTCACCTGCTCCTCCTTCAGGTAGTGACTCACCTGCTCCTCCTTCAGGTAGTTACTCACCTGCTCCTCCATCAGGTAGTTACTCACCTCCTCCTCCTTCAGGTAGTGACTCACCTGTTCCTCCTTCAGGTAGTGACTCACCTGTTCCTCCTTCAGGTAGTGACTCACCTGTTCCTCCTTCAGGTAGTAACTCACTTGCTCCTTCAAGTAGTGACTCACCTGTTCCTCCTTCAGGTAGTGACTCACCTGCTCCTCACCGGCCAATAGAACGGACCAGAACGAGCAGGAGGCGGTGCTTATGGGAGTTGTCGGACCTGTACTGTCCCTTTAAATCCGGTTCAGTGAGATGCCTGAAAATAACAGATGAACTAAAGAAATAGAATATGTAGGAGTGGTTCCTGACTCTGGATCAGTCTGACAGAAGCTAGCAGGCGTCTGATTGGTTAGTTTCCTGAGAGCAGCCGTTATTGGACCACATGCAGGAGAAGGCGGGACAAGCAGAGTGTCCTCTGGATAAAAAGCGTCAGCTAAATGACATGTAATATAATAATGATCACTGAATATTCATTAACTAGCTGGGCTAGTATCACGTGGTAATACATCCATAAAGTACACGGCTGGGCTAGTACCAGGTAGTAATACATCCATAAAGTACACGGCTGGGCTAGTACCAGGTAGTAATACATCCATAAAGTACACGGCTGGGCTAGTACCAGGTAGTAATACATCAGAATCAGAGTGTTGTCCATAAAGTGAAGCAGCTTCCTCTGAGACAGGAAGCAGGAAGTAAAACCACTCAGGAGCTTCTAGCCTGTAACCTCGCCACGTGTTGCATCATGGGTAAACCTTCTAATGTTAGTACTTCCTGTACAACATCAGAAGTACTGCAAGTTACGTACTGCAAGTTACTGTGTACTGCAAGTTACTGTGTACTACAAGTTACTGTGTACTGCAAGTTACTGTGTACTGCAAGTTACTGTGTACTACAAGTAGCTGTGTACTACAAGTTACTGTGTACTGCAAGTTACTGTGTACTGCAAGTTACTGTGTACTACAAGTAGCTGTGTACTACAAGTTACTGTGTACTGCAAGTTACTGTGTACTGCAAGTTACTGTGTACTGCAAGTTACTGTGTACTACAAGTAGCTGTGTACTACAAGTTACTGTGTACTGCAAGTTACTGTGTACTGCAAGTTACTGTGTACTGCAAGTTACTGTGTACTACAAGTAGCTGTGTACTGCAAGTTACTGTGTCGTTGTGCTCACTGAAGCAGCTGGAGCTTAAAACCACACCAGCTGGTGTGTGTGTGTGTGTGTGTGTGTGTGTGTGTGTGTGTGTGTGTGTGTGTGTATGTGTGTGTGTGGTCACATGACTGCTGGTCCCAGGTGGATCATCATGAGCTCAGAGTTCAATGTTTTTAACACCATCAGGTGAAAGTAAACGTTTTTTTAAGGAAAGAATAAAATAGTTGAGTCATAACTTTAAACTTTTTTAGTTTACTGAAACTACAAAGTGCTGTAAGTAATATTTTAACTTTGCTACTTTCTTTATATACAGTAAAAACACACAGAACTTAAGTTAGAAAGTTTAAATTCAGACTTCAAACTAAATATTAGTTTTTAATATGTTTCTGTAAACATCATGTATGATGAAATGAACATGTGAAGTTTTCTCTGCTGTTAAAAGCACAGAGTGGCATTTTTCCTCTGCTAGAGGAGGAGGAAGAGGAGAAGGAGGAAGAGGAGTGTTTGTGGTGGCGGCTCTTTGTCTTCGTGAAGAGAGGAATGTTTTTGTCTTCTTCTCCAGCAGCTGTTTCCTCTCAGCCTCCTCTGGTCGGCTCTGTGCTGCTCTCCTGCTGGAGAGTAGAAGTGTGTGTGTGTGTGTGTGTGTGTGTGTGTGTGTGTCTATATATATATATATATATATATATATATATATATATATATATATGTATATGTATATATATATATATATATATATATATATATATATATATATATATATATGTATATATATATATATATATGTATATATATATATATATATATATATATATATATATATATATATATATATGTATATATATATATATATATATATTAAACCTGTTTATTTAAATCAGAACAGTGTGTGGGAGGAGCCTCAGTTTTCTGGCCCTCATTTGCATACTCCTTCTAGGCTAGCATCCCACAATGCACGGCTTTTCTCTGCTTATGCATTATTGAGCCATCCTTGAAGACGGAAGTGGCCTCGCCACAAAGAGGAAGTAGCACTTCAAAGACCCCTTTGCTGGGGTCCAGGACCTTCTTAAGCCAGCGGAGGACTTGTGGTCCTTTGTAGTCCTTGGTGGTCCTCTGTGGTCCTTGGTAGTCCTTTGTAGTCCTTGGTGGTTGTCTGTAGTCCTTGGTGGTCCTCTGTAGTCCTTGGTGGTCCTCTGTAGTCCTTGGTGGTTGTCTGTAGTCATTGGTGGTCCTCTGTAGTCCTTGATGGTCCTCTGTAGTCATTGGTGGTCGTCTGTAGTCATTGGTGGTCCTCTGTAGTCCTTGGTGGTTGTCTGTAGTCATTGGTGGTCCTCTGTAGTCCTTGATGGTCCTCTGTAGTCATTGGTGGTCGTCTGTAGTCATTGGTGGTCCTCTGTAGTCCTTGGTGGTCCTCTGTAGTCATTGGTGGTCCTCTGTAGTCCTTGGTGGTTGTCTGTAGTCCTTGGTGGTCCTCTGTAGTCCTTGGTGGTCCTCTGTAGTCCTTGGTGGTTGTCTGTAGTCCTTGGTGGTCCTCTGTAGTACTCTGTCTCTGGTTCATGGTCTCTCTCTGAGCAGCATCTTCCTGCCACTCTATTAATATCCTCTGTGCTTTTAAAGGAGTCTGTAAATAAACTGTAGAGGACACACACGCACACACACACGCACACAAACGCGCACACACACACACGCACACAAACGCGCACACACACACACGCACCCAAACGCGCACACACACACATACACACACACACACACACACACACACATGCGGGGACACACACACACGCACAACAGGAGGTTTCCTGCTTGACAGGTCAGATCTCTTCGGCTGCAGGCCATCGTCCACCAACATGTGAAATATATATATATATATATATATATATATATATATATATATATATATATATATATATATATATATATATATATATTTCACATGTTGCCTGGTAACTAACAGTTGACTTAAGAATCACACTTCAACAAAAAGCACCTCTGTGAATGTTCTCATTCACAGCCTTTGAAGCGTCCTTGAATGCATCACACGTTTGGTGTTCTTCATCAGCACGTGGTTCTGATCCTGGTTCTGGTGGTTGTTGTGGTCCTGGTCCTGGTCCCCTCATGTGGTTCACACTGACGGTCCCAGAGAAGTGTGGTTCATTACGAGTGCAGAGTTCCTCCCAGTGACTTTAATGGTGATGAATGAGAATGTTTCATCAGGTTTGTTCTAGATGTTCACCCTGAGATGAAGGCTGTGTGTGTGTGTGTGTGTGTGTGTGTGTGTGTGTGTGTGTGTGTGTGTGTGTGTGTGTGTGTGTGTGTGTGTGTGTGTGTGTGTGTTGTCAGTGATGATTTTCAGGAACACAAACTATTGAGCAGCTAAAACCACAAACACTTCATGGAGTCCTGCTGCACGGAACCTGAGTTATGAGTTTGAGCTTTGGGGGTTACGCTGTAAGGGGGAGGGGGCGTGTCCTTGAGCAGCCAATCAGTCGCTAACAAAGAGCGCTGCATAATAAATGGCACTTTAATTTGTTTTTACTTGACAAGGTCGCCATGAGCGATGAGTGAAAGGCAGCTGTGTGTGTGTGTGTGTGTGTGTGTGTGTGTGTGACAGCCTCACGTGGTGTCGTGGATACAACTCTACAAGGTGGTTCTGCTGGGAGGAGACGTCATATTTCAGGTTTTGTTTGATAGCACATGGATGCATCACAACGGGTGGGGGGGGGGGACTGCTTATGGGATGCTTTGTTGTCTCCATGGCAACAGGCAGGTGAGGCTTACGGGCGCTGTAGTGAGACATGAAAACACCGGATTTAGCAGAAATGAAGCTTCTTGTATTTTTTTAAAGAGTTTTCTTGATCAAACACTTATGCTGCATTCACACTGAAAGAGGTTCTGAGGAACCACATGTAGGCTCTTCTTCCTCTTCCTCCTGCTCCTCTTCCTCCTGCTCCCTGTGATTGGCTCCTCCAACACACCGATGTACACAAGCATTTTGAAAATACTTGTACTTTTAAACTGTGGTATTAGTACTTTTACTGAAATAACGGATCTGAACACTTCGATCAACATATCAGATAGTTGACCCTGAATATTATATGTCTCGGGCTTTTATTGTGAAGGGTAAGAAGGGAAGTGCCTTTGTCTTCATAACCCACTGGGCTGGTTCTGCAACGTGATTTTATTCATCTTTTTGTGAACGTTTTTATGACAAAAACAACATCTA
>NW_027175932.1:470795-478295 GCF_023055335.1 Clinocottus analis
GTTTTCTATTCCACTGGTTTGACTGGTTTGTGAGACTTAAAGACGCTCTGAGGCAATTGTCCCACAATGCAATGCAGAAAAGACAAATGTCTGTTTGTTAAAGACACAGAACGATAAAGGTTTCAGGAAACAAAACTTTGCTATTCATTTATTTATATTTTCATCTTTAACGATTTGCTGCTTTTGTTTTCTTCTCTGTGAGTCGTGATGAACTTCCAGTAAATAGTTTCACTTCCTGTCTGATGCTTTATTGAAGTGTTGCGTTTGTGTGTCGTCAGATGCTGGGAACTCTCACTGCTGTGCCCCTCAAGGTGCCTCAAGTCAGCTCCCTGCACCGGCTGGCAGGACAAGCAGCCACCGTGCTACCTCAGGTAACAGCTCACCTGTACAGGTAACAGCCCACCTGTACAGGTAACAGCCCACCTGTACAGGTAACAGCTCACCTGTATGAAAGTTTTTCTTGATTAATAGATTATTACATTCGTAAAATGTGTGACGTCATAAGGACAGAATTAAAAATGTAAGGAAAAAGAATAAAGGTCCCTCAGGTGTCCAGCAGGTGGCAGCACAGACACACCATGCCTCAGTGAGTGAAGGTGTTGATCAGGTGTTGTGCTCCTGCAGGTCAGGCCAAAGACCCAGATCCCCGACAGCCTCCCTCAGGGTGCAGGTGAGCAGCTGCAGCCTGTGGGCCTGCAGAGGGTCACCGCCGTGGTCAGTCCCCGGAGCCAGGGCCCCACCTTGCCCACCGCCAACAGCACCTTCAGCCCCGAGCACCAGCCCAACGGCCAGAGCGACGCCTCGCCGCCCGCAGCACCCGCAGCACCCGCAGCGTCAACGGCACCCACAATACCCACAATACCCACACCGCCCACAGCACCCACGGTGCCCACAGCGCCCCCCCATGGCCCAACATCGCCCACGCTGCCCACGCCGCCCCTCCACGGCCCAGCAGGGGGCGTCGACCCCGGCGGACCCGTCCAGCTGGCCTGCGCCGGGCCCGGCGTGGCGTACGCCATCATCGCCACCTCGCCCGCCTCCGGCAACGCGGTGACGGCCGTCAGCGAGGCCATCAAGGTGCGGCCATGGCTCCTCCCCCTCTCTATGTGCATCCAGAGCGGGCGTGAACATTGCTCTTTAACAAGTGTAATCAGGGTTGATGAGGTGTATTAAAGCGCTGTGTTCCTCAGGTGATCCTCCTCCAGCCCGCCGCCCCCAGCAGCACTGAGGCCCCGCCCACCCCCAAAGCCCCCAAACCACAGAAGAAGGACGAGGACCCAGAGGTTAGACCTGTCAATCTTAGGTGTGATTTCATTGATCTCAACCAATCAAACAACACCTTAACCCTCCTTCTGCTCCTCCTCTTCCTCTTCCTCTTCCTTCTCCTCCTTCCTGCTCCTCTTTCTCCTCCTCCTACCTCCTCCTCCTGCTCCTCTTCGTCCTCCTCCTTCCCCCTCCTGCTCCTCTTCCTCCTGCTCCTTCCTCCTCTTGCTCATCTTCCTCCTCCTCCTTCCTCCTCCTGCTCCTCTTCCTCCTCCTCCTTCCTCCTCCTGCTCCTCTTCCTCCTCCTTCCTCCTGCTCCTCTTCCTCCTCCTCCTGCTCCTCTTTCTCCTCCTGCTCCTCTTCCTCCTCCTCCTTCCTCCTCCTGCTCCTCTTCCTCCTCCTGCTCATCTTCCTCCTCCTTCCTCCTGCTCCTCTTTCTCCTCCTCCTGCTCCTCCTCTTCCTCCTTCCTCCTCCTTCCTCCTCCTGCTCCTCCTCCTCTTCCTCCTTCCTCCTCCTGCTCCTCCTTCCTCCTCCTGCTCCTCTTCCTCCTTCCTCCTCCTGCTCCTCCTCCTCTTCCTCCTTCCTCCTCCTTCCTCCTCCTGCTCCTCCTCCTTCCTCCTCCTGCTCCTCCTCCTCTTCCTCCTTCCTCCTCCTTCCTCCTCCTGCTCCTCCTCCTTCCTCCTCCTGCTCCTCCTCCTCTTCCTCCTTCCTCCTCCTGCTCCTCCTCCTTCCTCCTCCTCCTCCTTCCTCCTCCTGCTCCTCCTCCTCCTGCTCCTGCTCCTCCTGCTGCTCCTCCTCCTGCTCTCTACAGAAGGTAGCCTTCATGGTGGCTCTGGGTCTCGTCACTACAGAACATCTGGAAGGTGAGTTTTTCTTTCAGGTTCTTTGTTGTTTGTCGTTGTGTCTGAAATGAAGTGTGAGTTGTTGTTGTTGTTGTTGTTGTTGTTGTTGTTGTTATTATAACTTTAAAATGTCTTCAGTCCAGTTTAAAGAGAGTAAACTTTTTTATTTGTGAACAGAAATCCAGACGAAGAGGCAAGAGAGGAAGAGGAGGAGCACAGCCAACCCGGCGTACAGCGGCTTGTTTGAGCCAGAGGTCAGAATCCATCTTCATCTTCATCTTCTTCATCTTCAGTGTAAATTGTGACTCTTCTTCTTCTTCTGTGGTTTTGCAGCGTAAGCGTCTGGCGTCTCACTACCTGAACAGCTCGCTCTTCCTGTCGGCTCGAGGTAAGAAGCTCTTCTTCTTCTTCTTCTTCTTCTTCTTCTTCTTCTTCTTCTTCTTCTTCTTCTTCTTCTTCTTTACGTGACCCGGAACTAACCGGAACGCTAGCAGTTTCCCTCCACCTCCAGTGTTTATGCTAAGCTACGCTAACGTGCTGTGCTGCATGGCTTAGCCTCCACCTGTGTGTCTCTGCCACTAACCTCCTCTGCTCTGCTTCCATTCACACGCTAGACTCTGAGGATCTCTGCTGGAAGGTAGGTCACATGACGCTGACACTCACCGTCTGCCTGTGTGTGTGTGTGTGTGTGTGTGAGTGAGTGTGAACGTCAAGTTAAAGCACACGTTCTCGGCGTTCCCTGCAGGAGGACGTGGAGCATGACGAGCACTGTGCCGTCTGTAAGGAGGACGGAGAGCTGCAGCCCTGCCACAACTGCCCCCGAGCCTTCCACCCCGACTGCCTGCACCCGCCGCTCAAGACGCCGCCGAGGGGGGCGTGGTACTGCCCCAAGTGCCAGAAGAAGGTGTGACACGCACCGCACGACCACATATTATTTATGAATGTATATATATACACAGTGAATGTGTTTTAATACATCAATACATTTGTTTCTGATCAGGTTCTAAACAAAGAAAACATGTCGTGGCCTCAGAACTTTGTTCAGTCCTACGTCACACACAAGACGGGTAAGAAGAGTTCCTACGTGTGTGTGTGTGTGTGGGTTGTTTCAAAGCTGTACTGATGGTGTGTGTGTGTGTGTGTGTGTGTGTGTGTGTGAGCAGTGCGGCAGGAGGAGAAGCGGCGGCTGCTGAGGCGGAACGTGGAGCTGAAGAAGGAGTGCGCTCACCTGGAGCAGCAGGACGAGCAGCTGAGCGACTCGCTCAAAGTAAAGACGCCATGTTGGCTCCTGCATGTGAGGGAGCGCTTCATCTCTCCGCCTGCACCCCAGGCGGTGCGGCGGCGTCTGCGTGTGTGTAACGGTACTTCCTGTGTGTTGCAGCACTGCATGGACCTGAGGGAGCGGCTGCTGGGCCAGCAGAGGGAGGCCCAGGCGTCTCTGGAGCGCCTCCGGGCGCTGCTCCGCCTGATGCAGCGCGACCAGCTCATCCAGGTCACCATGACCACCACCGCCACCATCGCCGCTGCCTCCCTGCTCTCCCAGTCCTGGGGCAAACCCAGCGGCGCCGCCCCGGTCGCCCCCGCCACAGGCCCCGCCCCCGGCCCCTCGGCCACGCCCCCGCTGCAGAAGAGCCACGCCCACAGCCGGGACGACGACTAGCCGCACCGGCGGCCATGTTTCCTTCTGTCTGAGTAACGTCTCACTTCTTTTTCTGAGAGGAGGTGAAAGAAAAGCCACAAAGAAACTGAGAGGAAAAGAGCGTCTTCACTCCATTCAAGTATTTTTTAAAACCCAACACCTACAGTGCTTACGAGATTTCTTTTTTTATGTTATTTTCTATTTATTAATGTTCTTGGCCTTAATGTATTTATTACAAAGCGTTAGAGTCCAGTGCTGCTGCCGCAGGAACACGAGCTCCTGGGGGCGCAAGAGGGTTCCCTTTTCTAAACACGTCCGGTTCTTGTTCTGCGAATAGCCAGAGAACGTAGCGCTAGCGGTGGCGCTAGCGCTAGCGGAGGACTGTACATTGATATATCGGAGTAGATGTTCCCTCTCATTCTCTATGAACAATGATTTTTGCCATAATAATTCAGGAAAATGTTTTCATCGTGTATGTGAACGCATACGAGCCTTCAAACAAAACAGAGAATAACTTTTTTTCAGTATTAATAGAGTTAAAGTCAAAGAAAAAAGTATTTAAGATAAAACTACAGAAATTAGCGTTTCTAGTGGAGATTTTAGTATTTTCATGCTGATGCCTGTTGATAAATGTGCGTTTGGAGTATTCAAGGGATCATTGTACATATGTTGTATTATTATTATTATTATTATTATTATTATTATTATGAGTGTCATTGCAGGTTTTCTGTTTTTTTACTGAAGTCACATCTGAAACAGGTGAGTCTGAATATTTA
Source organism: Clinocottus analis (assembly GCF_023055335.1). NCBI lineage: Eukaryota > Metazoa > Chordata > Actinopteri > Perciformes > Cottidae > Clinocottus > Clinocottus analis. The sequence continues at coordinate 475,317 of NW_027175932.1, forward strand.
CCTGTTGTTAGTTTTCTGTTCCACGGCAACACAAACCAGAATATCACGTATACAAAGAAACAAATAGAGTAAATACATACAAATCAAGGATTATGTAAATCTACATATATGTAGATTTACATATACGTCAAACTACATATGTGTAGATTTATGTATATGTATATCTATATATATATGTAAATATACATATACTCTCCTCCAACGGTGCTGTTTTTTTATTTATTAAAGCAATAGTTTTTACCCACAATGAAAATATAACATATCACATTATTTTAGATTTTTATTTTCCTCGCAGAGAAATTAAAAAAATTGTAAACAAGTTTTTTAAAATTGTTAAAAATCAGAGAATCACAAAATTTGTTAAAAAGTTGTTGATTATGTTTCTTCGTCAACATTTCAGACCTTTAAGAGGAACGCGCTTCCCCTTTAAGAGGAACGCGCTTCCCCTTTAAGAGGAACGCGCTTCCCCTTTAAGAGGAACGCGCTTCCCCTTTAAGAGGAACGCGCTTCCCCTTTAAGAGGAACGCGCTTCCCCTTTAAGAGGAACGCTTCCACTTTAAGAGGAACGCGCTTCCCCTTTAAGAGGAACGCTTCCACTTTAAGAGGAACGCTTCCACTTTAAGAGGAATGTGCTTCCCCTTTAAGAGGAACGCTTCCACTTTAAGAGGAACGCGCTACCCCTTTAAGAGGAACGCGCTTCCACTTTAAGAGGAATGTGCTTCCCCTTTAAGAGGAATGTGCTTCCCCTTTAAGAGGAACGCGCTACCCCTTTAAGAGGAATGTGCTTCCCCTTTAAGAGGAACGCGCTACCCCTTTAAGAGGAATGTGCTTCCACTTTAAGAGGAACGCGCTACCCCTTTAAGAGGAACGCGCTACCCCTTTAAGAGAAACGCGCTTCCACTTTAAGAGCAACGCGCTTCCCCTTTAAGAGGAATGTGCTTCCCCTTTAAGAGGAACGCTTCCACTTTAAGAGGAACGCGCTACCCCTTTAAGAGGAACGCGCTACCCCTTTAAGAGAAACGCGCTTCCCCTTTAAGAGGAACGCTTCCACTTTAAGAGGAACGCTACCCCTTGAAGAGGAACGCGCTTCCCCTTTAAGAAGAACGTGCTACCCCTTTAAGAGGAATGTGCTTCCCCTTTAAGAAGAACGTGCTACCCCTTTAAGAGGAATGCGCTTCCCCTTTAAGAGGAACGCGCTACCCCTTTAAGAAGAACGCGCTTCCCCTTTAAGAAGAACGCGCTTCCCCTTTAAGAGAATCAATGTCAAATGAAAGATGGATCCATGAATACTGGTTCCTCTTCACCATGATCCATCCCATAATACTCTGGGTGGTGTTGCCGTGGCAGAAGCCAGCGGGTTGATGGAGCGCCGTTTGTTCCCAGCTGCACTCGAACGCGTCAAAGCCACCCCTCCCCTTTAAACCAGTATAGAAAATATGCCAAAAACCTTTTTCTTTGTTTTTGTACTGGGATCATCTTTCAGCGTCCTCGTGCTTTTATGTTCTTCCTCTTCCTGCCTTTCTTATATTTCCCGGGTTTCATGAACGCTCCGCGGCGGCTTCAGTTTCTGTCTCGTTTAAAAGTCAACCAGAGGAGGAAGAGGAGGACGACGACCTCCTCTTCCTCACCCTCGGTCCCGGTCTCGCTCGTCTTCCTGCTGGTCCAGAAGGTCTAGAAGGACCTAAAGGTTCTGAAAGTCCAGAAGGATCAGAAGGTTCTGAAGGTCCAGAAGGATCAGAAGGTTCTGAAGGTCCAGAAGGATCAGAAGGTTCTGAAGGTCCAGAAGGGTTCAGGTTCAGTAGATTGTTTGTGGTTCTTCTTGAACCACGAACACGAACAAAAGCTTTCGATGATTCACCGAAACAAAACTCTCATGGAGAACCAGGAGAACCTGGAGAACCTGGAGAACCTGGAGAACGTGTTGTTGTCTCTGATCATATCTACACAGCGTGAAGCAGCCAAGAGGCCTGTGGACATGAAAACGCACAATTACATAAACTAAACATATAAATACATAAACTAAACATAAATACATAAACTGAACATATAAATACATAAACTGAACATATAAATACATAAACTGAACATATAAATACATAAACTGAACATATAAATACATAAACTGAACATAAATACATAAACTGGTGCATTAGACGACTACAGACGAGCAATACCACTAAACCCTAAATGTATTAATACTACTGGAAGTATTAATACTGCTCGAAGTACTGATACTCCACCGCCACGATAACTAATAATATCAGAAATGTTCTGTTATTACTAAACTATTACATCAAAAAGTGTATTTTCACTTCATGAAATAAACTTTCATCGTCTGCAAAGAAGAGAATAATTTATACTTTACAAAGAAAACGAGATGCTTCAGGAAAATAAAAACTTTGTATCTGAAAATAAAAACTTCATATCTGAAAATAAAGACTTCATATCTTAAAATAAAGACTTCATATCTTAAAATAAAGACTTCATATCTGAAAATAAAGACTTCATATCTTAAAATAAAGACTTCATATCTTAAAATAAAGACTTCATATCTTAAAATAAAGACTTCATATCTGAAAATAAAGACTTCATATCTGAAAATAAAGACTTCATATCTGAAAATAAAGACTTCATACTTAAAAATCGAGACGCGGCGGTTCCTCTTTATGAGTTCATGAACATGAATCTGAACCCAGCAGGAAGCATTAACAATAATAATAATAATAATAATAATAATAATAATGATAATAATAATAACTTGCCTTTAAAGAGAATGAACCCTAATCAGAGAAGAGGAACCTCTGGAGGGACTCGAGCAGAATGTACCGCGTGACGCGAGACCACAGAACCGAGATCAGAACCCGTCCCAGAACCTCTCATGTGTTCCTCCAACTCTTCTCCGGGAGAAACTGTGCTTCAACAAATCTATTTTAATAACCACGCGGCGCGGAACAAAGGAACCGAGTAGAACATTTTATA
>NW_027175932.1:487354-539854 GCF_023055335.1 Clinocottus analis
AGCTTCCGGCCGGACAACAGCACGGCGCCGCGGCCGTCCCTCACCTTCACGGACCCCTTCTTCATCATCGAGACCACGTGCGTCATCTGGTTCACCTTCGAGCTGTTCGTGCGCTTCTTCGCGTGCCCGAGCAAGTCGGAGTTCTCCAAGACGGTGATGAACATCATCGACATCATGTCCATCATGCCGTACTTCATCACGGTGGGCACGGAGCTGGCGGAGCAGCAGGGCCAGGAGCACCAGAACGGCCAGCAGGCCATGTCGCTGGCCATCCTGCGCGTCATCCGCCTCGTGAGGGTCTTCCGCATCTTCAAGCTCTCCAGGCACTCCAAGGGGCTCCAGATCCTCGGGCAGACGCTGAAGGCCAGCATGCGCGAGCTGGGCCTGCTCATCTTCTTCCTCTTCATCGGGGTCATCCTCTTCTCCAGCGCCGTGTTCTTCGCGGAGGCCGACGAGCCCGAGTCGCACTTCTCCAGCATCCCGGACGCGTTCTGGTGGGCCGTGGTGACCATGACCACGGTGGGCTACGGGGACATGAGGCCGGTGACCGTGGGCGGGAAGATAGTGGGCTCGCTGTGCGCCATCGCCGGCGTGCTCACCATCGCGCTGCCGGTGCCGGTCATCGTGTCCAACTTCAACTACTTCTACCACCGCGAGACGGACCAGGACCAGTCCTCCCTGAAGGACGACCCCCACAGCGGGGCCCCCGAGAGCCCCGAGCTGAAGCGCAAGGGCAGCAAGTCGTCGGCGAAGTCGCAGCAGGACGCGGCGACCGACGACGCCACGGCTTCGGTGGAGAAGGCGAACATCAAGGCGAACAGCAGCTCGGACTTCAAGAGATCCCTTTACGCGTTCTGCCTGGACACGCGGGAGACCGACCTGTAGCCCCGCAGGCCACCCCGAGACCACAGCACCCAGAAACACTCAGCCCGCCTCTCTGTAGAATAAACCCGCTAATGGGCGCTTAAGTCTCTGCACACAGACAGTTGGAGGATCAACACATTTGCAATCCTGAAAAGTTCTTGGTTTATAAAAAGCACATTTTTTTAATCCTCCTCCGTGAGTGGAACCACGTGATGACGCAACACGGCGGCCCTTTAAGCGCGAGCCCCTCGGCGGGATGGAACCGAACCTCAGACGGTCACGTGCCGCAGATCAGCAGCGCGAGCAGCACTGGAGTAATTACTTGATGTGGAGGGATTAGAGCAGAGACTCTTGTACATAAGAACCAGTAGTGAGAACAAGGAACCATTCAAAAGAAGCCAAATCTTATGTTCGTACCCTCACGTAGTCGTTATGTTTACTGAGAGAAGAGCAGCAGGTGTGAACCCACAACCTGCTGGCTGTCCACGTGATGACGTGTGTTGGTGGAGAGAAGACACGTCCATCACCTGTCCTCCACTCAGGTGCTGCCGAAGGAGCCACCAGGAGCCCTCAGCCTTTCTTTAGCTCCTTCATCACCAGAGGACATGTTTCATAACCACAGGAGGTTATGGGTTCGTTTCAAAAGAAGAGAAATCAAAAAGACAAATTCTATGGAAGTAAAATGATGGAAGGACGAGAAGAAGAGAAGAGACACAGACACCAGGTGAGTGAGAGCAGCTGCTCAGGTACCAGGACGCGTGTGTGTGTGTGTGTGTGTGTGTGTGTGTGTGTGTGTGTGTGTGTGTGTGTGTGTGTGTGTGTGTGTGTGTGATTTTGTCATTTGTCATTAATGTGACTCTGTACTTGAGGTGCTGAAAGAACAGCTCCTCAAGTACACACACACACACACACACACACACACACACACACACACACACACACACACACACACACACACACACACACACACTTCTTACCGTTCGTGGTGTTTTTTTTAAGAATTTGTGAGGTCAATATTTTACAGTAGAAACTTTCTCAGAAGGTTTCAACAGAGAATAACTGCTGGTGTATTTATTTAATGAATATTCAGAGAAGTGTTAAATGTTCTATTTCCTATAAAGTTTATCGTGCCGACTAAAGCTTTATTAACACATTTTGTAAGGTTGTGTTCAGGCTCTTCACAACTCTTTGTTAATAAGGCTTTCGTTAAATATTGAAGCACAGAACGACTTTATGAAGAAAAACAACAAACTTTACACACAAACTGTTTCCTTTAAACTTACAAAGCAAATATATTATTTAATAATACTTTTTAAAGTCCTTTTATGTGAAGCTTCTTAGTGTTCCTTAATAACATGAACAAACATAAACAAACATAAACAAACAAACGTCAAAGTCCGTTGAAATAAAAAGCCCTTAAAAGAAGAAAGATGACGTCGCCTCTCAGCTCAGGACGTGAAGTCCAGGTCGCACGCCGCAGGCGACCTTTGACCTTCAGCGATTCACCGAGAGACGAGCTGGAACCCTTTCAGAAGCAGATTAACATGGGCTTTCCTGGTGTGTGTGTGTGTGTGTGTGTGTGTGTGTGTGTGTGTCTGTGTGTGTGTGTGTGTGGACATTTGATTTAGTCGTTTCCTCTTGTTCAGAAAAAGTAGATCAACAACATATTTCATACACACGCTAGATTAAAAAAAATACAGATAACCAGGAAATTGAGAGATAATCAAATAAATATAATTTATTAAAATTGTGTGTGTATATATATATATATATATATATATATATATATATATATATATATATATATATATATATATATATATATATATATATATATATATATATATTTGTTGTGTTTTTGGACGACAGCTCCAGTAACAGATGGATCTGCTGACCGGTCGGCCTCTCAGCGGTTTTGTTGTTGTTGTTGTTGTTGTTGTTGTTTTTTTCATCACTGAAGATCTGAAAGTTTCCTTTTGTCCTGAGAGGCCCTGAACGCACCAGGGGGTGTGTTTGAGCTTCATCAGGTGAACTTTGGACAAACATTTGGTTCTTCATTCATAATTATTCTATTCGGTCTTTAATTAAATCTTTACTTTATGTCTCAGTCGTGTTTCACATCAGGCTTCTTTAAAAAGAGACGGCAGAGAGGCGGCGTTGTGTGTTTTTGTTGGTAAATCGTTTTTGCTCGACTCCGGCTGACATCATCATCATCATCAGCATCATCATCATCACCATCAGCCTGCTGCTGTTATCGTGTCAGGCCTCTTCTGTTCTCCGGGTCTCCTCGCTGCCCAAATCCGGTTTACATTGCGTAACCTTTTTGTTCTCTTTTCATGTTGTCGCTGCAGCGTGTGCAGAGCAACACACTGACAACCTCTTTTCCCTGTGTTTGAGTCATGGCAACTCCAAATTAACTCCAATACGTGTGTTTAATGTTTGTATTTGTTCAGCAAAGACTTGGGAAAAAAATGTATATCTGCAAAAAACATCACTTTAAAAGATATTTTGATAATGACGCTGAACATGCAGCATGATATGAGCCAGATTCCCCCAAAAAAAGCCTCCTGGAGCGTCAATAAGACCTTTTTGGAAAGATTAGGACCTAAAGAATCAGAACCTGCAACAAAAATCACAATAAAACAAAGTAAGGAAGGAGCTTCAGTCAAAAAACTGTTTAAAAATGAGATCAAATAGGTATTTTCTGCCAAAGCATCGTCTGAATGGGGCATGCTGGGACTTAAAATTGAGGCGGGAAGATTTTTGCGCGAAAGGTCGTCAGCGCCACTGACCCGCGGCGTCTCAGCTCGCCGGCACAAGCTCGACAACGCCACGGAGACCGTGGCGTTGTCGAGCTTGTGCCGGCGAGCTGAGACGCCGCGGGTCTCTGCTCACCGGCTCGGCCTCACCGGCTCGGCCTCACCGGCTCGGCCTCGCCCGCCGGCGGCGCAGCATCTGGACGCGGTGGACCAGAAGCCCAGAGTGTGCACGTTAGCCCGCGTGCTTCCATTACCGCCGCCCGGCTTCACTCGGTAATTAAAGCCTCCGCTCCGTTTGTGCGTCGCGCTCCCGGGTTGGTCAAAGCGTGTTTTTGTGTTTTTGTGTTTCTGTGTTTTTGTGTGTCTGTCGCAGAGGAAAGCACTTCCTGCTAAACACAAAGCGCTAGCCGGTCCCATCCCCGGCTTTATGTCCTGGAAGAGCGGCAGATGTGAGAGTGAATGCATGTTAACAGTGGCTGAAGGCGATGAGAGCGGCAACAAAGCCAAATGTTCACAATTAGGACCCACAAACAGGATGTGAAGCGAAGAGGAGACTTGTGTTCATCCAGCTTTTAAAAGCTGGATGAACACGTATTTATAGTCCAGACATTTATCTCAGGACTTCTGCTTTGAGAAGGCAAATAAAGCAACAAATACCTCAAGTTCAGCGTGATCTCACAGTGCATTCATGCCTCAACGTTGGTTCCACAGAACGTTGTCAAAGACGAAGCAGAACATTGAGGAACATCTCGGCTCTTCTGGAGCTCTCACCAGGTCACATGACCCTCATCCATGGACCTGCAGTTCTCACTAGTCAAAGACTGCTCGCTGTGTTGGTTCTGTTGGTTCTGTTGGTTCTGTTGGTTCTGTTGGTTCTATTGGCTCTGTTGGTTCTGTTGGTTCTGTTGGTTCTGTTGGTTCTATTGGTTCTGTTGGTTCTGTTGGTTCTATTGGCTCTGTTGGTTCTGTTGGTTCTGTTGGTTCTGTTGGTTCTATTGGTTCTGTTGGTTCTGTTGGCTCTGTTGGTTCTGTTGGTGCTGTGTTGAAACCAATGTGTTGATTCATGTCATGTGTTCTGTAGCGACACCTAGTGGCGATTGTGTATAACTGTTCTGAACAGGAAGTGAGCTAATTGCAAATGTACGAGTAACAGGAAGTAGTGGACAGGAAGTCCCGTTGGCCCACGAGTTCGCTGAGAGAGAATCTGTTCACAATCTGTGCAATCCTCACGTTAAAGTCCACACAGGCAGCTTCACCCGTAAGTTATGTATTGTTTACGGTTATGTTAGCATGTTAGCTTCATATGTCTTTGGTTTAAAACAGTGTTATGGGTCATGTTTATGTTCTGTCAACCACACGTCTGCATGATTGTGTAGTACTTACAGGATTGTTGATGATGTTGAGTTAGTCAACTACATGTGGGCTGGTTCTGTTGGTTCTGTTGGTTCTATTGGTTACATTGGTTCTGTTGGCCCTGTTGGTTCTGTTGGCCCTGTTGGTTCTGTTGGTTCTGTTTGCTCTATTGGTTCTATTGGTTCTGTTGGTTCTGTTTGCTCTATTGGTTCTGTTGGTTCTGTTGGTTCTGTTGGCCCTGTTGGTTCTGTTGGTTCTGTTTGTTCTGTTGGTTCTGTTGGTTCTGTTGGCTCTATTGGTTCTGTTGGTTCTATTGGTTCTGTTGGTTCTATTGGTTCTGTCGGCCCTGTTGGTTCTGTTGGTTCTGTTGGTTCTGTTGGCTCTATTGGTTCTATTGGTTCTGTTGGTTCTGTTGGCTCTATTGGTTCTGTTTGCTCTATTGGTTCTATTGGTTCTGTTGGTTCTGTTGGCTCTATTGGTTACATTGGTTCTGTTGGCCCTGTTGGTTCTGTTGGTTCTGTTGGTTCTGTTTGCTCTATTGGTTACATTGGTTCTGTTGGCCCTGTTGGTTCTATTGGTTCTGTTGGTTCTGTTTGCTCTATTGGTTCTGTTGGTTCTGTTGGTTCTTTTGGTTCTATTGGTTCTGTTGGTTCTATTGGTTCTGTCGGCCCTGTTGGTTCTGTTGGTTCTGTTGGCTCTATTGGTTACATTGGTTCTGTTGGTTCTGTTGGTTCTGTTGGTTCTATTGGTTCTGTTGGTTCTTTTGATTCTGTTGGCCCTGTTGGTTCTATTGGTTCTGTTGGTTCTGTTGGTTCTGTTTGCTCTATTGGTTACATTGGTTCTGTTGGTTCTATTGGTTCTGTCGGCCCTATTGGTTCTATTGGTTCTGTTGGCCCTATTTGTTCTGTTGGTTCTATTGGTTCTGTTGGTTCTATTGGTTCTGTTGGCCCTATTTGTTCTGTTGGTTCTATTGGTTCTGTTGGTTCTATTGGTTCTGTTGGCCCTATTTGTTCTGTTGGTTCTATTGGTTCTGTTGGTTCTATTGGTTCTGTTGGTTCTGTTGGTTCTATTGGTTCTGTTGGTTCTGTTGGTCTCAATCAGACCTTTGCCCTCGGGGCTTGAAGGGTTAAGGTTCTGGCCTCAAGAGGGTTGAGGCGTTCTGGCTGCAGTGAAACTGGTTTGGACTCAACAGTTTGTCTCTTTGCTGGTTCTACAAACAGCTGTCAGTGAAATGTTCTCCGTCTGTTCTGAGAGTGAAGACCTGAACTCAGAGAACAAGTCATCACCTGCAGGTGGTTCCTTCAGTATAAACACTGACGCTCAGCTGACCCGCTGTGCTCCTCACGCGTCCACATACTTCTGTCCGCGCGGCGCAGCGACCACAAAGCGGTTCCATGGACGGTTCCCCGCTGCTCGCTTCCAGCAGCTGGACGTCAGCGCAGCGCTCGCTAACTGACGGACGCGTCGATTAGCCGGATGAATCGGGTCAAATCCAGGAGCTCCGGGACGCCGTCCAACAAATAAATTCTGGCAGGAGAAGCGTAATCCGGTGAACTGGCGGCGGCTCCGCAGACCTCCACGAGGGGAACCCGTCTGCTGCGGCGCTGTGGAGGGTCAGGATGTCTTCAAGAATCAAGAGACAGCGTTTAGGGAATGAACACGTTCTCTGAGTCTCAGTGCAGCTCAGGTCAACGTGTTTGGACTAAACGACGCTGGTTTGTGAGCGTTTGTTGTTAGCCCGGTTAGCCCGTTAGCTTCTGCAGATGAAGAGACGCGGCACGACAGCTCGGCACCTTGAGAGGTAAAGGATACGTCAGGTGATTCATCCGGAGGACTCAGACCGGAGTAATAACTCAAATAATTGGCAACGACTGTCATATTCACAAAAAGAACACAACTCTCTTGGCGACAGCCGACCAGCTCGGTGTGTCACGCCGCGAGCAGCAGGCCGCCGTTAGCGGCACGCCTTCAACATAACGCTTTGCATCTTCTTGTCTTTTAAGTGGACTGCTCTTTAGCCTAGCTTAGCACAAAGACTGGAAGCAGAGGGAAACTGCTAGCGTGGTTCCATCAAAAGAGAAAAAAATACACAAACACCTCAAATGTTGTTTTCTTACTATTTTCCACGTTTTCTGTTGCCAGTAAATGTTTTTTGTGTGTTTTTCAACAATTGAAGAGGCGACTGGAGTCTGGTGCGTGTTTGAGGAGAACATGTTTATTTAAACTAATCTGATCATTTTGTCAACACGTTTATGCCAGTGTAGTTCTGCTCTGCACGGGACCGACAAGTTGTGCGAAAAAACATCCAACATCTCTCACAAGACTGCCGACCTATTCTGACCCCAACCATTGGAGGTTAGAGACGGAGGTTAACCCTTCTCAACGTTCAAGGTCGATGCCTCATAACATTTGAAGGTCATAAGTAACAGCATCCGTGTGGCAGGGTTTCGCACCTCGTGTGGTTCTCAGAGTTGTGCGTCCAGAGGGCTGAAGGTCAAACTCTCTGGTAGCTGCTGAACAGTTGTCCTCGTGATTGCGTTTGAACATTTCCTGTCTTCCCTTTCTCCCGTCTCCATCGACCTCACGTTCATTTGAGCCTGAACTTCAAGCTCGCTGTCCTCAAAAACTTTGGGATTGAGATTAACAGAACTTTGTGCTGGCAGAAACATCCCGTCACAGCTGTCAGGTTGACGGGCGTCTCATTTCCCTGAGCGCTGAGAGATGAGGGGGAGCTAATCCTGGAGCTGCTCTCCAAACTCGACGTGGTCGTATAAACAAACAAGTATAAGAAGTACAGTATTTACATGCGATGCATTATCACGTCTCTATTTTTATCCCCATGGATGCGTTTTAATCCGGGGGCGTGATGCGCCGCGTGACACAGAAGTAATAATGAGGAGTTTGATGAAACCGCACGAACCCCGTCCGCCGTGATTAGTGCTTATTAGAACATGAAGTATTAATATGTGACACCGTGGGCTCAGCGGGAGACAGATAGCTGGAGCGCCGCGGCGCTAATACCGGCTGCAGCGGTCGAACGCCGAGGCGGAGGGACGAGGCTGACGAGCGCTCGCCGTGATTTCTGAGGGCGAGGTGATTAGCGTGAGCTGCTTTCTGCATCCTATAACCCGCGCTTGGCTGGGAAAGCGCTGGAAGCAGGAGAGACAATGCAAGAGGAAGTTACATAACACACACACACACACACACACACACACACACACACACACACACACACACACACACACACACACACACACACACACAGTGTGGCAGTCCTCAGCTGCAACCTCCACTGCTGCTCAAAGAAAAAAAGGAAAAAGGGGGAAAGCAGAGAGAGAGCAAAGATGTGGCTGAGCTCGTCCGGGCTTAACAGGGTTTGATTGACAGGCGACGACTCTGCAGGAAACGGTTCCACTTCCTTACATTTGTTTTTGATAAGTCACAATATCTGAAAATATGCAGAGAGGACAATGAACAGAGTGTTGTTGAAGCCTCAAACACCTTCAGGGGTGAAAGGTTAGAAAAGCTGCTGGTCATGGTCCAAAGTGCCGACTGTGTCTGTTCCTCCTGCAGCGTCCTCTAGACATGTCTTCATGTGTCCTTCAGCTTCCTGCAGCGTCCTCTAGACATGTCTTCATGTGTCCTTCAGCTCCTGCAGCGTCCTCTAGACATGTCTTCATGTGTCCTTCAGCTCCTGCAGCGTCCTCTAGACATGTCTTCATGTGTCCTTCAGCTTCTGCAGCGTCCTCTAGACATGTCTTCATGTGTCCTTCAGCTTCCTGCAGCGTCCTCTAGACATGTCTTCATGTGTCCTTCAGCTTCCTGCAGCGTCCTCTAGACATGTCTTCATGTGTCCTTCAGCTTCCTGCAGCGTCCTCTAGACATGTCTTCATGTGTCCTTCAGCTTCCTGCAGCGTCCTCTAGACATGTCTTCATGTGTCCTTCAGCTTCTGCAGCGTCCTCTAGACATGTCTTCATGTGTCCTTCAGCTTCTGCAGCGTCCTCTAGACATGTCTTCATGTGTCCTTCAGCTTCTGCAGCGTCCTCTAGACATGTCTTCATGTGTCCTTCAGCTTGTAGCAGCGTCCTCTAGACGTGTCTTCATGTGTCCTTCAGCTTCTGCAGCGTCCTCTAGACATGTCTTCATGTGTCCTTCAGCTCCTGCAGCGTCCTCTAGACATGTCTTCATGTCATGAGTTCATAGTAGTTGAATATCTTAAATGTCATTAACGATGTAATTAATCTATGATATCTTTTCAGGAATAAGGGTAAACATGTCGTATTTGGTTCTTTTAAAAGTAGAAGACAATTTCAGATTGTTTGAAGTGGAGACTGTTCTCACGGTGCAGCACTTTATTTAAAAGTGTGTTGGCTCTTGTATCAGGTCTATTGTTAAGCAGCGTTCATTGTAATGGATGCAGATGACTCAGAAGGATAACAGTGATGTGTGGAGTAAAACCCGGTTGTTATGTTTAATAACGGGTTTGATGAGACCTTCACCGTCTGGACTGTGTGAAGCGTATTAAAGTTCAGAGTGCAGACATCTTCTCTCCTGCAGCTCTTAGCTGCATCAGAAGCTCTGTGGAGGCGGCAGGTGGAGTTCACCTGAAACGTGCAGCATCTCATGCTGCTGTTGGCCCGACGTGAGGTTCTGCAGGGTTCTCTCATCTGCAGAGGAAGCAACGTGAGGTTCTGCAGGGTTCTCTCATCTGCAGAGGAAGCAACGTGAGGTTCTGCAGGGTTCTTTCATCTGCAGAGGAAGCAACGTGAGGTTCTGCAGGGTTCTTTCATCTGCAGAGGAAGCAACGTGAGGTTCTGCAGGGTTCTCTCATCTGCAGAGGAAGCAACGTGAGGTTCTGCAGGGTTCTTTCATCTGCAGAGGAAGCAACGTGAGGTTCTGCAGGGTTCTCTCATCTGCAGAGGAAGCAACGTGAGGTTCTGCAGGGTTCTTTCATCTGCAGAGGAAGCAACGTGAGGTTCTGCAGGGTTCTCTCATCTGCAGAGGAAGCAACGTGAGGTTCTGCAGGGTTCTTTCATCTGCAGAGGAAGCAACGTGAGGTTCTGCAGGGTTCTTTCATCTGCAGAGGAAGCAACGTGAGGTTCTGCAGGGTTCTCTCATCTGCAGAGGAAGCAACGTGAGGTTCTGCAGGGTTCTTTCATCTGCAGAGGAAGCAACGTGAGGTTCTGCAGGGTTCTCTCATCTGCAGAGGAAGCAACGTGAGGTTCTGCAGGGTTCTTTCATCTGCAGAGGAAGCAACGTGAGGTTCTGCAGGGTTCTTTCATCTGCAGAGGAAGCAACGTGAGGTTCTGCAGGGTTCTCTCATCTGCAGAGGAAGCAACGTGAGGTTCTGCAGGGTTCTCTCATCTGCAGAGGAAGCAACGTGAGGTTCTGCAGGGTTCTCTCATCTGCAGAGGAAGCAACGTGAGGTTCTGCAGGGTTCTTTCATCTGCAGAGGAAGCAACGTGAGGTTCTGCAGGGTTCTTTCATCTGCAGAGGAAACAACGTGAGGTTCTGCAGGGTTCTTTCATCTGCAGAGGAAGCAACGTGAGGTTCTGCAGGGTTCTTTCATCTGCAGAGGAAGCAACGTGAGGTTCTGCAGGGTTCTCTCATCTGCAGAGGAAGCAACGTGAGGTTCTGCAGGGTTCTCTCATCTGCAGAGGAAGCAACGTGAGGTTCTGCAGGGTTCTCTCATCTGCAGAGGAAGCAACGTGAGGTTCTGCAGGGTTCTTTCATCTGCAGAGGAAGCAACGTGAGGTTCTGCAGGGTTCTCTCATCTGCAGAGGAAGCAACGTGAGGTTCTGCAGGGTTCTTTCATCTGCAGAGGAAGCAACGTGAGGTTCTGCAGGGTTCTTTCATCTGCAGAGGAAGCAACGTGAGGTTCTGCAGGGTTCTCTCATCTGCAGAGGAAGCAACGTGAGGTTCTGCAGGGTTCTCTCATCTGCAGAGGAAGCAACGTGAGGTTCTGCAGGGTTCTCTCATCTGCAGAGGAAGCAACAGCAGCCGGCTCACGTGAGCTCAGAGGGGAATTCTTCACTCGTGAAATGTTTGGTAGTTTCCACTAAAACAGGAAGTTAGCGTCACGTAGCTCTGAAGTTTGACCTCTGCAGGTCAGTGGAGGGTCAGTGTGTTTGGAGAGCTCCAGCGCTGAGCAACGCAACGCAACGCAACGCAATGCAACGCAACGCAATGCAACACAACGGCAACGCAACGCAACGCAACCTGTTTTTCTCGATGACGTTACGAAATTTGATTTAAATCATTGAAACATACCAGACTCAACGTCACCATTAAGTGAGAAGAGGCTCCTGGGGGCTCCTGGAGGCTCCTGGTGGCTCCTGGAGGCTCCTGGTGGCTCCTGGAGGCTCCTGGGGGCTCCTGGGGGCTCCTGGGGGCTCTTGGAGGCTCCTGGGGGCTCCTGGGGGCTCCTGGAGGCTCCTGGGGGCTCCTGGGGGCTCCTGGGGGCTCCTGGGGGCTCCTGGAGGCTCCTGGTGGCTCCTGGGGGCTCCTGGTGGCTCCTGGTGGCTCCTGGTGGCTCCTGGAGGCTCCTGGAGGCTCCTGGAGGCGTCGCTCTGGTAAACCAGAGTACAGAGCCGTCAGAGCATCACACGAACAAGAACGCCGCAATTATCTGAAGACGGCAGCGTGGCGTTCGCTGCACGCTCTCGTGTGGTTATTTTAGACCTGGGCTGCATCGGGTCATTAGCTGGAAGCTGCGAGCGCACGAGCAAAAAGGAAACGATTGCCTCATCGGCGTGAGATAATTAAGGCTTTCAGCCGAGCTGCTGCGCCGGCTCGAGGTCTGTGACATGGAAATGTAAGACTCAGATGAGCTTACGTAACCTAATTGTTTAGCCTCGGAGAAGAGCGCTTATCTGTGAAAACGCAGCGCGTCGCGAGTCCCTGAACTAATCAAATATATGTAAACTCCACTGAGAATGCTAATTAATCCCTGGCGGTGTTGCCGCCTGCGCTGCGGCCGCTCTCCGGATAAATTCTGCCTCCGACTCGTTGTGATCGTTTATTTATCGTTGTGTATTTATAAATCACCGTACAATATAAAAGTCATCTTTCATAGACTTTATGGAGGACAGTCAATCCTGATGAAACGTCTCTCAGGATGTCTTCTTACTTTTCTTTGTGTGTTTTTGACAAAAGTCCAGTTAAAAGTTTTGATTTGTTCTGATTACATAAAAACATACTTTTCAAAATAAAGTTCCGTCTTCACAGGAAACAACTTACTTTGTTTTAGAAAGAAATATTGTAAAACATATTGAGTTGGCTTTCGGAGAAGATGTTTGTTTGGGTTAAGATCACTGAAACACTCGAGTTACGTTACAAACTAATCGATGTCTCGTTTCACACAAAGAAAAACTATTTTACACGTTTAAATGAAACATTCACTCGTCTGCACTCGAGTCTTTTATTGACTTTCATGCCACTTCTGAAATATCTGTTATTAAAAACAATGGTGTCGGAGCGTTACGCGTTCACGGTTCGTTGTCTCGTGTTGTCTCGTGTCCTCGTGTTGTGATTTAATATTTTACATTCTCTGCAGAATCCTGAACCTTATTCATCAAAATGTTGATGATGTCACCGCTGCCAACAGAAAGCTGGGAGTGAAATAAACGTCTCCCTCAACATTTACAGAGCAGATTATATTTTACTATCAGATGAATTTGAGCCGTTTTGGAATAATTTGTGACTTTGTTGCCTCTGCGAGCGGAGAAGAGGCGGAAAATGAAATAAGCAGAAAACAAGCAAACAAAGAGGAAACGTTATCTAACAGAACGACTGAATGCAGCGTTTCCACATGAGCGGTGATGACATCACTTCTGCATCAGCTGCTCTGAGTGCAGCTACGCAACTGTCTGCCACGGGCAGCATGAGGAAGATGATGTGATGAAGATGAGGAGGAGGATGGTGGTGAGGATACTTCTACTATACTACATCTCTACATATAGTACTTGTTACTGTACTACATCTCAGAGGTACATATAGTACTAGTTACTGTACTACATCTCAGAGGTACATATAGTACTTGTTACTGTACTACATCTCAGAGGTACACATCTATACGTTGTACTTGAAGTTTTACGTTCTGGCTGAACTCGATCCACAGATCTTTATTTGAGCATTTTGTTGTTCCAAAGTGTTCAAACAACCTATTTTTAGCCCTTTTCCTCTTAATGTCCCCAAACTAAAGTGTGTGTCTCTGCAGCCACGAGGCTGTTTAATAATGTTGTTATCATAAAGCAACACATGTGAGATGTTGTTCAGATGTGTAAATATCAGTCTACATGTTTCTGGTTCAGAGGAAATGAAGATGACAGAAAGAAATAAAAGGTTTCAGGTCCAACTATAAAAAAATGACTTTCAGGTTGATTATTAGTTTAAATGAAGCAGCTGTAAAGTCACAACTCTAACAAACCAAAACACAACATGTGAACATTGTTGACTTTGATGACATGAAGCAGAACAAAGTTAGAGAGGGTTTAGAACAGAGAAAGGTCAACGAGGTCACATTGTTGTCCAATAGGTCCATTGGGTCCATTGGGTCTGTTGGGTCTATTGGGTCCGTTGGGTCTATTGGGTCTATTGGGTCTATTGGGTCTATTGGGTCTATTGGGTCTATTGGGTCCGTTGGGTCTATTGGGTCCGTTGGGTCTATTGGGTCTATTGGGTCTGTTGGGTCTGTTGGGTCCATTTGAATTTCCTCATGAACCAAACCATATATTTCACTTGTGCATTACTTACAGTGTTCAAAACATCCAAATACAGCAGTTGTTCTTCATAAAACAAGCTATGATTTACAGTTTTATATAAGAACCGCTCAGCCGGCCCCCTGGGGCCCGATGGATAGCTCTCTATCTCCAGCACCAGCCTGATTGGTGGATCATTAAAACTGGTGGATAGAAACCTCCAGAGGGAAGCGAGAGAGCGAGGTGGAGCTCCTCCGTACGGTCACATGGGATCACGTCAACGTGACGCTTTACATAACGCGGCGGCGTGGGAGCCGTCGCTCTGCAGCAGCGTGACCGCCGGCGGCTGGAGCAGCGAGCGGCAGACAGTCTGTCTGACGGAGCAGAGGTCAGCTGGACGGTTGAGTCAAACGTGGGCGTGAAGATACCCAAATATAACAAATACAAGAGACGGAGCAGTGAAGGAAGAGGACCAGGTTCATCTGCCTGACGTGAACATGGAACTTTAAAGACATCACAAATACACGTCAAGCAGGTGAATGTCACGATTGTGAGCGTCGACATTATGACCTCAACATTAAGGTAAAATATCTTAATTAAAATAAAGGACCAATCAAACATCTTCAATACAGGACCGACGTGAAGGTGTCGGTAATTTAGGAAGGCAGTCAAAATACTGTATTAATATTACCGTCAGTTTTCTATATAAAAAAAGTAATTTGTTATTATTAAGATAATACATAAATTAACAGTTGTGTTGTTAATTTACAGATAGTATCTGTAATTTTAGAGAGTGTTGTATATAATTAAAAAAAAAAAAACTGAAGAAAAACTCTAAAAATAACTTATTTTTGTTAAAAAATAGGATTTAATTTTTTACAGTGAAGGTTCAAATGAGATGAAAGGTGTGATTTAATAAACAACACATTTCTTCTGTGTTTATTGAGGTGAGAATAAACACGGCTCCGTGTTTGGCACCTTTTATTGTTGAAGGTCTGTTTGAGTCAAAAGATTTACGCTGCAACTTATTTATTGTGTTCAACACCTTCAGCTGAATATGTTCATACACTGAAGTTCATGTTCTGTACGAACTGTACAGACTAAACTATGAGTCAAAATGTATGTGTATTATAATTATTATTAATAAACCATCGTTACACAATATTAAACTAATCGCTAACAGTTTAGTGCTTTACAAAATAAAATCATTATTATATTTAACAATCTTGACGACGACCAATTTTCTCCTCAACGTTGAGTTTGTGGTAAAAACACGAGAGCCAATCAGCTCTCGGCTCGGCGTTTCCCATCATGCACTGGGCCGGCCTCGATCCACCCAGAATGCATTGCGCCGGTGGTCGATTCATCTGGAGGGAGTCGCGATGTTTAGTTTGTTTTGCGAGTCGTGTTTTCTGGACCTCCACGTGACGGACGCCCCCGCAATGCATTTTGGGAGCTATTTTTAGGGGCTATAAGAGGGAAAGTCCTGTTTCATTATGCACGGACGAGGGGGCGGGGCCGCGTCACGCGCGTCATGGATCCGTTCTCGCGGTGACGGAGCGCCGCATCAACCACGCAAGAACTCACAGATTTGATTGCTCAGTGATGATATTCACAACCCCCCAACAGATATAAATAGACTGTGTGTGTGTGTGTGTGTGTGTGTGTGTGTGTGTGTGTGTGTGTGTGTGTGTGCGTGTGTGTGTGTGTGTGTGTGTGTGTGTGTGGTAATCAGAGCGGAGCCGCTGCTGTTGTGGGTCGGCGGTGTCACGGCACACGAGCAGGCGAGGGGAGGGGTCACGTGACTCCAGCCGGCCAATCGCGGCGCGGCCGCGCTCCGTTGGTTTCATCCGGTCGGCCACCGTTAACGTCCAATATGGCTGCGGGCCGGACCGCTGAGAGCCGGTCACAGATGTGTGTCAGCGCTGATGTGGAGCCGAGTGGGCAGTTTATTAGTGTACAAGTACATTTATACAAGTACTAGTACTCTCATTTCATGCCACGTCATACTTCTTCTGCTTCAATGTAATTTATGTTTCTATTTGTGTTTACAGGAGACACTGATGTTCAGATCACTTTGTAGTTTCATATTTACTCTTTGTTGTTTTTCACTTTCTCTCTTTTACTTGTATTCAGTCTTTTGCCTCACTTCTTTTTCTACTGTATTCTATTTTACACTAAGATATACATCTGGTTGTACAGAAGTCTATCTTGTTTCTTTTACATGAAGCATAGACTTCTATACAACCACAGGAGTCGCCCCCTGGTGGTCAGGAGAGAGAATGCATGAAGGTAGATTTGTGTTTTTTTTACCCAAGCAAATGTGTTGTCATGGAATTCAATTGTCTCCAAATCTTTGCTCTCAATTTAAAAAAATGCTTTGAAAAAAAAGCTTTAAAAAAAGAAAAGAAAAGAAATGCTCTCTTTTTTTAGAGCAATTTTTTTTTAGAGCAATTTTTCTGTTTTTGAGAATATATATATATATATATATATATATATATATATATATATATATATATATATATATATATATATATATATATATATATATATATTATTTTTTTTCATCAATTTTTTTGGGGGTATCAATTTTTTGGAGAACAAATGTTTTCGTTGTCTTCACTGAGGATTCTGCTGCTTGAGTCTCACGAGCATCCTGATGTCTGCTGCTCTGCGTCCAGCGTCTGTAGAGCGGCGTTGTGTGTCTGTGTGTGTGTAAGACTCCCTGACGGCTGCAGGCCTCTTCTTGAGTGCCTGTCGCCGTCAGATTTCCCATAATTCCCGTCTGTGCAAGAATACAAGCCAGACCGTCCCCGGATTACGTAGGTTGGGTGTGAAAACAGATTTGGATACGGTCAATTTATGCATCCAGATTTTTAGCTCTGTGTGTATGTGTGTGTGTGTGTGTGTGTGTGTGTGTGTGTGTGTGTGTGTGTGTGTGTGTGTGTGTGTGTGTGTGTGTGTGTGTGTGTTTGCCTCCCCTGCTGAGGTCTGAAATGTGTGCAGATCCCTTTTAAAACTGCGTGGTATTTGTTTAATGGTTGCAAAAAACACTTTGGCTCAAGTTAAGTCCCGCGGCGGCCGACTGATGCCGGGACGCGTCCTGTCGGGATTTGTCTAGTTTATTAAGTACATAATGCCGATGATCCGCCGCCATCTTCACAGCCAGAGGTCACGGGGGGTCGCTGAGGGATCCTCCTGTTCTGCATCACGCTGCCCAGAGGACAGACTCTGTGTTTCAGATGCTCAAAGTCTGCTTTGACCTCAGAGACGTGTTTGTGTCTGAAGGGAAACAACGTTTGTGACTTCTGGTCCCGACCTGACCTCCTTACATCAACACACACACACACACACACACACACACACACACACACACACACACACACACACACACACACACACACACACACACACACACACACACACACACACACACACACACACACACTGAATTCAGTCTCAATATTTAATGAATGCAAAAGGACAAACCTGCAGTGAGAGTTGTAGTTTTACAAAAAGCGTAAAAAGATAAGATTAAAGATGTTCATATTTTCTGTGGATTATCTTTAATATCTTCAAAGTGTATTTATTTTTACGTTTCTACTGCTGTGGAAAATATTACTGGATAAATACATGAATAGCAAAATGATATGAAGCCAGTTCCATAATTTGCCATCAATCACATTTAATCTCTATTTTATTTAAAACTCTTTTAGAGTTTCGATGAAAGTTATTGATTAACTTTACATTTCAAAAATCAGTCAAAGTTAATTCAAGCATTGATGTCTTTTAATTAATAATGTTTCTTCATTTTGTCTAAAATAATGGAATAATAATTGTATTTTAAAATGCATTCCCGAAAAAACGTTTTTTAACAATTAAAAATTATATATTTTGGCATTTTTGAGTCTTTCTATAGAAAACTATATACTATTTAATATTGTTTAATTCAACCACAATCTAATGCATTTTAATACTTTCATCTGATGGATTGTCAACAACATTAGTTCAATGAAATGATTCGCATTACTATTATTATTAATATTACAATAATACATATGTGAGTTAACGAGTCAAGGTCACGCAGCATGAAACCTGTTACCATGGCAACCACGAATAAATCCAACGAATAAATAAAAACACTTTAAACCTCCACGACGTGCGAGCTGACAGAATATGAAACATATAAAAAACACCCTGCAGGTTAGCGCCATGCTTCACAACCCGAGCAGTGAATCATCACACACACACACACACACACACACACACACACACACACACACACGCACACACACACACACACACACACGCACACACGCACACACGCACCACGCACACACACGCACACGCACACGCACACACACGCACACGTCAGACATGGAGGACGTCTCCATCTTTAGCAGTGACTACAGCCGACATGCAGATCTCTGCATTTAATCTGCTTTGCATCGTCAGACACGTTAGAGAGAGAGAGAGAGAGAGAGAGAGAGAGAGAGAGAGAGAGAGAGAGAAAGAGAGAGAGAGAGAGAGAGAGAGAGAGAGAGAGAGAGAGAGAGAGAGAGAGAGAGAGAGAGAGAGAGAGAGAGAGAGAGAGAGAGAGAGAGAGAGAGAGAGACAGAGAGAGAGAGAGAGAGAGAGAGAGAGAGAGAGACAGAGAGAGAGAGAGAGAGACAGAGAGAGAGAGACAGAGAGAGAGAGAGAGAGAGAGAGAGACAGAGAGAGAGAGAGAGAGAGAGAGAGAGAGAGAGACAGAGAGAGAGAGAGAGAGAGAGAGAGAGAGAGAGAGACAGAGAGAGAGAGAGAGAGAGAGAGAGAGAGAGAGAGAGAGTAAATGTCGGCGTGTTCATCTGGATGCAGACTTCATGTGTAGAGGTCAAGAATCAAACATGTCTTCAATCTTCAGCTTTAACGGAGTTGAAACGAGACAGTGTTCCTGTTCTTTACGGATTTGAATGACAAACGTTCTTCACTCCGCAAACAGCGTGAAGAGGAAAGTGCGTCATGTGAAGGAAACACGCAGAGCGCCTCTCCTCTGAAACCCAAATACAAGCTGGAGAGAGAAACTCTGCAGCCCCACCTAGTGGACGAGGACGGGACCGACACGAGTCTCTGAAGATATTTATTAGTTTTCATACTTTTTAACACCAACAATGAAGACATATAGCACGGATCAAGATGACCGTGTTTTACATGAGGACAGATAGAGCAGTTATTCTAATGAAAATACTGCATCCTCAAATTTGGACATTTTAAATGTGTGTTCATTGTTTCAGAAACACATGAAGAGAACGATGCCGTGATGGAGCTTCTGAACAGAGCTCCTCTGCTGAGGAACAAGAGGCGTTCAAGGTCCTGGAAGAAAGTTAGGACATTTTGCCTCAAAGGGACTTACACCTTTGGTACACAAAACGTTATATTTAACTTAACTCAATCAAAGTCAAATATAAATATATATATATATATATATATATATATATATATATATATATATAGTATATATATATATATATATATATATATATATATATATAGTGGAAAGAACCCTGATGATCTGCTTCATTAAAAAGAGGAAATACATCCTGGAAGTTTTCCTTTTCTTTTGTTCTTTCCTGTGTTTTATCATCAGCTAATAAACCAACGACACATATACTGCTATATGAACCTCTTAACTAGTCTTACACGTGTTTTATGTATAATATTCCTTTTGAAATTATTCAAATAGCCCTTATGGTTGAGGAGATATTCTGTCTTAAGTATGGAGATGCAAACCATTTGGAACCTCTCTCCTCTCTCCTATCTCCTCTCTCCTATGTCCTCTCTCCTATCTCCTCTCTCCTATCTCCTCTCTCCTCTCTCCTATCTCCTCTCTCCTATCTCCTCTCTCCTCTCTCCTATCTCCTCTCTCCTATCTCCTCTCTCCTCTCTCCTATCTCCTATCTCCTCTCTCCTCTCTCCTCTCTCCTATCTCCTATCTCCTCTCTCCTCTCTCCTATCTCCTATCTCCTCTCTCCTCTCTCCTCTCTGTTTATTGCCTTTCATGTGGATTTAGCGAGAGCAAATTGAGATTTAGCTCTTTTTATTTGATGTGTGTGTGTATTTCACACGCGTTGTGTGTTTGTGCGTCATGAAGACAACGTCCGGCGTTGTCCTCGCAGGGCATCTGCTGTGAAGAAGTGAAGGAGGAAGTTCTCCGGCCTGCTGGATTTGGCCGTGCAGGCCGGCTGCATATGCTGCGGCGGGATTACGCTGATCCAACTTAATGCCTAAGACCGTGCAATCATTCATAACTACAGGAGCTGTGCAGGGAACAGCCGCGGCGCTGCCGGCACCATCTGCCGCTGCCGGCAGGATTAACATCGAGGAAGATGTTGAGGGGGGGGGACTCATGTGGGCCACCCCCCCCCCCACCCCACACACACACACACACACACACACACACACACACAGGAACCTTTCACCAAAACACCACACTGCCGCTGCAAAACCTTTTAAAAACAACCTATTTTTAGCCCTTTTCCTCTTAATGTCCCCAAACTAAAGTGTGTGTCTCTGCAGCCACGAGGCTGTTTAATAATGTTGTTATCATAAAGCAACACATGTGAGATGTTGTTCAGATGTGTAAATATCAGTCTACATGTTTCTGGTTCAGAGGAAATGAAGATGACAGAAAGAAAAAAAAGGTTTCAGGCCCAACTGTAAAAAAATGACTTTCAGGTTGATTATTAGTTTAAATGAAGCAGCTGTAAAGTCACAACTCTAACAAACCAAAACACAACATGTGAACATTGTTGACTTTGATGACGTGAAGCAGAACAAAGTTAGAGAGGGTTTAGAACAGAGAACATTCAGGCGAGGGCTCGTTGGCTGTTTGAATAATATTTGAATTGTCTCATGTCCCAAACGATGAGACAATTCAAATATTTCATTTGTGTGTGTTTGTGTCTTAACATGCTGTGTTGTGTGTGTTTCCTCAGAGAGTTGACGCCCTGCCCTCCGATCATCAGGAGAGTCGATCCGCCCTGAAGGGAACCGTCCGCCGGGACACACAACAGACACACAACAGACACACAACTGCTGCTGCACTTCAACAATCAGCATCCACCACCTTTTTTGGAACTCTGTGCCTTCAACCAAAATTCACCAGTGATACTTCTGAAACTTTTGCTTTTTTTTATGTTTTTCTTTGGACTCAGAGGATTTATCTGCTGATGCAGGAGGGCCTGGGATCAAGCTCACACTTTTCTCTCTGGAGTAAAAAAAAAAAAAAAACCTAACCAGGAAATGCAAATATTGATAATTAACGTCCTAACGTGTTCTTTTTTTTCTACAAATTGTGTTAGTGATTTTACTTCATATCAGAAGAAAATCCCTCGCTGTGCAATATCAGTCCATATTTATGTCAAGTTGTCATGTGGATGTTGACTTTGGATGAACTTTTTGGTTTATTTTTGTAATGATGTTTTTCCTGATTTCTATTTTTCTAAAACGATGAAAGACAGATGAGCGGAGGAGAGAAAAAAAGAACAAAAACAACACATTTTAAGGGAAAGACGATGTTTGGTTGTCGCTGAAGTCGTCTTACGTTTAGTTTTCCCTGGACTTCCCTTCCTCCCGCTCGGACCGGAGCCAAAGCCATAGTCTATCTCAGATATGAAACACAGTGTCCCCAACAGCACGATGCATTCAGGGTCTCTCCGCCTGGGCCCGACGCCACAGGCTCCTCTCGTCTCAGCTGTTGGACTTCATGAACGATGTTTTTTGGTTTCTACTGTTTTGTTCAGGGGCTTGAATCTGAAGTATTTAGTATTTCTCTACCTTTGTGTGGCCTGTTCTTCTTGCTGTTATTTTGTACTTCCTCCTACATATCAATCAAGCAACTATAAGTGGCATGAGTACGCGTGACGGTGAGAATAATGAATGCGTGTGTGTTTTCGCCAGAATGGGAGAGGAAATACTGTGAATGCTCAAGTAAAAAGCCCAACGATGGCTCCAGGGGTAAAAAAAAAAAAAAAGATGTGATAAAGAATTAACAGCTGTTAGACGTTGGCCAAAAACAGAAAACCATTGAAAACCAAAGCCGTGGAAATATTTTCCTCCAAAGCTCGATTAATCGTAGTTTCAGACGCCACATGCATTTTGTATCACCGATTGTTGGGACATCGATATCATGTGATGCCTTCATGTCCAATGGGAGTTACTGCCGTTTCTGAGCTGTTAAACATCAACAACTCATCCTCAGTCCATATATGTTCACTTCCTGTTGATCAGATGCAAAAAAAAAGCCAAAATGGCGAGGGCCGTAATCCAAGATGGCGACGGCGAAACCACCAAACTCAGGGCTCACTCCACAAAGCAACG
Organism: Clinocottus analis; assembly: GCF_023055335.1. Taxonomy (NCBI): domain Eukaryota; kingdom Metazoa; phylum Chordata; class Actinopteri; order Perciformes; family Cottidae; genus Clinocottus; species Clinocottus analis. Next base: position 509,389 of record NW_027175932.1, read on the forward strand.
AGTGATGTCACCATGATGACGTCCACTTCCTTTGTACAGTCTGTGTTTAAAACACATTAGTTAAGTTTACCTTACATTTGGAACAGAGCTAATTTAGCTAGCTAGCCAAGCTCGCTAGCCAAGCTAGCGGCCTTGTTGTTGTTGTTGCTGTGTCACACAAAACTAAATGATCTCACGACAAACTGAGACTAACTTGACGTGCAATATTATCTTTTAAATTGACAGACATTATCTGTGAAAATGAATGGCACAACTCCAAAAATAAATATTCACCTTTCTGTGCATAATTTATTTTCCAAAATAAAGTCCTGTGATGGGGAAGATGTCGTAGGTGTTCTTGAGTCAAACTGTTCCCATCTTTGCCATCTTCCCCGTACGATTGGCGACAAAAACTAAGCATTTGCCCTTCTAATAATTTATCATTAGATTTGTGCCTTGTTAGCGGACACTAGGTTGCTACTAGCTTAGCTAACGGTAGATCTGGTGTAGCTGTCGTTCACAAATGTGTGAGAAAAGAATGAAAATGTCGGAAATTCTCTTGAACTTCTGGAGACAAGACAATGTGAAGACAATTTAAGATGGAAGACTGATGCAAAAGTGAATTATTATTTTTATTATATCAAATAAAACCATATTTCACAATAAAAGTCTTCAACAAGGTCACACATATGAGAAAAGAGGAATAGTTCTGACTGAAACAAGAGCAAATATACTTAAAAAAACAACAACAAAGAAAACAGGATTTATTCACCTAAACTTGGGTCACTATTTAAGCGTTCACAGTGTTTCCTGTTGTATCGTTTCAATCCTGTTTTCTGCAGTGGTGAAATGTTTTGTGTATCCTTGAAGCTGCTATCCCTGTACTGTGTAGATCCGAGACGTCCAGCCTTATCCCTGAAGACCTACAAACGTCCTCCATTAGCCGTCCAGAAACCTCACAGACACACTTTCATTATGAAAACTCAGAAACTGAACTCGGTTTGTGCCTTTGAGGGAATCAACATTTTCACACTTGAGAATCGTGTTTTTATCCAAAAACAGACTCTTTTGAAACTGTTCAGTTACTGGGAGGAACTTTTACCTGGTCCTGGTCTCAGTTTGGTCCTGGTCCTCTATAGACTTCAGTTTAGTCCTCAATAGGACCTCAGTCTAGTCCTGGTCCTCTATAGACCTCAAACTAGTCCTGGTCCTCTATAGACCTCCATCAGTAACCAGACCACCAGAGAGAGAGATGGTCTGGTTCTATAGAATATCATCGGCGCCACCGGGTCGGATTCTGGTGAAACCAGATGACATCATGCAGGTTCACCAGAACCTCCTTCAGCTCAGACCAGTCCACCGTGGACAGACCCAGGTCCGGCTTGACCTGCAGCCTTGAACTAGAAGAGACCCTGCTGCCGTAGAATGAGAGGTTTTCTAAAGGGACCCTGGTGCTCAGAGACACTACCTCTTTAGTCCACAGGGCGCGCCCGAAGAAACACAAAATAAAAGTTCCTCATGGTAACTTAAAGTAGAGTTAGAGTTGTATTTCTACATTCCAACTGTTTTTGATGAAAACACAGCTGTTTACTTCTATAGAAGAACTCATGCTGTAAAATCTGATCCGTCAGGGGCACAAACTGGAGCATGTGGTCCTTTTTGTTTCCACCAAACATGTTTTTTCTTGAAAAGAGTCCGTTTTGTAGGCGTAAACCTGCAAAGTGTATTTTTTATTCGTATTTATTTCCTTTCTAAATGCATGGTTTTGATTGAACATTCATATCCACCCGGAGGGTGTTGTGTTCTGCCAACAGTAGTGGAGGTAGTTTCCTTTCTGTCTGAGTCCGTAGACTTTGCTGCCTGTGAGTGTGAATCATCCGTGAAGCTGCCTCCGTCCATCAAGTACCTTCTTTCTGACGCCATTCCCCAAAACAACGCTGCCAAATTGGTCTGACTAAGCCAAAAGTTTCTCTGTGTATCAGTGGTTTAAGTGTTTCACATGTTAAACCTCATCCCGTCAATGTTACATCGTGTTTTTGACAGAAAAGAAATCCTGTTTGTTAAACTGTTGATAATATATGCAGATGAGTTATGAAATAAACTGAAACATACTCAGATGTGGTTGTTGGCTGACTACGTTTCCTTGCTTCCCCACTTGATGGAGACATTTATCTTGTTTTTTACACTCAGAACATATTCCAGCAAACTGTAAACAGTTTCTCTCTCTCTCTCTCTCTCTCTCTCTCTCTCTCTCTCTCTCTCTCTCTCTCTCTCTCTCTCTCTATATATATATATATATATATATATATATATATATATATATATATATATATATATATATATATATTACACTCTGGTGTCCAACATATACTAATAATACTAATTTTATATTATTATTATTATTATATTTTGGATACCAGACTCAGTTTTAGTTAATTTTAGATTGAAAACTAGTTTAATTAGGTGCTTTGTGTTTAGTGTTTGTAGTGGAACGTTAGTTTAGGAATATTTTAAATAGATAAATACATAAAATATATTAATATACCTTCACAAATACATACACAAAATACAGGTGTGTCTACAAGATATTAGGTCTGAGGACGATGTTCTTATGTTTGCCATAGTTGAATACCTCTTTAAAAGATTAACATTGAATACATTATAAAGAATACGTAAAAAGGTTTTCATACCTGAATTGAAGTCTACATGTATTAAATATGTATAATATAACTTATAATGCGGATTAATACATCAGTATAACAATTAGAATTTAACCAGAACGACGTTAAAGTCTGAGAAAGCAACATGCACCGACGTCACTGACACTCAGCCAATAGCAGAGAGGAGACAGCGCAGCCTTATTTGCATGCAGGGTGTTTAAGTAGTAGCAGCGTACCGCCTCCAGCTCACGCATTTCTGCCAACACCAGAACTGTAATCATGCCTGAGCCATCAAAGCCAGCGCCCAAGAAGGGATCCAAGAAAGCGGTGACTAAGACCGCCGCCAAGTCTGGCAAGAAGAGGCGCAAGTCCCGCAAGGAGAGCTACGCCATCTACGTGTACAAGGTGATGAAGCAGGTTCACCCCGACACCGGCATCTCCTCCAAGGCCATGGGCATCATGAACTGCTTCGTGAGCGACATCTTTGAGCGCATCGCCGGGGAGGCTTCCCGTCTGGCTCACTACAACAAGCGCTCCACCATCACGTCCAGGGAGATCCAGACCGCCGTCCGCCTCCTTCTGCCCGGTGAGCTGGCCAAGCACGCTGTGTCTGAAGGCACCAAGGCCGTGACCAAGTACACCAGCTCCAAGTAGACTGTCCCCTCCACCATCTTTCCAACCAACGGCTCTTTTAAGAGCCACGCACTTTATTCTGAAAGAGCCACAATCCTGCCATGTATTTACTAACTGTTATGTATTGTGTTATTGCACTAAAAACTCGTAGTAAACTGCTTAAACCAGAATGTATGACTTGGTGTGTGTGTGTGTGTGTGTATATATATATAGACTTTAAATGGCGTACAAAGGATTCACCATAACTTAGTACTGATACTACTCAGTCACATGTTTGTGGTGTAAGATATTGTAACGGGCATGTTATGGTTTCAATGTTTTTTAGTTACTGTTCGGGAGGTCAATGACTATCACATAAGCTGTGTTTCTGTTTAAGCTGTCACTTAAAGTAGCTCCCTATGAGCGTGCCTGTGATTGGCAGAGCGAGTAAGGGAGGCGGGGGGTGATTGGTGTGTGTTGCGGTCCGGAGGAGAGGACGGCAGACAGCGAACCTGAAGCTCGTTGCGAGGCTTTGAGTGTGTTTTCCTGTTTTGGCGTAGGCTGCGGCCAGCAGTAGCCTGTTCTGTGTTCTACAATAAAGCATCCAATGAGCCAGACAACGTCTCGCAACTTCCTGACGCAGGGTCGCTACAATATTAACATATGAACAAGTTCATAAACACCTGTATTAAAGTTGTATTGATTGATAAGACCTTTCTTGAAACCGTCACCAATTTTATGAACTATTTACAAAACCTAATCTTTAAGCACTATTTACAAAACCTGAATACTCTTGCAAATGAAACTTTGGTCTCAACAGTTTTATCTGTGCTCATAATCAACATTGCTCTAAAATAAACCAAGTGATCAGAATAATCTACACTATCAAGCAGTCAGTAAACAATACAATAAATAGAAAACACATTGTTCAAAACATAGTTCTCAGGGAGAAGTAGATTTTTAATCTCAAAACTAATTGCATATAAACGAAAACATGTTCCATTACTGTCGATCAAAACTGATCAGAAATTACTATTCTGCTTTTCTCTTTGCTAATTATTTGGTTCTTCCTCCTCCTTGTACCTCTATTGTTACAGTGCAGTACCCTGTGTACCTCTATTTCAACCAGAACGACGTTAAAGTCTGAGAAAGCAACATGCACCGACGTCACTGACACTCAGCCAATAGCAGAGAGGAAACAGCACAGCCTTATTTGCATGCAGGGTGTTTAAGTAGTAGCAGCGTACCGCCTTCACCTAACGCATTTCTGCCACCACCAGAACTGTAATCATGCCTGAGCCATCAAAGCCAGCGCCCAAGAAGGGATCCAAGAAAGCGGTGACCAAGACCGCCGCCAAGTCTGGCAAGAAGAGGCGCAAGTCCCGCAAGGAGAGCTACGCCATCTACGTGTACAAGGTGATGAAGCAGGTTCACCCCGACACCGGCATCTCCTCCAAGGCCATGGGCATCATGAACTGCTTCGTGAGCGACATCTTTGAGCGCATCGCCGGGGAGGCTTCCCGTCTGGCTCACTACAACAAGCGCTCCACCATCACGTCCAGGGAGATCCAGACCGCCGTCCGCCTCCTTCTGCCCGGTGAGCTGGCCAAGCACGCTGTGTCTGAAGGCACCAAGGCCGTGACCAAGTACACCAGCTCCAAGTAGACTGTCCCCTCTACCATCTTTCCAACCAACGGCTCTTTTAAGAGCCACACACTTTTTTCTGAAAGAGCCACACTCCTTTGCAGTGTTATGTTATATCTTAATCATGATGTGGCACTACATAAACCACTTTGTTTCATATTAAAATAAATATGCACATATGTTGCCTCTGCAGACAGAACTGCATAGTAGACTGGCCACGTTGTGCGGACCGGCAGTAAAAATGAATGCAGTCTTGAATTTGAAGAAAGAAAATAATCCTAAAGTGTATATGCAAAACATTGCACCTGAATACATCTAAAAGCTGTTGAGCAGCTGGACGTCTCTACAAAAAGCAGTTCATACCTATAGTGAACCATAAGTCTGAGTGTCTTTATGTGTAAAATATTCATGTCATAAATTTCACCATCAGTCACACCATGCTGGCTGTTCAGTCTACACAATTTAATACACAATGATTCACATTTGTCAATCTTTATGTAAATATTGATACACAGAGAAAACATTTCAGTATATTTATTCACGATTTCTTCACAAAGTTATTTCATTCATTATATAGTTATGTAATAATAGGAAAGTATTCAGCAGAATATTACACCTAATATAACAAAATACAGGAATGGTATACACATTCATTATATTACTCAAATTAATAGTAATACTGTAATTACTTTATATGAATTGCAATAGTAACAAAATATACAGATTACAAATCTGAATATGGTGTATTTAAACCGATAGTATCAGTATTGCACTGTAAATAATGGTGTTTAATTATTCTGAAATCTGACACAATTGGGAAAATCTTTTGTCTTTTGTAAACTCGAGGCATAAAGATTATTCACAGATTAACACACGGTCGTTTGTTTCTATTGTTAGACGAACTGTTGCCGCCCATTTGTCCTCAACTACGTCCGCAGGTGGTGTTTATATGGCGACGCTCTCTGCTTTCTCAGTATTTGGTTAACTAACCACACTCTGACAAGATGAGTGGACGCGGTAAAGGAGGCAAAGGACTCGGCAAAGGAGGCGCTAAGCGTCACAGGAAAGTTCTCCGTGATAACATCCAGGGCATCACCAAGCCCGCCATTCGCCGTCTGGCTCGCCGCGGCGGAGTGAAGCGTATCTCCGGTCTGATCTACGAGGAGACCCGCGGTGTGCTCAAGGTGTTCCTGGAGAACGTCATCCGTGACGCCGTCACCTACACCGAGCACGCCAAGAGGAAGACCGTCACCGCCATGGATGTGGTGTACGCTCTGAAGAGGCAGGGCCGCACCCTGTACGGCTTCGGGGGCTAAACACTGACCGACGACCACACGACACAACGGCTCTTTTAAGAGCCACCCACCCACTCTGAGAGCTATTTCCCATATATACCATTAGTTATATTAAGAACTAATTGAGTGTAATTCATTAAAAGAGGTGTTCTAAATACAGTAATCTTTATTCGAAAAGCCTCAGTCATGCGACGTGATTACCAGTCTTATCACAAAGTAGCACTAATCATACATAGACACACCTAAATGCTTATATGCACATTATAATTCCACACGACACTGTTTTTGAATGTAATATCAATCAAGTTGTATAAATATAATTTGCTTGTGATTTGCCTCGTGCATTTGACACGACATTAACCCACCGAGTTTATAAACTTGGAAATATTACATGTTTTTTATACCAATATTTTATGACTATTACGAATTATTCATCCCTCAAACCGAATTATAGGATACACATAATCAAGCTAAACTGAATAACTTATTTTTACTTAGTGATATAGCCTTATTGTAGTGCTTTAGACGGTGCAGCACGTGTTTGTCAGACCGGAACACAGCTCTCAGAGGCGGGTGTGTGGCTCTTAAAAGAGCCGTTGGGGTTCACTCGGGTCGGGTCAGTCTAAGCTCTCTCTCCGCGGATGCGGCGGGCTAGCTGGATGTCTTTGGGCATGATGGTGACCCTCTTGGCGTGGATCGCGCACAGGTTGGTGTCCTCGAACAGGCCGACCAGGTAAGCCTCGCTAGACTCCTGCAGCGCCATGACGGCGGAGCTCTGGAAGCGCAGGTCGGTCTTGAAGTCCTGAGCGATCTCCCTCACCAGGCGCTGGAAGGGCAGCTTGCGGATCAGCAGCTCGGTGGACTTCTGGTAGCGGCGGATCTCCCTCAGAGCCACGGTACCGGGCCTGTAACGGTGGGGCTTCTTCACTCCGCCGGTCGCCGGGGCGCTCTTACGGGCAGCTTTGGTCGCCAGCTGCTTCCTGGGAGCTTTTCCTCCGGTGGACTTACGGGCGGTCTGCTTGGTTCTGGCCATTGTTACTGGTCGTCTTTTTCTTATTACGAAAGAAAAGTAGTTTTTCTAAGCGACGACGTTTCCTTTATATATCCAGAGTCGGAGCAAAGGGAACGCTGATTGGTCCAAGTTAACCACGTGATAGCGCCACAGGAAGAGAACTTAAAACAAAGTTGAACTCTTTACTGACATTAGAGAATTCTTTTCTTGATGTATATATATATATATATATATATATATATATATATATATATATATATATATATATATATATATATATATATATATATATATATATATATATAAATAAAACACTAGGACGAGTCACGACCAAAGTTTAGGAAATACACTATTGCCCATTAAAAAAAAAAAAAAATGTTGGAAAATATATTTGAAAACGTAATCGTCGCGGAGTAGAGTGAAAATACATTTCTACGTTTTCCAATGCAGCCTGTATGGAAGCCCATTCCCGCCAGACCAAAAAAAAAATTAGAACAAAAAAAATTAAAAAATTAAGACGAAAAAAAAGAATTAGGACCAAAAAAAAAAAATAGGACCAAAAAAAAAAGATTGGACCAAAAAAAAAAATTTTTTTTTTGTTGACGAAAAAAACAACAAAAAAAAACATGTAAGCAATACGTTATTACATCACTTTGGTTTTACAATACCTTCATTTAAATGTAAATATGTATTGTCACATGATAGTCCAATCTTGTTTCAATTTACATATTCTTTTAATTGAACATTGCAAACATTGTTTTATATTCAAGTGCTCTTGTTATTTACTAAAAGATAACTTGGCAATGTCAACTCCCTGTAAGTCTGTTGATGGGTTACTTTAAAGTAAATAAATCATTCAATATATGTGTGGACTTTGCATTTTACTCAGTTCTTAAAAATAGCCAATGAAGTACAAATATTAGCTAAAATTATATTCAAGTTCTCATTTCTGTCCTGGAATGAAACATGATTTATTTATTTATTTTTTGCCTTTTTTTCAAGTCAACGGGAAAAAAAGACTAGGAAAAAAATAAGACAATTTTTTTTAGTCCTATTTTTTTTTGGTCCTAATTTTTGGTCTTAATTTTTATTTTTTGGGTCCTAATTTTTTTTTGTGTGTTTGGCGGGAATGGGCAACCCTAGCTTTGAGACGATATGATGTTGTCATTTCATTAGCTGACATGGTACTAGTGTACTACTTTGAAGTTTAGAATACTTCAAAGTAGTACACTTTGAAGTATTGTATACTTCTACTCCATGACAGGGTGGGAAATATTGTGGGACTATACATTTTACTTCCGTTGTTAGATTCAGAACAATAAAAATACATATATCATCAACCAATACATGAAAATGTATTCTGAGCTGCAGGTTAAAACGTTTGGTACTTTAAGTATATTTGATAATAATAATAATAATAATAATAATAATAATAATAATAATAATAATAATAATAATGTATAATATCTGGACAGTGTGGGAAATGTCAATATATAGAAAAGCATAGCAGTGAAAAATATACTTTAATTGCTATTCATTGTCGATAGTATGGAAACAAGATATTTCATTTTTGTTCGGCCTGCAACACTACAGATAAAGTCAGGAACAGACAACAAAAAAAGCAAAGAAACACGTGAGAGACGTGTTGATCACATGTTTTGATCCTTAGTAAAAACGTATATTTGTAAGTGTTACTTTTAAAGAACATTTAATGTGTATTAAACTAAATTAAATCATAGACATAAGTCCTGGGTCCCAAAAGGTATAACAACATTATATTCCCTGACAGAAAAGGACTTTCAACCCATAAAGAAAAAATATAGTCTTAAAAAATTATCTGATTTTTTTTTATAGATACTTTCATTTTGAACGTAACATCAGACATATATCAGACCTTGATGACCCAATACTTATAATGTTTCTACCAAAATTATTTCTAGAAATGAAAATGCATCAATTCCAATGTGTGGCAGGAATTTGCGTCTTCCTATCCGAATTATGTGTTTCTTTTGTTTTTGTTGTCTTTTGTTCAATTGAGGAGAGTGCATGCATGAACTGAAACAACAAAAACAAAGTTACCCAACTTTCAAAAACTGTGGATGCCATAAATGCTGCTACTATTTGGCCCCTTAGAAATCTCATTATGATTAAAATATGAGAGAATTCTATTATAAAACATTTTATTATTTCAACTATAAATAACTTGGAATATCGCCATAGTATTTTCAGTTTTGTTCAGCTCAAAACTGGCAGCTGAGAGCATTTAAAGCGTCACAAATATTTTAACATAGAAATGAATATGTAAACATGGTTGTATCATGAATTAAAAAAAATAAATAAACAATGAATAAATAAAGGACAGTGTGTTTCAGGAAGTGGAGAACTCAGCCTGTGGTCTATCCCAACAGGAGTGTGTTAGCGGACACCAGATGAACCTCTTTTTAATAAATACATAAGAACAAGAGTGGAGTTATTTTACTTTGGATCTCTGAACAAACATCTGTTCTCGCTGTCGAGTTCTTTTTCTCGGGGTTTTGATGTATTTTAAAGCATTTAGGAGAGAAATCACAAAGAAAAGACACTCAGCTGCGTTTCACACAGAAGATGATGGGAGATGTTTAAACGCTTTACAGACTAAATGCAAAAGCGCAATGATGTTTATTTCCCAAACAAGTGAAGATAAACTCCTTCTATATCAATTCGATTACATTTCAGGCTTTCTTTCCTCCTCTAGATATGTATTTTATACATTTAATGGCGAAGAGAAAACACAAGTGACTGAGTTTTCCCGCTGCCCCGGCGAGAGACAGGCTGGGTTGAGTCTCCACGGTTCTCATGGTGTGTTTAAGTTCCCCTCCTCGCAGAGAGTTTTCTATCAGTCATAACAGACGAGAGCAGAACAGCTGAATTATCACGATGGCAGAACTCGCTCCAGCCGCCGCACCGGCCACTCAGGTGAAATCCCCGAAGAAGAAAGCGCCCAGACCAGGCAAGAAGTCCGGGCCCGGTGCCAGCGAGCGCATCATGAAAGCGGTGACCGCATCCAAGAGCCGTAGTGGGGTCTCCTTTGTGGCCATGAAGAAGGACCTGGCCGCTGGTGGTTACGACGTGATCCAGAACAGCGCCCACGTTAAACGCGCTGTCAAGAAGCTGCTGGAAAAAGGAGACCTCGTACAGGTCAAGGGGACCGGGGCCAGTGGTTCCTTCAAAGCGGCCAAGGTCGCTGAGAAGCCCAAGAAGGTGGCGAAGAAGCCCGCCGCCAAAACTAAGAAGCCTGCAGCTAAGAAGATCGTCGCCGCCAAGAAGCCAAAAGCGGCCAAGACAACACCCAAGAAGGCGAAGAAGTCCGCGACACCCAAGAAAACATCTGTGAAGAAGATCACAAAGAGCCCGAAGAAGGTGGCCAAGAAGGCGGCTACACCGAAGAAAGTCACGAAGAAGGTTGTTAAACCTAAAGCTGCAAAACCAGCGAAGAAGACTGCAGCTAAAAAAACCGTGAAGAAGACTGCAGCCAAGAAACCAGCGAAGAAGTAAACTTGTTTCTCTCCACAACAACGGCTCTTTTAAGAGCCACCCAAATACACAAAAGAGCTCTTCGTTTTTTTTTACATAGTAATATTATTATATGCGTTGTGTATTTGTGAGTAAACAAGTCACAAGTTTGAACACCAACTATAAACAAACTATCAATATATCTGAATGTCTACTTATATTGGATTTAAATATAGATAATCACAATATTTATGACTTTCCAACTACAGAAACAGTCTAAAAGCATTAAAAAAACATACATGAAACTTTGATTTAACTAGTTCCTGTTTTAGGAAACTTGTCTCAGTACTTTAAGTACTCTCAATATATGAAGTACTCTAACTATGTATCTTATATTTCATTTAAAATAAACACAAACTAGTACTTTGTTTTAAAACTATTTGGATTTATTTGTCATATAAAAAATACATTAGATGACAATAACACTATCCTACAATGATTAAGTTCAAACTCATAAGTTTAAAACACTGAGACTCTTAAATTACCCATTTAAATATAAATATTCATGAAGTACACATTCAAGGTACTTTTTATGTAATTATTCTTCATACTCCTCTAACAACACAATGTTACTCCATTTGTTTGTATCATTTATTCCAATAATGTCCTTTTTCTTGAAGAGTATTTGTAAAGTACTTGTACTGAAGTAAAGTATCGCAGTACTTTCTGTATTTACATCCAACACTACTTTTTTCTAGACTAAGACGTGAATGTGTTCAATACAAGTTCAAAATCACTTAAATGTAATGGTATTCATGTACAAAACATATTTCATCATCTCCTTAAAATGTCCTTTATTATAATGATTTCATTACTTCAGTGTGTTTTTTAATAAATCTGTATCACGTACAAACTGGTTGTATGTACATACATACACGTTTAAAGTCGTGTTTTATTGAGGTTTTGTGTTTATTTTGACCTAAAACGTCTCATTGTATAAATCGCATGCAGAGCGGGAGTCTTCAACTGACACGGTGACGTCGTCTTCTCTGATTGGATGATCGTACTGCTGTACCGGACCAATGAGCGACTAGGTGCTCCTTTATAATCTGAGCTTCACCGTCAGCGCGCTACCTTCTCTCTTAACCTGAACAAAATAGTTACCGTGAATCATGTCTGGAAGAGGTAAAACCGGCGGCAAGACCAGAGCGAAGGCCAAGACCAGGTCCTCCAGAGCCGGGCTCCAGTTCCCCGTGGGCCGTGTCCACAGACACTTGAGGAAGGGTAACTACGCCCAGCGTGTCGGCGCCGGAGCTCCGGTGTACCTGGCGGCGGTGCTGGAGTACCTGACCGCTGAGATCCTGGAGCTGGCCGGGAACGCTGCCCGCGACAACAAGAAGACCAGGATCATCCCCCGTCACCTGCAGCTGGCCGTCCGCAACGACGAGGAGCTCAACAAGCTGCTGGGCGGCGTGACCATCGCTCAGGGCGGCGTGCTGCCCAACATCCAGGCGGTGCTGCTGCCCAAGAAGACCGAGAAGGCCACCAAGAAGTAGAGGCCCTACTCTCATCACCCAACGGCTCTTTTAAGAGCCACCCACCACTCTCAAAGAGAAACTTCCTGTTTTTATTGTATGCATCAATGATTCACATTGCAACACACACAAGCTTTATTATTCACTATTTAACATTATTACATCTATGGGTAAATTCTCCTGTTTTAATGGCCTAAACTAAGTGAACCTGGTCAACAGAGGCTAAAATCAGTTTGAAACCTGTATTCTCTTTAAACCTGTATTTCTCTTTCTGCTGTTCAGCCTGTCCACATGGGGGCGCTGTTCCCCAACAAGTTGAAGCAGCGGATGAAGGCCATGAAAACCTGTTTAAGTAGCTTCACGAAAAAGAGTCTTAAAGTTCTCTTCTGTCTGGAGCCTCAAGTCCTACACTACAAGCTGCTCTGACAGTGTGGAGAAGAGTGCAGTGTTGAAGTTGCGTTGTTGTGTCAAAGCCATGGCGCATCACAGATTGCTCCCCCATAATGCAAAAGTTATCGTGAACTCCCCGCAAAAGCATGAACGTCTGACTGCTCATCACATGCAATCCAGTAATAATCAGGTGTTTTTAGCTTAAAGTTAGCTTACAAGTCTAGATGTTTCTGGTCCTACTGTGTCCTTCTGGAAATTTACAAGGCTTTCCCTCTCAACTTCACTGGACTGGGGGGCCTTCTTGACCTCTTGGCCCAGCTCTCCTCTAATGGGCTTTGGCTCTTGGTAAAGTGCCAGAATATGTTTAAATAACTAGGATTTAAGCTGAATGGGTCTCTTTAGTGGACTAGTAACTAGAATAACTGTTCAGAACTATATTAGTGGTAGTACTTATCTTTTTACAACCATGAATACGCTATTCATGCAGATATATATATATATATATATATATATATATATATATATATATATATATATATATATATATATATATATATATATATATATATATATATATATATTTTACTGGTTACTGGTAACCAGTAATATAACCAGAACAAGTAATCACTGATTGCAGATGTTTCTGGCCTTCCTCTGGTCAGGGAGGATAACTCCCACAATCATCTGTGCGGTTCTGACGACACCAACCAGGTCTCTGGTTCTTTATGTTGAATATCATTAACCAGAAACAGAATTATTATTGCAAGAAGAGGCACCAAAAACACAAAAGAAGGTTTTAGTGCTTCACGGAAACAAACATTATTATGTGGTACATTTGTCAACAGTTGCTGCTTAAAAGTCTTCACATTTCTTAATTATTAAACATTCATGAAAACACAAATTAATCCTGGATTTACTTCTAAGAACTCAGCTAAACAATGCAATTGTATTAATGAGGAAACTAAGATTTAATTGAAGAGGAAACCAAAAGTCAGATGACAGGTGTCATTTTGTAATTAATTGATAAACAAACAATTTATATGAGTATTGTGATGTATTTATTTTAATATTACTACAACGTCACACAGTGTCTTGTTAAAAAATAAAACAGCCAATAATGTAGGTGTACCTGTTTTGTTTTTTTAAGTACCATCTGTGATATATTAAATATATGAGATTTAGATAAATGTAGATAATGTCGGTAACAAAGTGTGAAGTTTTTATTTATTTTGTATCATAAACGGGCGGCTCAAACGCTATAGGGTCCTTAAGAAAAATGCGGGCGGGCTGAGGGGTGTGTCTTCAAATACGTCCGCAGGTGGGAATTAAATACCGACGCTCTCTGCTTCCTCAGCATTAGTTCATCCAACTAAACTCTGACAAGATGAGTGGACGCGGTAAAGGAGGCAAAGGACTCGGCAAAGGCGGCGCTAAGCGTCACAGGAAAGTTCTCCGTGATAACATCCAGGGCATCACCAAGCCCGCCATTCGCCGTCTGGCTCGCCGCGGCGGAGTGAAGCGTATCTCCGGTCTGATCTACGAGGAGACCCGCGGTGTGCTCAAGGTGTTCCTGGAGAACGTCATCCGTGACGCCGTCACCTACACCGAGCACGCCAAGAGGAAGACCGTCACCGCCATGGATGTGGTGTACGCTCTGAAGAGGCAGGGCCGCACCCTGTACGGCTTCGGAGGCTAAACACTGACCGACGACCACACGACACAACGGCTCTTTTAAGAGCCACCCACCCACTCTGAGAGCTTCTGTCCTGATGATTAATTTCAGTAACAAGACAAAATAAAATATATACTTCTGTATGTCTGAAGTACAAATTGCATAACAATGATTGGCTTCTCTTTTTATCTTATCTAACAGTTATAACTGATAAAACTAAAATGTAACTAATAGTTCAATATGAAATCCTGATTCCTTAGAATGTATAATATACCTTAATCCCGACCTTTAAAAAACAAAGTATGATATTTGTGAAAGTTTTTAAATGTTCAATTAAAATACACAATTTGGTTTAATCATTGAGATTCATTTCCGCGTTTTATACAACAACTTGTAACACTGGATTCAAGATAAAATAAATCCTTTAGTCCCTCTGTGGGGAAATTACAGGATAACAGTAGCACTGCTCAAGTAAACTCATAAGATAAAATGAACCAATATAATGTAAATATTCAGAACAAATACAATTTCTTGAAGAAAGCAAAACGACAAAAGGCTGTTAGTAACTCATAAAATGCTTCTTTAAGGAATTCATATTTTATTATCTCAATATTGAACTACTAAATAAAGTTTGATTTAAAAACATAATTTATAAATACAAATATTACTTTTGCAGAATTCGTATCCAGCCGTTGAAGTTAACCATTTACATAATTCATTCGTGTTAACTTAGTGCTTTAGATGGTGCAGCACGTGTTTGTCAGACCGGAACACAGCTCTCAGAGGCGGGTGTGTGGCTCTTAAAAGAGCCGTTGGGGTTCACTGGGGTCGGGTCAGTCTAAGCTCGCTCCCCGCGGATGCGGCGGGCCAGCTGGATGTCTTTGGGCATGATGGTGACCCTCTTGGCGTGGATGGCGCACAGGTTGGTGTCCTCGAACAGGCCGACCAGGTAAGCCTCGCTAGACTCCTGCAGCGCCATGACGGCGGAGCTCTGGAAGCGCAGGTCGGTCTTGAAGTCCTGAGCGATCTCCCTCACCAGGCGCTGGAAGGGCAGCTTGCGGATCAGCAGCTCGGTGGACTTCTGGTAGCGGCGGATCTCCCTCAGAGCCACGGTACCGGGCCTGTAACGGTGGGGCTTCTTCACTCCGCCGGTCGCCGGGGCGCTCTTACGGGCAGCTTTGGTTGCCAGCTGCTTCCTGGGAGCTTTTCCTCCGGTGGATTTACGGGCAGTCTGCTTGGTTCTGGCCATTGTTACTGGTCGTCTTTTTCTTATTACGAAAGAAAGAAAAGTGGTTGTGTATGTCAAAGCGCCGCTATCTCATTTATATAGCTAGAGCAGGAGCCAAGGCGATGGTGATTGGTTCAATGTGTGCACGTGATTATGCAACTCAGCTATTGGATAAAATACATTTGAAACTTCAACAGTCCCGCTCATTGGTCTATTGTGGTACCTTGCAAATAATACAATGCAAATACAAGTACTCAATATTTAATACAAAAATAAACAACTTCCATATTGTCAAAGAACAAGCAAAACAAATGCTGTACATAAATACTTTAGAAGTATAATGGACTGTGTATATCACTGAAAAACAAGATAGCATATACATGTGCAGGCTTTATTTCAAAGTAAGAGTTAATTGAAATTTGTGTGAGGTTCCTAAATATTATGTAAATTAAATATTGTTGTACCTCAACAAGTAATTCAAAGTCAGAGAGATGTTACACTGCAGAAGTGTGAATTTTGTCATATATTTTAGTTTTCTCCACAATCAGAATCATATACTTTAAACACTGAACTTCAATTTTAAATGACTTTCAAGCCTATATTAACTTGTACATGAGTCTTTAATCCTGGAACGAGTACCTGCCGACCTGCAAGTGTATTATTCTCACACACACACACACACAATATATATATATGTGTATGTATGTATGTATGTATGTATGTATGTATGTATGTATGTATGTATGTATGTATGTATGTATGTATGTATGTATGTATATATATATATATATATATGTATGTATGTATGTATGTATGTATGTATGTATGTATGTATATATATATATATATATATATATATATATATATATATATATATATATATACATACATACATACATACATACATACATACATACATACACACACACATTATATATATATATATATATATATATATATATATATATATATATATATATATATATATATATATATATATATATATATATATATATTACATAACAATACATTACATGTCATTTAGCTGACGATTTTGTCCAAAGCGACTTACAATAAGTGCATTTAACCGTGAGTACGGTTCTCAAGAGAGAACAATTTATTCAACAAAGTCAAACTACAAAGTTCTATCAGCATCTAAGTGCTGCTAAAGTGCTGCTGCTACTGTCTTTATTCAAGGTGCAGTCAAAAGAGATGAGGTTTTACTTTGCGGTGGAAGATGTAAACACTTCCTGCTGTCAATGACGTCAATGAGGAGCTCGTTCCACCATCGAGGAGCCAGGAAGCAAACAGTCGATGCTTTGTTGAGTGTTTAGTTGTTTTGTTCGCAGTGACATTTTTACTTTCCTCTCTTATATTGTGTTTTATTTTGCAATGGTGTCGGTAGTGTTTCTTTTACACTTAATAATTGTAATTCCATCGTTCATATATTTTAATATTGTATTTTTACTGTTTGCTTTTTTTTTTTTTGATGTAATCAATGAAAGTATTTTTGACAGGAATGTCCATTTGGTTAAAAAAAAAGTTTGATCTCATCTTATTTGACCGTGATGTTCTATTCTAATTATATTGGTTAAAACTCTCTCACTAAACACGCTAAACATATTAAAAAACGTATTATGATTCAAAACCTGAGCAGACTTTTCATAACGCATCACTTTCCATTCCAACTTTGTCACTGAAAAACACTAAGGCGTGTCGGCACCATTACGACATGTCTATTCTGGTGTTCATGAAGATATAATTAATTATTCAGGAAAATGGCAAACAACATGCATACTGACAATAAATACTCAGATTTATTACAGAAAACAATGGTTTAAACGTATATTAGTATATAATATAAGAAGTTACGTAATAAGCCATGCCAATATAACTATACAATTATACATGTGGTACATATGTGATTTATTTGCTCAGACCTGTGAACAAAAAAGGATTTTAATTCAGTATGTCTTTAATTATTTATTCTAGTAAAGTGTATTTATTATTTTTATCAAAAGTAGCAATTTCAAAGAAACAATAAAGGAAATATAATGAAATCATAATATTGCTTCTACTGACACTCTCTTGTACATACATCATATTCATATTACTAATGTATTTCTTCTGATACACTTGTATTTTTGTCTTTATTATATTGTCATCTTTTCTAGTTTAGTTATTTTACCAAATTTATCAAACTGTTTTTGATATTATTTTCTATTTTGCACTGTTGCTATTGCTCTGTTGTTTTGGATTATTATGTTTACATGTTTGCTTGTTTATATTATAATCTTTGATTCCTCTCTGGCACAATCATTTCTTCCATGATTCCAATATTTCCATTTTCTCTTCTCCTGAATATCTCTCTCTGGTAGTCTTCTCTGTCCACTCTGTAAATAGCTTCACGTGTACTCTTCCACACTATTCTGCAGTGCTAAAGGTTGTACAATCACAGTAAGTTAATATTGTTTGAATTGAAATTTAAAAATGTTGTGCTTTGCATTATGTTGTTTGTAATAAACTATCCACTATTTTCCGAAATGAAAAATATTTCCTTTTCCTTCCATTTGAACATCCATCGCAGTCAGATGGTTTGCACTGCAGCTCGTCTTTTAACAGAATTTGACTTGAACTACAGATGAAAGCCCAAATGAGAATTTGCCATTTTGTCATAAAAAAAACTGTAAATTTGAATAGAAATCATACAAAATAATAAGTAATCCTTGGGACAAAATCAAAAGGAAAACGAAAGTATATTCATAAGTGGATAACACCAATTTCTATTAAGTGAGTTATGTACTAATTTAAAACCATTTAAATCACGACTACTGTTTGGCGAGATTGTATTATGCCAAAAAAATGATGTTTAAGTTTTTTCTAATATTGTTTTCATACAGATTGAGAGTGCTTAACTGCCATATTTTAAATTACTAAACCATATTATGATGGAATATAATTGACATCAGCCATGAAAATCAAAACATTGAGAGTCTTTGTGGGGCTTATTATAAATAAATAATGCTCCAGAGTTCATGTCAGCTTGTATGTCTAAAAGGAAATTATAAGTAAGAACATTTGTGTTCTGGTTGTGTTATCCAACACATTTTATTTTGTAAATAAATAAATAAACAATGAATAAATAAAGGACAGTGTGTTTCAGGAAGTGGAGAATTCAGCCTGTGGTCTATCCCAACAGGAGTGTGTTAGCAGACACCAGATGAACCTCTTTTTAATAAATACATAAGAACAAGAGTGGAGTTATTTTACTTTGGATCTCTGAACAAACATCTGTTCTCGCTGTCGAGTTCTTTTTCTCGGGGTTTTGATGTATTTTAAAGCATTTAGGAGAGAAATCACAAAGAAAAGACACTCAGCTGCGTTTCACACAGAAGATGATGGGAGATGTATAAACGCTTTACAGACTAAATGCAGAAGCGCAATGATGTTTATTTCCCAAACAAGTGAAGATAAACTCCTTCTATATCAATTCGATTACATTTCAGGCTTTCTTTCCTCCTCTAGATATGTATTTTATACATTTAATGGCGAAGAGAAAACACAAGTGACTGAGTTTTCCCGCTGCCCCGGCAAGAGACAGGCTGGGTTGAGTCTCCACGGTTCTCATGGTGTGTTTAAGTTCCCCTCCTCGCAGAGAGTTTTCTATCAGTCATAAGAGACGAGAACAGAACAGCTGAATTATCACGATGGCAGAACTCGCTCCAGCCGCCGCACCGGCCACTCAGGTGAAATCCCCGAAGAAGAAAGCGCCCAGGCCAGGCAAGAAGCCCGGTCCCAACGCCGGCGAGCTAATCATGAAAGCGGTGACCGCATCTAAGAGCCGTAAGGGGATGTCCTATGTGGCCATGAAGAAGGACCTGGCCGCTTGTGGTTATGACGTGGAGCAAAAAAACAACCTCGTTAAACGCACCGTCAAGAGGTTGCTGGAAAAAGGAGACCTCGTACAGGTCAAGGGAACCGGGGCCAGTGGTTCCTTCAAAGCGGCCAAGGTCGCTGAGAAGCCCAAGAAGGTGGCGAAGAAGCCCGCTGCCAAACCTAAAAAGCCTGCAGCGAAAAAGGTCACTGCCGCCAAGAAATCCCCCGTGGCAGCAAAGAAGCCAAAAGCAGCCAAGACAACACCCAAGAAGGCAAAGAAGCCCGCGACACCTAAGAAAACTTCTGTGAAGAAGATCACAAAGAGCCCGAAGAAGGTGGCCAAGAAGGCGGCTACACCTAAGAAAGTCACGAAGAAGGTTGTTAAACCTAAAGCTGCAAAACCAGCGAAGAAGACTGCAGCTAAAAAAACCGTGAAGAAGACTGCAGCCAAGAAACCAGCGAAGAAGTAAACTTGTTTCTCTCCACAACAACGGCTCTTTTAAGAGCCACCCAAATACACAAAAGAGCTCTTCGTTTGTTTTTTTTACATAGTAATATTATTATATGCGTTGTGTATTTGTGATGACATGTAAACAAGTCACAAAGTTTGAACACGGACTGTGAAACTATGAATATAGTAAATATGACATTTATCTAAATGTCTACTTATATTGGATTTTCCTGATGCACACAGTGGGACATTTGCAGCAGATAACGGTAAAAGTTCACACATAACAATCTATTTAAATATAGATAATCACAATATGTATGACTTTCCAACTAGAGAAACAGTCTAAATGGCATCAATAACATACATGAAAGTCTGATTTAACTAGTTCCTGTTTTAGGAAACTTCTCTCAGTACTTTGAATACTTAAATACATACATACTAAAATAAACACAAGAGTACTTTATTTCAAAACTACTTGGATTTATGTGTCATATAAAAAATTGTCCAATGGATGAAAATGACATAATCCTTTAATGATTAAGTATATATATATATATATATATATATATATATATATATATATATATATATATATATATATATATATGAAGTACACGTTTAAGGTACTCTAACCCTAAGTTTTTATGTCATACTACTCTAACACATAATGGTACTGCATTTATTGTATCCCTTTAATCACTTTCACCACTAAGATTTTTAAAAACTTGTGATTGTTTTTCTCAATAATTTCAATTAATAATGAATTATAAAGTTAAACATGAGCTCAAGTTCAAACGACTACAACAATACAATCCTGCTTTTATTTAATAATGTATTCCTAATTATAGTAACACACATTTCCAATGATGTCCTTTTACTTGAAGAGTATTTTTTAAAGTACTTGTACTGAAGTACAGTTTTGCGGTACTTCCTGTGTTTATATCCAACACTAGACTGAGACGTGAATGTGTTCAATACGAGTTCAAAATCACTTAAATGTAATTTAATTAATGTTAAAAACATACGTTATCATTGCATCTCCTTAAAATGTGCTTTATTATAATGATTTCATTACTTCAGTGTGTTTTTTAATAAATCTGTATCACGTACAAACTGGTTGTATGTACATACATACACGTTTAAAGTCGTGTTTTATTGAGGTTTTGTGTTTATTTTGACCTAAAACGTCTCATTGTATAAATCGCATGCAGAGCGGGAGTCTTCAACTGACACGGTGACGTCGTCTTCTCTGATTGGATGATCGTACTGCTGTACCGGACCAATGAGCGACTAGGTGCTCCTTTATAATCTGAGCTTCACCGTCAGCGCGCTATCTTCTCTCTTAACCGGAACAAAATAGTTACCGTGAATCATGTCTGGAAGAGGTAAAACCGGCGGCAAGACCAGAGCGAAGGCCAAGACCAGGTCCTCTAGGGCCGGGCTCCAGTTCCCCGTGGGCCGTGTCCACAGACACTTGAGGAAGGGTAACTACGCCCAGCGTGTCGGTGCCGGAGCTCCGGTGTACCTGGCGGCGGTGCTGGAGTACCTGACCGCTGAGATCCTGGAGCTGGCCGGGAACGCTGCCCGCGACAACAAGAAGACCAGGATCATCCCCCGTCACCTGCAGCTGGCCGTCCGCAACGATGAGGAGCTCAACAAGCTGCTGGGCGGCGTGACCATCGCTCAGGGCGGCGTTCTGCCCAACATCCAGGCAGTGCTGCTGCCCAAGAAGACCGAGAAGGCCACCAAGAAGTAGAGGCCCTACTCTCATCACCCAACGGCTCTTTTAAGAGCCACCCACTACTTTCAAAGAGATACTTCCTTTTTTTTTTTTATAAAGCTATAGTTGTATTTAAAATATTTTACCTTTCACAAAACACACTTTAACTATCGTTTTAATTACTAGTAATCTTGGTGCTTTAAAAAATAACATTAAATCACCCTCTTTTAACCAACGAAGTCAAACTAAAAGTAGACTTCATAGAGGATGATGAACTATTTGATATTGGCCTTATTCAAACCAAATGACCAGTTGGATGAGGGGTGTCAACTTTTTTTGAACTTAGGCACAAACAAAATATGAGTCGGCTGCTCACGAGAGGAAAGGTATATCGCAAAATTAATCGATTCTTTAAAATGTATATTAAAAAAATTATCAACTTTAACTGATTACAATTGTTATTTATTTGGGTTTATTAACACAAGAATACTGTGTAATATACTGCCTTGTGGCCTGAAGGAAGCTGCAGGTCAAAGGTCAGTCTGTTGGTTGAGATGGAAGAACATTGCAGACATGCTGTCGACCATTTGTGTTTTTAATCAGCTTTTGTTCAAAGTCAACAGATAAAATGTTTGCTCACATGTATGTTCAGCTTAACAGACTTATGTATTTAGTGTGGCGCCATCAGGAAACTTTTCCAAGCCTTGTGTTAGGTAGAGAAAGAAGCTGATGCTGATTTTTCAGAGAATCGTCTCACTCTTCCACTTATTAAAAAAGGTCAACAGGTGAAGTTGAAATGAATTGATAACAAACAAATATGAGTATAATAATGTATTGTACTTTAACATCACACAGTATCTTGTTAAATTACAACAACCAATAATTTAGGTGTATTTAGAGTATACTAAAAAAGTACAAAATGTAATATTAAATATTTGAGAATCAGACCATGTTGGTGACAAGAAAGGAACATGAGAAGCAAATACAAGACGTGTGAAGTTTTTTTTTCTATCATAACCGGAAATGCTGCGGAACACATGCTCAAGGAATTCTAAAAAAAGAGGAGGCAAGAGATGTATGTTATGTTTGTCCTCAACTACGTCCGCAGGTAGTGTTTATATAACGGCGCTCTCCCCGTCCTCACCATTAGTTCACCCAACTAGACTCTAACAATATGAGCGGACGCGGTAAAGGAGGCAAAGGACTCGGCAAAGGAGGCGCTAAGCGTCACAGGAAAGTTCTCCGTGATAACATCCAGGGCATCACCAAGCCCGCCATTCGCCGTCTGGCTCGCCGCGGCGGAGTGAAGCGTATCTCTGGTCTGATCTACGAGGAGACCCGCGGTGTGCTCAAGGTGTTCCTGGAGAACGTCATCCGTGACGCCGTCACCTACACCGAGCACGCCAAGAGGAAGACCGTCACCGCCATGGATGTGGTGTACGCTCTGAAGAGGCAGGGCCGCACCCTGTACGGCTTCGGGGGCTAAACACTGACCGACGACCACACGACGCAACGGCTCTTTTAAGAGCCACCCACCCACTCTGAGAGCTCCTGTCCTGACTTTCTGCAAGCATTAATTTAATTGGTCAATGATACAAATACTTCATCTACATGTTAAGAATAAGTCTTCAACACATCAGTTTCTAAGGTTTAACTTTTAGGCCAAACTAAATATTTATATTGTATAGATTGCCAATGTTAGCCATTTTAAACTACTGAAGTAAAATCGTTTTGTACTTTATAACCCAGATGTTTGCTTGAATTTTTATGTAGATCAATTGTTAATGAGTATTTGTTTTAGGACGGGTAGGAAGTACTAAATGTTTTTGTGCTGTTTTGTCTCATTATTTTGTTTTATTGTCTGTTTAATTATCATCAGTTATTTTAATACATGAACCTTACCAAATATGTTGAATATAAAATACGAATAATGAGCCCTGGTTCTGTCCCCATGTACTATTCTAAATTATACAATAACACTCACAGTTTATACTTCAGACATTAAATGCTGTGACTAATCACACTATTTTATGCAACTCTATATTTTATGGGAAGATTTAATTAAAAAAAACATCCACACCTCAAAGATACACTGCATTTTATTCTACTACGTTGTGCACACAGACATGTACACACGTGTGTGACGGAGCGGACCGAGACTTCCGCATAGTTACTCTGTGACACAGGTATATCAGCCAATAAAAGAGAGGAGACAGCGCAGCCTTATTTGCATGCAGGGTGTTTAAGTAGTAGCAGCGTACCTCCTCCAGCTCACGCATTTCTGCCAACACCAGAACTGTAATCATGCCTGAGCCATCAAAGCCAGCGCCCAAGAAGGGATCCAAGAAAGCGGTGACCAAGACCGCCGCCAAGTCTGGCAAGAAGAGGCGCAAGTCCCGCAAGGAGAGCTACGCCATCTACGTGTACAAGGTGATGAAGCAGGTTCACCCCGACACCGGCATCTCCTCCAAGGCCATGGGCATCATGAACTGCTTCGTGAGCGACATCTTTGAGCGCATCGCCGGGGAGGCCTCCCGTCTGGCTCACTACAACAAGCGCTCCACCATCACGTCCAGGGAGATCCAGACCGCCGTCCGCCTCCTTCTGCCCGGTGAGCTGGCCAAGCACGCTGTGTCTGAAGGCACCAAGGCCGTGACCAAGTACACCAGCTCCAAGTAGACTGTCCCCTCCACCATCTTTCCAACCAACGGCTCTTTTAAGAGCCACGCACTTTCTTCTGAAAGAGCCACAATCCTGCCATGTATTTACTAACTGTTATGTATTGTGTTATTGCACTAAACATGTAGTAAAGAGCTTACATGAGAGAATGTATAAAGCATTTGCCTTAACTTTCTGATACTCCATTACATGTTTCTGGTCTAAGATATCAACATGACCGTTAACCAATATGTATCAAAGTTCTCTAGATTGCAAAGACCCTTCTTGAAACGGTCACCAATTTTCTAAAAAATCACTACAACACCTCATCTTTAAGCACTATTTACAAAACCTGAATACTCTTGCAAATGACACTTTGGTCTCAACAGTTTTCTGTGCTCATAATAAACATTACTCTAAAATAAAAGTGATCAAGATAATCTACACTCAGTCTGTAAACAATACAATAAATACAAAACGCATTGTTCAAAACTTATAGTTCTCAGGGGGAAGATTTTTAATCTCAAAACTAATTTCACATGAACGAAAACCTGTTCTATTAGTCGTTCAAAACTGATGAAAAATTACTACTCTGCTTTTCTCTTTGCTAATTCTTTGGTTCTTCCTCCTCCTTGTACCTTTTATTGTTACAGTACTGGGCCCTGCATCTCACAAATGTGTCCTTTGTCTCTGATTCTGTAGTTATTGTTCTTTATTGGCATGAACCTGCAACAAGTCAACATCTATTGAGCAGTCAGTATAGAAAGCACCATGTTCAAGGCTGTACAATGTGTTTATTGCACATTATACAGCCTATAATGCACTATAGGCCTACTACGGTATACAATACTACAGTAAAAGAGACAAAAATCCACCACCTGTTTGCTCTCTAAACTGGCTTAATATATTGGTTGTGTCACATCATTTGATACAAGTGAAATTAATTTTGAGTGATTGGGTGTAATCAATGACATGTGTTCTCTATTTGTATTTGATTGTTGCTACTTGTGCTTACCAGTATGGATGACATGTGCATTAGAGTGCAGCATGTGTTTTAAGACTGAGAATGTGTTTAGAGTTTTGCTGAAAAGTCTAAGTGAGATCTGGAAATTGTAATTTACAATGTGAAATAGTTTAAGGTATTGACAACAGACTACATAATTAGCTAAATTAGTTCAGGCAACTGAGAACTTTGTTCAGCCAATGGCTTTTAGTGTTTTAGCGACTGAGAAAAACTTAAAATATGTGTAATATAACTTATAATGCCGGGTAAAACCTCAATATACGAATTAAAATTCAATCAGAACAACGTTAAAGCCTGAGAAAGCAACATGCACCGACGTCACTGACACTCAGCCAATAGCAGAGAGGAGACAGAGCAGCCTTATTTGCATGCAGGGTGTTTAAGTAGTAGCAGCGTACCGCCTCCAGCTCACGCATTTCTGCCAACACCAGAACTGTAATCATGCCTGAGCCATCAAAGCCAGCGCCCAAGAAGGGATCCAAGAAAGCGGTGACCAAGACCGCCGCCAAGTCTGGCAAGAAGAGGCGCAAGTCCCGCAAGGAGAGCTACGCCATCTACGTGTACAAGGTGATGAAGCAGGTTCACCCCGACACCGGCATCTCCTCCAAGGCCATGGGCATCATGAACTGCTTCGTGAGCGACATCTTTGAGCGCATCGCCGGGGAGGCCTCCCGTCTGGCTCACTACAACAAGCGCTCCACCATCACGTCCAGGGAGATCCAGACCGCCGTCCGCCTCCTTCTGCCCGGTGAGCTGGCGAAGCACGCTGTGTCTGAAGGCACCAAGGCCGTGACCAAGTACACCAGCTCAAAGTAGACTGTCCCCTCCACCATCTTTCCAACCAACGGCTCTTTTAAGAGCCACGCACTTTATTCTGAAAGAGCCACAATCCTGCCATGTATTTCATGAACAACTGTGTAGATTGTGCACTAGTAATATATGGTTAACTAACCCCAGGTGTTCTCTCATTCGAAGTTAAACACTAATTACATTACATGACACGTCATACATGAAAGCAGGTCAAACTGCCATATAAGGAAATTTGTAATTGTATTATAAAAACATGTGCAACGGAGTTAAAAACACTTCCTATTTTCAATGTGTCTTATTTTTGTTTGTTATTCAACAATCTTGTAGTGTTTATGAATTTTATTTTTGAAAAGTTGAGTGTTTCCGGCACCTCTTAGGCTTCCGTAGTTCCGTCTTTCACAAAAGTGAGTTACCGTTGAAGATGTAGGGAGAATGTCACTGTTCTGTTATTTATTCTTTTGACCGTTTGTTGGTGGTGGTCACTGATGCGCTGGCTGTGTCCAGCTGTCGTTAATAGTTTGGGCGGTAGAAGTGCGTGTTTTGTGGGTGTTTTTATCTGGTGCCATTTGTACTGTATATCGGCTGCCTTGTGCCTGTGTGTTTAGGAGGTTCAGGTGCGGAGGCAGACTGGAAGGAAATGTGTCTTCTGCAGAAAAATGAAGTGCTGGAAAAATTCAAATTGAGCCGACGTCTTCTGTGCTCTGAACAAAGTCCGTTACGGCACAGAAACAGGGTTACGTCAATGTTCATATCACAAATGCAAATTATATTTTTACACCTTAGTGAGTGAATTATACAACATTAGAGAGAAAGCAGTTTTAATTGACACTTTTATAGTTTCAACCAGTCAAGTAAAGTATTAGTTCACTTCAGGTTGGTATATATGGGAAATAGCTCTCAGAGTGGGTGGGTGGCTCTTAAAAGAGCCGTTGTGTCGTGTGGTCGTCGGTCAGTGTTTAGCCCCCGAAGCCGTACAGGGTGCGGCCCTGCCTCTTCAGAGCGTACACCACATCCATGGCGGTGACGGTCTTCCTCTTGGCGTGCTCGGTGTAGGTGACGGCGTCACGGATGACGTTCTCCAGGAACACCTTGAGCACACCGCGGGTCTCCTCGTAGATCAGACCAGAGATACGCTTCACTCCGCCGCGGCGAGCCAGACGGCGAATGGCGGGCTTGGTGATGCCCTGGATGTTATCACGGAGAACTTTCCTGTGGCGCTTAGCGCCTCCTTTGCCGAGTCCTTTGCCTCCTTTACCGCGTCCACTCATCTTGTCAGAGTTTGGGTTCTGTTGAAGATGAACTAATGAATGGAGAGCGTCGGTATTTAAAGCCAGTTTGCGGACGTAGTTGACGACACACAGAAATCTCAGCCCGCCTTTTCTCAGGATCCATTGATCAAGCGAGAGTGTGTGAACCACTGCATTTCCGGTTTTGATAAAAAAAAAAAAAATCTTTCAAAATAAAAAAACAGTTATTATACTTGCCTCTATTTTACTACCATTGTCACCAACATGATATATTTTTTTGTCCATTTCTCAAATATTTAAAATCACATCTTATTTACATAAATTATGTACATATTAAGTTAATTACTTATCTATGCAAATTCACTTTTTATCCTGATTCGGTTGCAAATAATAACCCAAACAGTAGGATTATTACACATTATTTACCTGAAATATATTTTACTCACTAAGTAACCATTTTATTTTATTAATTTCATTCCATACGATTGGGCTCAAACATTTAGAAAACTTACACGTTGGACAATTTATGAACAAAATCTGGTAAAAAATAAAAAATGCGCTCAATGTGCAGTTATTAGTTGCAGTTTTTTTTAATGTTTAATTCATGACTTCTGTGCATTTAAGATTGTTTATTTTAAATTCCCATTAATTTTTCTTGCAGAAACAAAGTGCACTTTACTTAATCTTTAATTCAGCATTAGACTCTACAAAAGAGTTTTTCTGCAAGTAAAGTGTATTAATTTTTTTTTACAAATTTCACCCTTTTTTTATTAGTTATAGATATTTTGCTTTTTGAGCACAGAAATTAACCGAACTTACAAAGTGTTAAATATCTTCAAACAGGAAGTTTCTCTTTGAGAGTGGTGGGTGGCTCTTAAAAGAGCCGTTGGGTGATGAGAGCAGGGCCTCTACTTCTTGGCAGCCTTCTCGGTCTTCTTGGGCAGCAGCACCGCCTGGATGTTGGGCAGCACGCCGCCCTGAGCGATGGTCACGCCGCCCAGCAGCTTGTTGAGCTCCTCGTCGTTGCGGACGGCCAGCTGCAGGTGACGGGGGATGATCCTGGTCTTCTTGTTGTCGCGGGCAGCGTTCCCGGCCAGTTCCAGGATCTCAGCGGTCAGGTACTCCAGCACCGCCGCCAGGTACACCGGAGCTCCGGCGCCGACACGCTGGGCGTAGTTACCCTTCCTCAAGTGTCTGTGGACACGGCCCACGGGGAACTGGAGCCCGGCCCTGGAGGACCTGGTCTTAGCCTTCGCTCTGGCCTTTCCGGCACCTGTCTTACCTCTTCCTGACATGATTAGTTCAGATTTTTTTTCGGGAATAAACATTGTCCACTCACATCCCTGTTTTTATAGGCGCTATCGGCTCCTACCCCGCGCGCTCATTGGTGAGATGGCGCGTCAGTGCGTCCGTCCAATCAGAAATGACATGAAAGATACAGTAGAGATTAGACGACTTCCGCTTGCAGTTGATGATGTTTACAAAATAAAACGTCACAGCAGGAAAATTAAGTACAAATGTTAAAGTAAATCAAATCAAATAGGGAGAAGTGTAAATAGAAACGTTCAAAACAATATTATATATATTATAAAATAAAATGAGAGGATTTGTTTCGGAGAACATACAAATGAAAATATACATATATTGCTTCAATATGGATTTTTATTTGTAGTAATGTTAGAGCATACTATTTTTATTTGTTTATCACTGGTGTTTATTTATTTTTCATTCCAATCTGGCTGCATGTTTGTATAAAATTAGTCTAATAAATCAGTAGATTCTTCAACAACAACATAAGATTCAACCAATCTCTTTCTTTCAGGGTTTTTAAATTATAAACAACCCCCCAAAAAATTAGATTTCAGTGATTTTCAACTCATAGGATGTGTCACAACTCTTGATATTTTCATTACTTTTTAAGGCATACATTGATCTTCTTCTCAGATATTAACTGGCCATAAACAAGCTTTTTTATTCTGCTTCTCATATTTCTATGGGTTTTTTTCAGGAACACATAAGGTAAAAATGTACACATACTATATATATATAAATATATATATATATACATACATACAGTTTGTATGTAAATATATTTAGATAAATAAGTAGAATAGTTATAAAGTACATTTCCCTTAAAGTGCCTACACAATAATACCATTTTATAAGAATACTAATATTGCCAGACTCTTTCTTTTAGTATCATAATTTGTATTTTAATTTTAGTATAATTTTTGTTGACAAATAAAGAACTTGGGTAAACTTTTTCAAAAATTCAGAGGAGAGTAAATATTAGAATGAAGTAGAGTGATGGGCCCTGAGAGGTCAGATAGAGTACAATAAAGTAGAGTAAAGTCAATTACAATAGAGTATAGTGGAGTAGAATAGAATAGAAGTATAGTGATGGAGTGTCAGAGGTCAGAGAGTAGAGTAGAATAGAATAGACTGGAGTAAACTCAAGTAGAGTAGAATAGAATACAATAGAGAAAAGTAGAGTGATGGATCTTCATAGGTGATATTAGAGTATAATAGAGTAGAGTGGATTATACTAATGTAGAGTAGAATACAATAGAGTACAATAGAGTAAAGTAGAGTGATGGAGCCTCAGAGGTCAGAGGCGACAGGCATCCCAGCATCCTTGCTGATTGGCGAAGAGATGACGGCCATCTTGGATTGTAGCGGGGAAGAAAGATTGATGCGGTAAGCTCCTTGTTTTATTCCTTTAATGTATTTTCTCTCCAAACACCCGCCGAACCCGCTTTTAAACAGAACTCCGGCTGGCGGAGGAGTCCATGACGGAACCAGCCCACGGGGGGGGGGAAGCCGGAGGACACGACTTCCGACCCGGCAGTCTGCTTCCGTTGCTTTTTGTTGTTGTTTGTGGGGGAAACTAGGCCCAAACCCGAACACATCACCCCTTCCCGTCGGTCCCCGGTCCCCGGTTCCCGTGTCTGCTTCACCCGCATCCTAACTGCCGTCCCCGGTCCGCCAGAGCCCGTTACAATCGGACACAACCGGCTCCGTTAGCGGCGATCTGGCGTTGCATTTAGCCGACTAGCTTAGCTAGAGTAGTAAGGATTAGCTTGCGTGCTAACGTCTTCCATGTATTCTTATGGAGTTATGCGCTAGCTTACGTGCACTGCTCTGCTAGCATTTAGCTTCTT